>NC_045429.1:450776031-451084668 GCF_902635505.1 Sarcophilus harrisii | reverse complement strand
CTATCATACAATGATGTCTCTTGGGGAATAAGAGAATAGATATTGAATATATTGAATATAATGAATTGATTTCTTGGTTTTCCTTTCTACTTTGTTGTTGTTGTTGTTGTTCAGTTGTTTTTCAGTTGTGCCTTCATGACCCCACTTGGGATTTCCTTGGCAGAGACACTGGAGTATTTGGCCATTTCCTTCTCCAGCTCATTTTACAGATGAGGAAAATGAGGCAAACAGGGTTAGGCGACTTGCTCAGGGTCATGCAACAAATAAGTGTCTGAGGCTGGATTTGACCTCAGGTCTTTCTGATTCCAGGCCTGGTTCTCTATCTACTGAGTCATTCCTATCAGCTACTCTCACTTAATAAATGTTCATTAACTGACTTTCTCCTAATCCTGCTCTTTTGGAGTTTGCAGTGTAGGAATCATGTACACAGATGAACGGCAGCAGGTAGCACAGTGGATATTTTTGTATCATGCCTGACGTGAGTTCAGACCCAGACTCAGACACCTCCTAGCTATGTGACCCTGAGAAAGTCACTTAACTCTGTTTGCCTCAGTTTCCTCATCTATAAAATGAGCTGGAGAAGGAAATGGGCAACTACTCCAGTATCTGTGCCAAGAAAACCCCAAATAGGGTCACAAAGAGTTAGACAGGACAACTGAACAACAACACAACTTGTTATGCAAAATTGAACATTGTAATTACATGAAAAGAACAGAATTTTGTGAGAACTCTAAAGACACAACTGTTTCCTTAATAACCTTCTTTCCCTCAAGAATCCATTCAGACATCTTGGAATTTATTTAAACCTTTCACGAACCAGTTATTTTTCCCCCGTTGATTTTACGACTTTAGTTAAGGATTACTATAATAAAATTAATACCTGACATCATGTAAAACTTTAACATTTTAAAAACTTTCTATGTATTATTACAGCCACTCAGTGAGTTAGAGAAAAAGAAAGGTTTAATTTTCTCCCCATCCAAATTCCTACTTGGTTTCCTGGGTCCCAGATTAAGAACTCCTGGATAAAAGGGTAAAGTTTTGCACTTGAATCAGGGAGTGCCAGCATTCAAATCTCAGCTCTGATATTACTAGCTGTGTGAGCTTGGGCACGTCACTGAGCCTGCCTTGCCTCCATGTCCCAATCTGTAAAGGGTAGAGGTTGGATTTGATGACCTCAAATATTCTGTCTAGTTTTAAGTCTATGACTGAGAGACTCTCAGAGTCTTGGTGTAGGAAGGGTCTCCAGAGGTCATCAGTCTAGCTAATGTGTTGGTCAGTCCAGTACAACCATACTTCTCTGCAATGGAGGGCTTGTATGTATAGTTACATGAGGTTTTTTCAGACACCTGTACTCATACACACAAAATCCCCAGAGAAGATGTCTGTAAAGGGACTAAAGAAAAAGAAATATTAAATGAAAAATGTAAAATATCGCATCCCTCCAGAGGCAGCTCTGCCAGGCTTTTCCAATTACCCCTGTCCCAGCTGATGACAATTCAATGAATACCATGAAATTCATGTTTGTTTTCAATGGATCCTGCAAATCTAATGGGGGTAGGTTGCTAATTGTCCCCAAATCAAAAGATAAATGAGAACCAGAGCCTCCCTCCACTCATCCCCTTCCCTTAAGTAGGAGGCAATGGTTTAATCTGGGCCAGGGGAGATGGGGAGCCCTGTCTTTCCTGCTTGTGGGACGGTGGCCCAACAGGCAGCCAGGAAGACAATAACAGAGCCAGGGAGAGGTGATGAGGCATTGTGAAAGGAACTAAGGCTCTGAAATAGGAAATCCTGGGTTCAAATCCAACCTCTGATTCTTACTACCAATGTGACCTTGGCCTCTTAATTTTCCTGCAACTCAGCTTTCAGCCTTCTGTTCCCCAATCATTTTCTATGATCCTAAATCATATAATATTTTTGTGCCTCAGTTTCCTTATCTGTCAAATGTGAAGATTGTATGAGATGGCCTCTGAGATCCATCCTTCCCAGCTTTTGGATCCTAATAAAAGTCCTAAAATACTAATCATTTTATCCTAAATAAATTTCAATTTATTTATAACAAATTATAAAATAATAATAAATTATACAATATAAAATAAAAATAAAATAAATAAATTCAAATCCTTTCTGTCACCTCTAGGAAGTACCCAGGACACAGAAAGTCTGCCACTTGGTGAATTTTGTTAATTTATGAGACATGGGGCAGGCAAGCCTAGGGTAGGGGCAAATGTGCCTAGTATTAACAGTAACCTCAAGGAGGACAGGGCTCATGGAGGTGCAAGTTATGAGAATAGGGAATCTACTGTGAAGAGAGGAGGTGGGGGGTGTCTTCTAAGAAGGCAGAATGAGGAGTTGTAAGGGCATTGAAGACAAACTTCCATTTCATCTTTGTTTCCAGGCTTCCTTCAAGTTCCAGCTAAAATCCTGTCTTTTACAGGAAGCCTTTCCAATCCTTCTCAGTTCTAATGCCTTGTCCCTGGTGGTTTTTCCCAACTGATCCTGCCTATAACTTGTTGCTCATAGTTATTTACATGTTGTCTCCCTGATTAGATTGCAAGCTTCTTGAGGACAGGGATTATCTTTTGCCTTTCTTTTTATCTCCAGTGCTTAGCACAGTTCGTGGCTCATAGTAGGTGCTTATTAAATGCTCATTAACTGACTGTTTGGTACTTTTATTTCAGACCAGCAATGTCAATAGAACTTTGAGCCCTGTTTAGATTCAGAAATTCTTAACCTTCTTATGTCCTAAATTTCTTTGGGTAGTGTCTGGTGAAGCCTATAGACTCCTTCTTAGAATCATCTCTTTAAATAGGTAAAATAAACTACATAGGATAACAAAGGAAACTATTTATATTGAAGTAGTTATCCTTGCCTTTCTATTCTTCAAAGTGAATTTTGTTATATTTTTTCTAATTCAGTAAAATAATTATTTGGTAATTGAATATCCAAATTAATTTAAGTAAATTTGTCATTTTTACAAAGCTGGCCCTGACTATCCATGAACAATGAATATTTCTCCAATTATTTAAACCTGATTTTATTTATATATGATTTAAAAAATAATTTAACATTTTTATTATATAATTTTGTTCATGTAGTTCCTGATTTTGTTTTTTCAGGTTACTCCCAAATGTTTTATACTGTTTTGCATTAACTTTAAATGTGATATCTCTTACTATCTCTTCTTACAAAATTTTTGCTTGTGACATAGAAATACTGATGATTTTTGTGGATTTACTCTACATCATGCTACTTTTCTATAATTATTGTTTCAACTAATTTTTTACCTGAGTTTTGGGGATTTTCTAAATATATCATCGTATCATCTGCAAAAAGACATAGTTTCATTATGGTACTATTTATTTAGATTTCTTGTATTTCTTTTTCTTCTCTTATTGATGAAGGAAAAAGCTATCTACACCAAAGAAAGAACTGAGAAATAAAATTTCTCTCTCTCTCTCTCTCTCTCTCTCTCTCTCTCTCTCTCTCTCTTTCTCTCTCTCTCTCTCTCTCTCTCTCACACACACACACACACACACACACATTGTATCAAATGGCAGTCATCTTGAGAGAAAAAAGGAAAAAAAGAAAGTTATGGGATTACTTTATTCTATATCTAAAAGGAATAGCAAGTTGTACATAATAAATTTATAGTTTTATGTGCAAAAATGCAGTTATCCAAATATTTTTATGAAACTCATCAAATTTACAGGCTCCTCTAAAAACCTATCTACAGACTCCTTGGGATTTCACAGAGCATAGAATAAGGACATTTAGAGAAATGCATTGGAAAGAATGCCAGACTTTGAGTTAGAAGAAGTTTGTAAAAATCTTTCCTGTGCTACTCACAATCTGTATGATCTTAGGCAAGTCACCTCATTTCTCTCAGGTTCAGTTTCCTTATCTATAAAATATTGGAGCTGAACTAGACAGTCTGTAAGGTTGATAAGTGGAGAGGGTTGGCAGCATATTTAGCCATTTTGCTTTTTAGATTCGGGTCTTTTCTCAGCTCCTGGAGTAGGCATATCACTTTCTTTTGTGGGCCTTTCAGGTGGGCAGTTCTTGGCTAAAATCAGATGGAAAAATCAGAGAGAGATCTGCCTGGAATCTGTCTGGGCAGGCTCTCAGTGCATCTAAAATGACTTTAGGACATTTGATTGAAATCCAAGATATTTTGTATTTCATGCTTTCATAACTCTTAGCAATGGGTTAGAAAGTTCAGGTACATAAGATTTAGTCAAATATGACCATTTTGGAGTAAGGGAAAGTCACAGGATCATATCTCTAATATAGACCATAGAAATTACCTCCTCTAACACTTTTGTTTTATAAATAAGGACACTGAAGTAGAATTGAGATATGAACTCATTTCCCATGATTCCAAGCTCAGGGCTCTTCCTGTCCTAATCCACTTTGTCCATATGAGTTCTCCTTCTAGGACTATGTATTTTTTTTAACCTCCCTATACTTAGAGAAATATATTTCATTTATGTATGTACCTGTCTCATCCATCCCCTGTGGTAGATTGCGACCCTCCTGGAAGTCATTCCTCTCTCTTTTGTTTTTGAATTGAGGACCGGTTCACACTGCTAATGTTTGGTTTATGTTTGTCCAGTGAGCATGTACACACCAAAAGCTTTTTCTTTATGCAAATCCTTCCAACTATTCAAGGCTTATTTTAATTCCCACTTCCCATTGATCTCTTTGGGTGATGTTGATTTCTCTAGCTCGAACAGATTCCCTTTTGTGTGTGTGTGTGTGTGTGTGTGTGTGTGTACCTCTTTGTATCAATGTATCTATGTGCCTCAACCTGCCTTTTAACCCAAACAGCAATCGTGACAGATGTTGGATCCACCTTCTTTCCTCTATTCTTCTTCATCACTTTGATGGCTCCTTATGCCAGAGCTTGAGGGAGTGGGCTTGGGATGCTGCTGGAGGAAACTCTCCTTTTAATCACTCAGGTATGAAGCATCATAGTCTCCACTGATACTTTCCCTCACTCCTCACATCCAGAAGGGGGCCAAATTCTGTGGCTGGAAATGCCAGTTTTCCGCTTTCACATCTATTACCCTCACTCATTCCTCTTAGAATTGGAGATTTAGATCTGAAAGAGACCCCAGAGGACACTCAGTCCAACTCTCTCATTTTCCAGATAAGGCAACTGAGGCCCAGGAGATGAAATTACTTAAGTGAAGTCACACAGCATGGAAGTAGCAAACTCAAATCCATATCCTCTGATGCTAAGGTCACTTCTCTTTACAGCGAGGGCTTTGTGGAGGAAAAGGGGTTTCCTTTTTGGCCTCCTAACATAAGCTCTCTGTGCATCCCTGTCAGTTTCCATACTGTCCCCATGTCTCCATGCTACAATCATTCCTGTGTCTTTATCTATATCCTTCTTCACCCCCACACAAATCCTATGTAATTCTAAGGTCCGGCTGAGGATTCACTCCTTCCAAGAAGGCTTTCAGGTCTCCCCTACTGACAATTTCCAATTTATCCCATCTCTGACTTGTCTGGCCACAATTGTTTGCATGTTTATTCACTAACTCTTCAGCCCAATCTGTTCTCTCTATTAAAAACCTTAGTACTTAGAATCTGTATCATCAAGAGTTGCCCAAGTTCTTGATTGTTTCAAGCCTTCCTGGTCAGACTGTATGTTGCTTCAGAGCAGGGACCATAGATTCTCTATAGTATCTAGCCGAGGGCTACGTGCACAATAGTAAGTACTCAGTAAATACAAGTGGACAGGTAGGATAAAGTTATGATACTTTTCTTTTAAGAAATGAGAATTCTGGGGACTAATATCCTTATGATTAGTTAGGAGTTCCAGCTTGCAGTAATTAGTATCTCTTCTTTTGAATCTATAGTCAACCATATCATATAGTCCCCTTCATAACATGATTCTAAAACAGTTTTTAGCTGCTCAGGGTTTTTCAATTCAGTTCTACAAGGGGAAAAAACAATAAAAAGCTCTCCCCGAGGTTTCTGGACCAAGAAATAATCTAATTTATTGTGGGCCAACTCTAACTCAGTCACCATCCTTGTCTGGTATTTTATTTTAATTTTTTATTATAGCTTTTTATTTACAAGACATATGCATGGGTAATTTTTTCAGCATTCACCCTTGCAAAACCTTCTGTTCCAACTTTTTCCCTCCTTCCTCCCACTCCCTCCCCCAGATGGCAGGTAGACCAATACATGTTAAATATGTTAAAGTATATATTAAATGCAATATATGTGTACATATTTATACAGTTGTCTTGCTGCACAACAAAAATTGGATTTAGAAAGAAAGTAAAAATAACCTGAGAAGGAAAACAAGCAAGCAAACAATAACAGGAGGAGTGGAAATGCTATGCTGTTGTCCACACTCATTTCCCAGAGTTCTTTCATTGAATGTAGCTGGTTCTCTTCATTATTGAACAAATGGAACTGGTTTGGTTCATCTCCTTGCTGAGGATGGCCAGGTCCATCAGAATTGATCATCATATAGTATTGTTGTTGAAGTGTATTATCATCTCCTGGTTCTGCTCATTTCGCTCAGCATCAGTTCATGCAAGTCTCTCCAGGCCTTTCTGAAATCCTCCTGCTGGTCATTTCTTACAGAGCAATAATATTCCATAACATTCATATACCACAGTTTATTCAGCCATTCTCCAATTGATGGGCATCCCCTCAGTTTCCAGTTTCTGGCCACTACAAGAAGGGCTGCCACAAACATTCGTGCACATACAGGTCCCTTTCCCTTCTTTAGTATCTGTTTGGGTTATAAGCCCAGTAGAAACACTGCTGAATCAAAGGGTATGCACAGTCTTATAACTTTTTGAGCATAGTTCCAAATCGCTCTCCAGAATGGCTGGATGTATTCACAATTCCACCAACAATGTATCAGTGTCCCAGTTGTCCCACATTCCCTCCAACATTCGTCATTATCTTTTCCTGTCATCTTAGCCAATCTGACAGGTGTGTAATGATACATCAGAGTTGTCTTAATTTGCATTTCTCTGATCAATAATGATTTGGAGCATTTTTTCTCTGTTTGCCTGGTATTTTAGTATGGCTTGTGTAGCAACCAGCATAATGTATTTTCCTGTGCTGGTGATCTGTGTGGAGGCTTCCCAGTCTCTGTTGGGGTTTTGCCACAGAGAAAAGACTTTTCAAAGCAACTCATATGAGACTTAGTTCCCCACGAAAATCCACCATCTTATTTGTAAGTATCCATTGCCCTCTGCATTAGCGATTTGAGCATTCATTATTGCAAGGTGATAAAATGTATTTTCTGTATTCCTAAGAGAACATGGATTTTTTTTTTTTTTGCTAAGGTAATTGGGGTTAAGTGACTTGCCCAGGGTCACACAGTTAGTTAAGGGTCTGAGACCAGATTTGAACTCAGGTTTTCCTGACTTCAGGGCTAATACTCTACCCACTGTGCCATCCAGTTGCCCCAAGAACACAGATCTTTAGAAGGCTCCTCGCTATTTGTGTCAGCCAAGGGATAATTAGGGACTGGTCTGAAAGGGTCAGGTTACCCAACCCACTGACCACTGGTGAGAATTAGCTACAAACTAGAAAGCGCTTCTGACTCTCCTTCCTCCAACCGACATCTTTAATAGTTAATGAGAGCTACCAGGGAAGAAGCAGCCCCTTCACATGACACTTCAGAGGACTGACAGCTTATCATCCTTCAGTTTCCACAGACTAATTATCATAAGATGACAGATTGCTTCTGCGTTTCTTTTGTGATTACACCATGGGAAGAAATACAGACAAGGAGAGAGCTCTATTGAAGGTCTATTCCTTGTTTTAGAAATGGTCCAAATAAAAGACCCCTATCATTGGGGGTAGGCGGAGGGAATTGTGTTTCTCAGATAAAGATGAAGTTCATGTGTGTGTGTGTGTGTGTGTGTGTGTGTGTGTGTGTGTATGTGTGTGTGTGTGATTTCCCATTAATTTTTAATTAAGTGCTATGAGTTTTTAGGAGCAAAAGTATTTGGGGGAACATCATGTTATTATTACAGTTTCTAATAATAATAATTAGTGCCTTTTTAGCCCACCTCGGAGATGTCTCACCCTCTGGCAACTGAGCACTTGTTAAGTGCCTGGAGGATTCTTTGAAGTGAACAGAAGCTCTAGGCTTGATGGGGAAGATGTGTGTCAGCAGAACACAGCCCCATAATAAGAGAAAACAAAGTAGGCAGGGGAGATAAGACAGCATAAAATGGTTCATTATCGCATAATAATACCTTGCGTGGACTTCTTTCCCCCCCTCCCAAGGAGATGGAGCATTATCATGGCATTGTTGATTGTTACAACATCACTCTGGGCTGGGAATTTCCCTTTTCAAAGTTGGCAGGGTTGGGTGTGGGGGGAGACCTGAGGTGTGATAGGGTTGATGATAATGTTAATCCCTTGTGGAACCTTGAAGATCATAGGGTCATACATAGATGTAGAACTGGAAGAGACCTTGGAGGTCATGGGTGGGGCAGTGAATAGAATCCTGGGAGCCAGGAAGACTCATTTTCCTGAATTCAAATCTGGCTCAGAGACTTACTATGCGACCCTGGGCAAGTCACTTAACCCTATTTTCCTCAGTTTCCTCATCTGAGAAGGAAATAATGGCAAATCCCTCCAGTATCTCTGCAAAGAAAATCCCAAATAGGGTCACAAAGACAGGGCAAGACTGAACAAAAACCAAAACCACCCATTTTACAGGTGCAGAAATAGAAGCTAATCTGGTTAATGATGACCATGGGATGTTTGCTTTAGTTGGGACCTTAGGGATCACAGGATTACTGATCCAGAGATGGAAGGATCTTGTCTGGCGCCATCTTGTCTACTCCTCTCATTTTATAGTTGAGGAAATGGACCCAGAGAAAAGTGATCTGCCCAGTCTTATCAACTGAGTTACTGACACAGATGACACTGGAATCAGTGCCTGCCCTTCTGATGTGGAGCTCAGTGCTTTTCCATGTTAAACATATTCAAGTATAAAATACATTATTTCTCGATCCCCTAACGACCATTCTTGTGCCCATTTTTCAGATGAGATGACTCTCAGAGAGATTAATAAGTGAGACAGCGATGGTATAAACAATGAAATTTTCACTTCCATTGACCCATCTCTTTCCCTTTGCAGTGACCGTCTGTGATTTCCCATGCCTAAAAGGCCCTTTTTCTGGGACTCCTCTGTCTCTGAAAATCCATCATGATTTCCAAAACTCCGTCTAAATGCCACTTGGGACAGAAATCCTTTCTTGATCTTCTGCCTGCTGGTGCCTTCCTCCTACCCTCCCCCCCAGTTATATCTCGGCTACTTTCTCTCTGCATGTGCCCAAGTGTGCCCCCCTAAAGAGTGAAAGGCCAGAACTGTTTTGGCTTGTCTGTATCTTCAGTGCCGGGGACAAAGCAGGCGTTTAATAACTTCACTGATGGATTGATTGGTAAATTTGTACCTTTATCTCACAGATATTGATCCCTCCTTTTACCAGATTATCCCTCTACCTCCTAAAATTAACTCTGTGCTTGGTGGCTTTTATCTCCAGGCCTGAAGGAAGGAAAAGGGCCTAGAGGATCTTTGTTCACATCGTTCTCCTCATTACTGAACATAAATTCTCCTTCTTTCCCCAGTCCCCTTCGTGGAAATCAACTGGCTGCATTCTAGTCTGTGGACCTTATTCATCATTAGAAACCTTAGTCCTTGGGTTACTTACTGTTTACTGTTGCTGTGACCTCAGTTTATTCATCAGAAAAATGAGAGACCCCCGAGGGCCTTTGCAGCTCAAATCTATGCTCCCAGGATTCTATAATTTATAATCATTATCAAAGGCCTGGGACCTTTCATCTCAGGACACTAAAGTGACTGGCAGGTTAGAATCCCGTACAAAAGCATCGTATGCGTTGGGGAAGTAGACTGGGGTCACGAGGAGTGACTTGAATATCTAAACTTTCTCCTATAGACTATGATGAGTCATCAGAACCTCATCAGCGCCATGCTCCGGTGACACTACGCAGGCCGTCCGATATGGGATGGATTGTACCAAAGAGACAGGACGTAGGGAGATTAGGAGGCTGTGGGGAAAGTTCAGCCTTGAGTAGATGGGCTGGAGAGGGCCGAAAATGGCACAGTGGCGAGAGACAAAAATGAGGGGATGAATGTGCGAGGGAGGCTCCATCAGCCTTGACATCCACCTGTCAGATCAGAAGCAAATAAAACCTAGCCTTGAAAACACCCTGTGGGAAACCATTATGGGAGGCAAGAGGCTGCCTGCCATTTCAGGGGCTTTTTGAAATACAAATAGTTTGTTTGCCAGGAAGAGCTTTTTTTCTTTTCTCAGGACTTCTCACCTCAGATTAGGCAGGGAGCTGGAACCCAGGAGTCCCGCCAGCTTTAGGGACTCTTATCTGCAGAATAATTGGTTCTTACTGGAAGTAGCTGTTCATTAACAGCCCCCAAATCTACCGAACTCTTCCATTTGTTGTGGGAGAGTCCTGAGCTTAGAGAAAGCAAAAGTTGGTGGAAAGGATTTCAACATAAAACCGCCCTCACGTGGGCTCTATTTGCCTGAAAGTAATGTCTCCATCCACTTATGCCTTCTTCCTATCACGAGCACCTACTATGCAAAAACTATGGGGCTATAAAGACAGAGCACTTACTTTCCAGGGCATCTCCACAGGGTAATAAGACACAGACACAAATAATTATAATCCAAGGGAAAATATGTGTGCTCTAGGAAAAATATAGACATTTAACTAGACTCCTAGAGCTAACCAGTCCTGAATCATTAGATTAGGCCATACTTCAAATCCCAACTAGACATCCTGGCTACCTTGCCATCCACCCTGCTGGGACCCCGCTTTTCTGAACTTGAAACAATATCCCTGGATTGAATTCTTTTTAAAAAAAATAATAGCTTTTTATTTACAGAATACATACGAAGATGGTTTTGAACACTTATCCTTGCAAACCCTCATGCTCCATTTTTCCCATTCTTCCCCCTCTCCCTTTCCTTTAGACAACAAGTAAAACAATATAGTTTAAACCTATGCAATTATTCTCTCCATATTCCACACTTATCATGCTGTGCAAGAAAAAGCAAATTAAAAGAGAAAAAAATGAGAAAGAAAAAAAGTAAGCAAGCAAACAACAACAAAACAGATGAAAATATTATGTTGTGATCCACATTCAGTCCCCATAGCATTCTTTCTGGATGCATATGGCTCTCTCCATCCCAAGTCTATTGGAATTGGCCTGAATCACTTCAGTGCCTGGACTGAATTCTTTAAAAATTGCCTCTGATGACTGGCAGAGAGGGGGAGGATAATCCATTCAGCCTGGAACTTCTGTCCTGGAATATACTTAGCCATATTTCTATATCAATATTGATGTTTGTATCTATCTAAATCTCATAGATATAGACACATATATGTGACTATACATGATAGGTATACAAATGAATTTGTGTATTGTTGTCACGTTATATGCTATACTATATATTGTTTTGTTATGGTGTGTTTACATGAACTCTCCTCCATAAGATACACAGAAAGCTGTCCAGAAGTGTGAAGATACCAGATTAATTTTCCCAAACCTATGATCTGATTGTGCCGGGTCCTCTGCCAAAAAACATTCGTTAACAGCCCTGATTAGCCTAAATCCAAATTCCTGACTCTGGAATCAGATCAGAATCAGAAGAAACATGCATTCTAATCCCACCCCTGATATTTATTACTTTGGGATCCTGGCCAATGAATCCAACTTCCCTGGGCCTCTTTTTTCCTCAGTGGTAAAGTGAAGAGATTGGAGTGAATGTCTTAGGAAGTCCCTTCTGCCCCTAAATCAATGATCTTCACTGATATCCCTCTTTTGAATCTTAATTTCCTAATCTGTGGAATGATGGAAGGAGTTTGGGGGCAGAAGGAGCTCAGTAATTGCAGCAGAAGAGGGAGAGCATTCCCGGTATGGGGGAGGGACAGCTAGGAAAATGCTGAGATGGAGGGTTTCAAAAGAATATTCTGCCATATTTTTATGTGCCTGGACTGATGAGTAGGGGGTGAGGAGGCTGGAGGGAGGAGGGACTGGGTTAGGAAGGGCTTGGATATCAAGCAAAGCATTTAGAGTTATTGAGGAAGTTGCCCAAACCACCTTCCTGTGCCAAAGCTGTGACCTTCCTCAGCTTCCAGGATGGATGCTTCAGCTCGACATTTGGTAGCCCGTTTCCAGCCCTATTTTTCTGATTTATTTTATTCCCCCTCTCCAAAAACTCTGAAGACTTGCTGACTTGCTGGGCTTGCACCTCCCACTGCCACAGACCGAAGTTCACGTCTCGTTCTTGATATGTGGCCGTGTAACCCCGGTCATTACCCCTCTCCTAGTGCCCCAGCTAAGTCTCTACATTATACACCAGGAGCTGATCGCTATTGATACCTTTTCTCACTGTAAATTTGCTTCCCTATATCTTGATTTAAAAAATATCATTAGGCAAAAATGAAAAGGGAATAAGGCATTCCAAGTAAGGACAACATTGGGAGCAAAAGTATAGAAATTGGGCTGACCCTCAGGTGAGTGGGAATAACGATGGGAAGGGTTTGGATGGAAAGGATGGTACCAGTTATGGAGGAAAGGAGGTCAAGGCTACCAGCTAGATTGTAAGCTCCTCAAGGGAAGAGACTGGGCTTTTTTCTTTCTTTGTGCCTCCCAGAGTCTAATACACAGTAAGCTCTTAATGAATGCTTGCTGATTGATTGATTGGATCAGTTATGGAGGGTCTTGAATGCCAGGATGAAGAATCAGAATTTGGTCCAATAGACAGAAAGGAGCCAAGGAAAGCTCTTAATTAAGCAAGTCAGTGCCAGAATGAAAGGAGGCAAGGTCAAGTGCAAAATCAATCCGTGGGACTGCTGGCTCCTTTGGTTGTTACCAGCCTTATCCAGGAGATTTTATGTAATTATTGCCCTCTGGGAGGGCTTGCACTCCTTTCTGGGAGTTCATGTTTTTAAGAAGGAACACACCACAAGTGAATCCCAGTACTTTGATGCTCGGAGTGAGGTCTGGGCTCAGAGCCTGAAATTTGAGGCTGATGAGTAACAAAGGGTTTAAAACCCAAGATGACCTGGTCAGATCAGTGGGTGGAGAAGAATAGCTGGACAAGGGACCACACCTCAAAGCCCGGAGGATCCTGGGGCCCAAAAGGACTCGGTGGCCAGCAAGCCAACCCCAGAACTTTGGAGAGGGGGGGACTAGCCGGCTAGATTGCATTTGCACAGTGTTTTAAGGTTTACAAAGCACTTTACCTGGGCTATCATATTGTATCATCACAACAACCTTGAGCTATTATAGTGCTGACGTGCTATTATTATCCCTCTTTTACCCAAGAGGGAACTGAGGCTGAGAGAAATGGAGTGAGCTCTCCATGGTTCCATGGCTGTCAAGTGGCAGAGACCAAGATCTGATTTCAAATCTAGGGCTTTTTGCTATTGTGCTACAGGGACAGAAAATGACTTGTTCAAGATCACACACAGGATGACAGATTTGAAGCTAGAAGGGAACTTAGTCCTTTTTTTATAGGTTGGAAAAGGTCCAGCTTTGTTAAGATTGCCAAATTCTTCTCCTATTCTCTCCTCTCTTCTCCTCTTCTTTTCCTCCCTTCCTTCCTTCCTTCCTTCCTTCTCTTTTTCTCTTTCTTTCTTTCTTCTTCTTTTCCTTCTTCTTCTTCTTCTTCTTCTTCTTCTTCTTCTTCTTCTTCTTCTTCTTCTTCTTCTTCTTCTTCTTCTTCTTCTTCTTCTTCTTCTTCTTCTTCTTCTTCTTCTTCTTCTTCTCTCCCTCCCTCCTTCCCTCTCTCCTTCTCTCTCTCTTTCCCTCTCTTTCTCCCTCTATTCTTCTTCTCTCCTTTCTCCTGTATTCTCCTTCTCTCCTTTCTCCTGCATTCTCCTCTCCTCTCCATCCAATCTTTCCCCTTCCCTTACCCTTATTTTCCCCCTCTCCTTCTCATTTCTCTGAATAGAGCTTTTCTGATAAACATAGTTCCTTGTCCTCAGCTTGGCCTGAAGCTCGAAGCAGCTGTCAACTGGCAGGTCTTCAGAGATGGGAAAGTTCTACCGGGCTCACGGCCGCACCCCAGTCTGCTCAAGGACTTGGCTCAGTTGAGACCAATTCTCGATGGATGGATTTGTGAAGATTAATAACATTCATCTTGGCATGGGATGTCTCACTGAATGCATTTTCCCATCTCTCTGTCTTACCCAAATGACAGCCTTCTGATAGAAAAGGCTTCCTGCATAATTCCACAGGAATTCATCTGGGAGGATTGCAACATTCCAAGGTCTCATTAGCTGCCCCCCCATCCCAAGCCCTAGCCCTTTCAGTCTTTTCCTCAACCCCACCCTGTGATTATGAAGGCAGAAGTTTCATTCTCCCCATTTTGGGAGCCCTTGAATATATATAAAATATGTCCTATTACATTGGCTAGTTGTCATCTTTTGGGGTGTTCCCAGGAGTACAGGCAGCCAGAAAGGGGAGATTAGGGTGAGCTAGAGTAGTTAGGGAAGATTTCCTTCTAAAGATAAGACTCTGAGTAGTCCTGGAATAAGGGATTGCTTATTCCTTGGAATAAGGATCTACTTCTCAGATTGCTTCTGAGTTGGAGTTGGAGTTGAGTGAGAAGAATGAGGAGGACTTTGCAAGAGGTGACACTCCTCGAGAGGGAATGGAAGCGAGCAGGATTTGTGTAGGAGCAGGGGTGGAGTTGGGCCTGATTGGCGCTAAGAGAACAGTAAGTTACTTTAAGTAAATTCAGCATTTTTGTAAAAATAAAACAAACAGATCAAATCATCCAGCAGCTATAGACTGAGAGATTGCAAAGACAAGTGGACCATCCACCATCCTGTCTTCACGAACACATCTCCTTTCTTCCCACAATGCTTCAAGAAAACCCCTGAGATTCTGGGTAAGCCATGATGAGTCATTAATGCACTATGTTTATATAATGTCACATCCCCTAGCTAGAAGTTTGAAGTTAAAAGTTAATTCCTTCATGCTTGTTTTGCCTTTCTGTCATTGTTAATGCCTAGCACGGATAAAAGAACCAGAATAATATACTCGTCTGTTTAACATGAGTTGGGACCTAGTTATGAAATTTGTCAATTGCTAATCTCTTCTAAAATTATATTTATAAGAGATAAAAAAAATCAAACTATCCTTCCCAATTTTTACTGATTAAAAAAAGAAAGCCCCTGAGAGTCCACTACTCTGCCCTTCCTTCTTTTCAGAGTGGGGGACTATGGGTACAGAAAGCTGCCTAGGTCACATTTATTTGATAAGTTGATTAGTTTTGCTGATCTGTCTCTCTATCAACCTCATTCTCTTTTTATTCTTTGTTGTAAGGAATGGGAAGGGGAAAGAAGGTCATGTGACATCAAGGATTGAGCAGGTGCTTTTAAGTACCTACTGTGTGTTACAGATTATATTGGGTGGAGGCTGAGGATATAAAATAATCAACAAACAAACAAAAAACCCAGTCACTGTTCTCAAGGAACACATTCTACTGGGGGAAACATGTGTGTTTATATATATATATATATATATATACACACATATATGTATCTTCATATATGTGTATATATATATATATAATACACATACACATACATATATATATATATAATATACATATATCCCAAAGAAAAGATAATAATTGTAAAGAAAAAAAAGGAAATCATTTAATTTGAGACCTAATCTTCTGTGAATCCCCAATTTAGAGGCTTATGTTCGGGCAGGATGCAGTGGGTGGTGTGGTACTATCAAGGGATATGATATGTATATATGTAAGAAGATGCAAAATGAATACAAAATGAATACGAGATGATATAGTGGGAGTGAGCAACAGGACATGAGTAACTAGAAAGACCAGAAGGAAGAGGATGATGGGATTGGAAGTTCAGTGCTGGAAGGGACCTTGAAGATCCTCTAGTAAAAATTCCCTTATTTTCCACCTGAAAAAAAAAAAAAAAAAAGACAAGTAGAGAGATTTAGTAAATTTCTCAGGGTCACACAGTTAATGTTAGTAGTTTGACAGGGAATATGGAGAATGAAAGAAAGGGCTTCATTATGATGAACTTTGAGGGCAATTAGGGATTACAAGACATGGCGGGGAAGGGAAGAAAAAAAGAAAAACCAGAAATGTACATAGTAACTTTAGTATATATTTAAGAGGAATAGTAAGCTGTACATAACAGAATTGCATATACTATGTTATAGAAATGCCTGTTCTATTCCATACATTAAAAATAAAATAATATGTATTTTAAATCACAGAGGCATTCCAGGCACAGGGTACAGAGCAAAGGCCTAGAGGTGAGATGGAGCAGCGTGTCTGAGGGACCGCGGGGCTGCAGCCCGAGACAGCCCGTCCTCCTGCCTTCGTCTTCTTCCTGCCATTGGCTTAGTCTGACCATGTTGTAGTCTGTGTGCCCAACACACTCTCTCAAAGGTCAGGGTGGCTTTGAGCTGGGGGTCTCTGGGCTTCTCGACCGGCCTGGCCCACACCGGAGCTCAGGATGCGGCTGTTTCCCCAACTTCGGCAAGGACCATATGGTCTGTGCTGCAGGATGACCCAGGCCTCCACACATGACAGGCTGCAGGCAGCAGCTCCCACTTGATGTGTTCTGATGCGCTCATGGAAGATGGAGCCGGCTTCTCCCAAACTCAGACTGCTGTAAATTATCCCCAGCTGGGCCTGATGGGGCCTCTCTGAGCTCTTTGAAGGAGAGGCCTTTTCTTAAGTTGGGGTGCTAAGGAACTGAGTCATAGGCACTAGAAAGGGACAGTTTAAAGGCTGGGATGGAGACGAGCCCAGACAAAGTCCCTGGGATCCCTCCTGCCAGGAGGATGCTCTAAGCGTTTATTTCTCTACTCCTTTCCCCAGTTCCCATCCCATCCCTCACATCCATATCCCATATGCAGTTTTTCAAAATGGCCCCTGTCCAGTATTTTGGGGTTAGCCCGTTACATCTGGACGGGGTCGGATGGGACCGGGAGGAAATCAGTGGCCTCTCTGGGAATTCCTGTGATGTCTGCGGCCTGGTAGAATGGTCCCATTATGGGTGGGGAGTGAACAGGCTTAAACACTTGCTTGTTGACCCCAGCTTGTTAACAGGAGGATCCCAGAGTCTGAGTCACAGCACTTCCCCGTGCCCCGGAGAGCGGCCGAGCCTGGAGTGACTCTTCACATGAGAGGCTGGGGGTCGGTGACGATCAGCCCCCGACACGCAGAGGCCGCCAGATTGCCCATCTGTCCTCCGTGGCCCGGACTCACTCTGGGAGTGCCTGCGGACTTCAAAGGGATGACTGAGGTGGGATGGGTCTCATTAGGCAGCCCACATAGAGGCTTTTTGTTCCCCATTTGTCACTTGCCTGGCCTCCCATGTCCAGCTGGGCCGGCAAACTCTGGGGAGATGGTTTCAGGGACGGAGCCGCCCTCATGGCCTTGCACGATAATCCCCACACCCTTCGACTCATCCAGACTGGTCTGTCTGTTCCCGGCCACGGCGGCCGCTCCTGTCTTTGTGCTTGTGCCCCCGTCCCCTTCAGCATCTCATAGAATTCACAGCTCCTTTCAAAGCTCTGCCCAAGGATCTCATCCTGTACTACAAGGGCTTTCTTGATGCCATGAAGTGGTAAGGTCATGAAATATCCTGTCTCCATGCCTAGAAAGCATTCCCTCCTCCCTGCTGCCTTGTAGAAAAAAGCCTTAGGTTCCTTCAAAGTAAAAATAAAATTCTTTTTTTTTTTTAATTTTAGTATCGTCTTTTTTTTTTTTCTGAGACAATTGGGGTTAAGTGACTTGCCCAGGGTCACACAGCCAGGAGGTGTTAAGTGTCTGAGGTTGGATTTGAACTCAGGCCCTCCTGACATCAGGGCTGGTGCTCTATTTGCTGTGCCAGCTAGCTGCCCCCCAAAATAAAATTCGAAGGCTCCTCACTGAGCCCTTCACTCCTCTCCCCAGAAATGAGTCTTCCTAATTTTCTGTTATTTTGTACCTGATTTTTTGTGTATATGTTGTTGTCTAATAAATTATAAGCTTTTTGAAGGTGGGAATGTGTATGTATGTGTGTGTTGCTAGTTCCTAAGCACAATACCTTGCCTGTGGTATACACTAAACATATGTTTCCAAATCTATAAATCAATCAAGTTACACAGAATAAAAAAAAAAAAATTAGGAGGGGATATAAGCAAACAAGGGTCGTTTTGTTACTATCTTTTAAATTTAAAAACTCTTTAAAAATGGTACAGAAGTTCATGGTTTTGTACAAATACTCTTAAAAATTCTCTGCTCTTGTAATGTTTATGCATGTTGATGATTTCATTGACAATAAAAAAGAAACGGGAAATCTTTGTTAAATGGTTGGGGCTCTGGAAGTGGGGAGAGAGTGGGGCATGGGAAAGTTTAGGTGATATAAAAACAACAAAAAAAGTCAATGAAGTTTATTTTAAAATATTTGGAAGAAAGCATGGGATGATCATGGGAAAGGCAAAGGATGATGGATGGAGAGGGCTCCATAGCTATGTTCCCTTGTTGTGATGAAGTGACAAAACTCCCAGAACATTGAGTGAAACCCAAACCTATAGGAGGAAAAAATAAGAGTTCCAGAGGATGGGCAAATGTGGATGGATTTCCGTCTGCAGTGTAAGAGAATACTCTCAAATCACTGAGATCACTGAGATCACAAGCCTATTGAAGTAGGTAAGTAAAAAAAATTCAAGAAAAAACAAACTTGTTGAATGAATCAATGAATTTCCAAAAGAGTTAAGTGGATTGGTGACTTGAGGGCACCAATTCAGCACCTCCCTCTCCCCCATAACACTGATTGAGTCTTACACAAAAAGAATCCCCATATAACAGCACACCCAACATGTTCCAGTAGCTCTACTTGAAGACCTATCAAACATCACACTTGGCCGTCTTCAGTCCTCCTGATCTAGATTTGGCCACAGGACCCTGAAAAACGATGGGGTGAACTCTGAAACTCTCCTGATGGAGACCCCCTTTCAGGGCAGTGAAGTGGTCTCATTCAGCTGGAGATCTGGCCAGCGATATGGTCACTCCCTCTATTGAGTTGAAGATTAGCCCAGGACCACTCCCAGGAGCTCCAACTTAAGTGGTCTCATTCAGTTGGAGATTTTCACCTGATATTCCTATTGAGTGACTTGAAACTCCAGGATAAGTACTCTCTTTTCAACTGGAAATCTAGGCCTGGGGGCATTGACAACATTGAGGGATTCTCATTCAATTGTGAATGGAAGCCTGAGTCTCAGACCACTAATAAAAGACAATTCTGAACTCCCGAAGTAGGATTATGCTTTGCCAAAGAAGCAAAGCTGCCTGCCAGGACTCCTGCCCACTGTGAAGAAATCCTCTTCTCAGTGATAACCTTTATGTCCCTACCAGGACCTCTCACCACAAAGAAGTCTCTTCCTAGCAAAGCTGGCTTCTCAGAGCCAATAAAATCCCTTTTGCCATCCAGACTTCTCGGGTTCATGAATTCTTTCACATTGGCCTTGGACGCTGACCAGAGGGGATTCCCCCCCCCCCCTCAATTCTCACACCTCTCCACTAGAATCACATCACTTTGGTTCCTTAATCAGGAATCTCCAAAAATCTGGACGAGATAAAGCTTTTTCTTGTTTTATTCCATAGCCAGAACAATCCAAATTCCCGGGAAAATTTGGATTACTGGGGCTCCATGCCCAGCAGAATTCTCTCAGGGATGCCTGAATGGGAATTCCTGTATTCTCTGTTAATCTCTGTCCCATTAATCAGGGAGCATTTTGTCATCTCTCCATCTCTAGAGATGTCTAGAGATGGATGAGGAGCTTATAGAATTGAAAAATCTGGGGTTTGTGGCAAAATTGGATGAAACACCTTTGTTTCTAAGGATCCTTCCTTAGGAATTCTCTTAAAAAACAGAGACACAATTGGCTTGAAAGATCTTAAAGCTAAAAAACTTAAATTAAAGCAGCATTGCAGGATGCTGCTTAAATTTGCTGGAAGGAAATCAAACTCCCTCCTTCTAGCCCCTCTAGGGACAAGGGATCCTTCCTCTGCATCTCTGGGTAGTCCTTACCAGGAGGCTTCTGAATCCCTTCCAGAACAGGACCTTATGTCCAGCAATCTCTCTTTAACCAAAGTGACGATTCTAGTGGTAGTGGAGAGGTGTGAGAATTGAGGTGGGGAATCCCCTTTGGTCAGTGCCCAGGGCCAATGTGAAATAATTCGTGAACCCGAGAAGTCTGGATGGCAAAAGGGATTTTTATCAGCTCTGAGAAGCCAGCTTTGCTAGGAAGAGACTTCTTTGTGGTGAGAGGTCCTGGTAGGGACATAAAGGTTATCGCTGAGAAGAGGGTTTCTTCACAGCGGGCAGGAGTCCTGGTAGGCAGCTTTGCTTCTTTGGCAAAGCATAATCCTACTTTGGACTTCTGCAGAGATTGGGAGTTCAGAATTATCTTTTGTTAGGTCTGAGGTTCGGGCTTCCATTCACAATTGAATGAGAATCCCTCAATGTTGTCAATGCCCCCAGGCCTAGATTTCCAGTTGAAAAAAGAATACTTATCCTGGAGTTTCAAGCCATTCAATAGGAATATCAGGTGGAGATCTCCAACTGAATGAGACCACTTAAATTGGAGCTCCTGGGAGTGGTTCTGGGCTAATCTTTAATTCAACCATATCTCTGGCCATATCTCTAGCCAAATGAGACCACTTCACTGAAGGGGGGTCTCTGTCAGGAGAGTTTCAGAGTTCACCCCCATCGTTTTTCAGGGTTTACCCCCATCAGACCCAGATGGTTCCAGAGGAGAAAGGGAGACTTCTGTCTACACAGACCTTTTTTCAAATCCAATTCACTTGCTCCTATGGTATCATCTCCCTGATATGATGGTTGTCTTTTTGAATGAAAAACAAACAACTACTTGAAGACCTACAAGGAAGAAGAACCTTTCTAAAATAAAATAAAAAAATTCTAAAATCATATCTATTTATTTCTAAGGCTCTTTTCACCTGTAAATCTCTGGTTGTATGAATATAATTCCCTTTCTACACATCAGCCCTTCAAATACTTGAACATAGCTATCATTTTCCCTCTGGTTTTTCTCTTCTTCAGAAGGAGAGGGAGGGAAAGGGGAGAAGAAGGCATCTCAGATGAGAAAAAATGAGAAAAAAGAGCAGTCTGTACTGAGTAGGTTAACAAAGAAAATGAGGAAATGGGTCTTAGATAGAGTAGAGATATACTATGTGGTCACACAGGGATGTGAATCAAAATATCTGAGGAAGGAAATCTGGTAGAAAGCCAGGTCATAAAGGACCTGTATATAGCAAATTCGGGGTCCAGAATGTGCTGAGATGATCATTTCCTTGCTCACAGGCACTGTTTTATTGAGTGCATTAGTTGGAGGAGATCAGATGTGGGCACATACAAATATTATAAGCTGTCTCTAGAGGAAGCCCAGCATTTCCCAGAAAAGGGAGACAACATCATTCCTATGTTCTCTAAGCTCTTCCCAATAAATGAACACATTAAAAAAAACATCTGGATAGATGACAAAAATTAAAAGTACCTGCTATTCCTCCTCCTGGGAAACTGTCAATCTACCTTCACAGAAGCTCAGACACCCATATAATTTGTCGGTAACTTGGCAACAAAGATTTTGTGTGACATTTTCCAAAGAATGAGAATAGCAACATGAGACCCTAAAGAGAAATGGAAAAAGTAGTATTGGGGTTCAAGCCTTGTTCCACATATTTAATATGTGAAGTTTGACCTAGTTACTCTTTTCCTATAAGAGATGGTGGGCAATGGAATCATGCTACCCCACTCTGATACCAATATACCTTTAAGCTTCTAGATGGCAAAGTGCATGGAGCACAGAGCCAGACATTCAAATCCAGGTTCAGGCACTTACTAGTTGTGTGACACTGGGCAAGTCATTTCACCCTGTCTGCCTCAGTTTTCTCATCTGTCAAGTGAATTGGAGAAGGAAATGTCAAATCAGATCGATATCTTTGCCAAGAAAACTCTAAATTGGATTATGGAGAGTTGGATATGACTGTAATGTGCAAGCACGGAGCTAGGAGATGAGCCAGATTCTAGTTTCGGTTGTACCTGTTTCTTTGTGTGCTTTCAGAGAAGTCAAAAACAAATAGGAGAATAGAGGAATAAAGGGTTGGGAAGGGGGATCATTACTAGCTGGGAGAATAGCCAGTGTGGGTGGTGGCCTTTGAAGTGAAATCATGTCACAGCCTTACAATATGATTGGCAGAATTTTAGTTCTTAAAGTCCATGACTCATGAAAAAGTGCATGAGTGGTGTGGGCTGGGAATAAATGTGAAATGATCAAATCCTGATAACAGTAAAAGGAAAATTTTGGGAAATTTCCATTTTTTAGAAATAGGAATGATAATGATGATAGAAATACTTCAAGGGTCTCATTGAGCCTTAACAACACCATCCTTGTGAGGCAAATGTTATAGACATTTATAACCATTTTAGAGATGAGAAGGCTGAAGTAGGAAAGGCTAAGTAGTTTATTCTGTTTCAAGTGAATTTCAAAGTGAATTAATGGAAGACCTGGGCTGAGAACGTGGGTCTCTTTTCTCTTAACCTAATGATTCTCTCACCACATACTGCTATCAACCTCAAAACCAACTGTAAATATGGTAATGCTCTAGATTTTCTAAAATTAGCAACCTATGCTTAAGCAAATTGGGATAAAATAACTTGGTCGGCTCATTTTTACCCACAACGTGCACAAGAATTTTGAGGTTTTCTCCTAATGACTAGAAGCTATGTTTTCTGTGGTAAGAACACTTCAAGTGTCCATTTCGATGATGGATATAGGAGGCAAGACAATCAGTGTTATATATAGGACTATTTACACAACATTTTTCCTTGAAAAGATCTCAAAGCATAAAGCTCTGGCATGATACCTTGTTATTGACCCCTCAACACATTGATGAATATTACAGACTCTTTAAATACATTGATGTATGAGGGATGGTCAAAGAAGGGAATGCATATAATTTAGCTAGATGAGCTCAGAGATTCTAAAAGGATGCTCAAGAAGGAACAAATCTTGTTTTCGTATGTTAATATTGGGGGGTCTCCCAGAGTTTTAGGGGAAAATGATCCATCAGATATTGAGAGGATATTTGCATTGATGAAAGGCCACCAAGTAAAGTAGGGAGAAAATCAGTTTTGACCGGGATTCTGATGCACACTGGCTGTGTACTTGGGATAAGCCATTGGACTTCTCAACATCTTGGGTCACTTTGGGAGACCATAGGCTGCAGAGGAGGTGCTTCCCAGTTTTGGTTGAGGGAGTTCCCCATCTCAATGAAATCACGGTTCCAGACTCTAGCCTCTAGGCATAGGGTCCCCAGTGTTGCTATTTTTCATGTCCCAGGAATATGCCACCAAGAGAAATTAACTTTAGACTTTTGTTGGCCAAGAAGCCAAGCCACTTAGTCTCTTATAGTCCCAATCTCATGGTGGTTGAGCAGATAAAATTAAATAATATTTGTAAAATGCTTTACAAATCTTAAAGTACTATATCAATTCTGTTCACCATTATTACTATTAATAATTGCTTCCAAATTAATATTCCAAGGGCATAGCTTTGATCTCTATTGTCTCCCTGCTCAAAATCCACAAAGACACTACAATGGCACGCACTCTGGCGCAGGCACTGAGAGAAACTTGCTACTGTGAACTTGGGGAAGTAATTTCACATCTCTAGACCTTATTTTTCTCCTCTATAAAGTGGGGGTGACAAACTTAGACTTGATGTTCTTCACAGTTGCTTCAGTTCTAGACCTATGATCTAAATTCACCTCCTTGATCCTCTATACAATTGGTGGTTGGACTCCATGGCTTCCAAAGTCCCTCAGAGCTCTAAGTCTGAGATCCCTTTCCAAACTTCTTATAATTAGGCTCTAAATTCACTTCAGTCTTATCTCTTACCATTTCCCCAAGCCATATGTTGCATGATCTACATGCTTCTTGTGCTTCAAGATCTACTTTGTGACCACTGAGAACTCTTACTTCTCAGCCACAATGGGTAGGCTCATCCCAATGTCCAGATGCTAATGTCCTTCCTGTCTTTTCTGCCTTCGAAATATCACCCGCTCATTTTAATGACCCAAAGGATGAGCTGGATGAAGAGACAGGGCACTCCAGGTGTGGGACACTGCATTCTTGGATTCGCATGGCCAGTTGAATTCCTCTTCCAGATCTGAATTCTAGTTGTGTGTAGAGATTTCAACTTTCCAGGTGGCGTGCTATTAATTTTATTTTCCCTCAGTGTCTAAGAACAGTGCCTTCCACATGGGAATAGAGACTGACTTTGGGATTTCATTAGTATTGAGGACTCCTAGGTGAGAAATTTTCCTTTTCTGTGGCATAAATTACCTTCTCTGCAATTTATGATCGTATAGAATTATCCATGAGCCCAGAGAAGTCAAATAACTTACCAAGAATCACACAGCCAATTCATGACAGAGGCAGATTTGTCCCATAGGAGGCACTTAATTAGTTTGTCCTAGCTAGAAGAAATTAGGTTTCTTTATCTGTCTGAGTAGGGCACTGGACTTTCCTCCTAGCTTCAGAGCTTGAAAGGATCTCTAAGCCCCGTGAATCCCTTCACTTGACAGGGAGGAAACTGAGACCTCAGAGAGGGTAACTTAGGCTGCACTTATACAGGCCAGATTTAAACCTAGGGCTTCCGATTCCAAAGAGTATACTTATTATTGTACTTATGATTATTATTATTTGTGAATAGATTGACTCTGACCTTCCTCCCTGTTCACCTGTCATCCCATGCTCCAACAGAGCTCACTGTCTTGTTTGTTAACATTGGGTGAATCTCAGCTAAGGTGGTTCTTTGACATGGGATTCTACGCATCAGGAATCCCACTGAATTGTGGGTCCAGCTCACTCGACTTTCTCTCTGGCCCCAATAGTTGGAGCAATCCGGTAACCCACCCGTGACTACGTAGATCGACAGTTCTCGTCTCGTCTCCAGTCCAAGGGTCGCTTCCCATGAGACAATGACCACGAATGTGGTGAATGGTGATGAACACTCCATACAGAGCTAGTGTTTGCTACTCCACACTCAGTCCCCGTTCCATACCCAATATGGTTGGAGGCTCCTAGTGTTCCCAGGACTGAGGAACAGATACCACTGAGGGGCTACAACAGCTGAGACTTCTCCAGGATATTTACAGCATGAAGTCAGTGACCGATAATCCCTAGGTCACAGAGTTTCATTTCGACTTCTCTCCAGCTGGTCTGGGCTCCTCCCTGGGCCTATTTTGGGCTCTGAGAACTAAGGGGCATTGGATTATTTGGATCCTTTCGCTCATGGGCTTCTCAGAAAGCTCCCGAAGGGGGGGAGTCCTGCATTCTGGCTCAGAGTTCAGTTGACAGAGTGAGAAAAAAAATACCATTGCTGCAGAGCAGATGGCAATAGAAACACAGGGCCAGGCGCAGAGGCTGCTAATATAAAAATCAATAGCTATTACAGCTTAAATCACATTCGGGTCTCGAAATGATAATAGCAGCCCTTTCAAAACTAATGGTGATCTGATTTGGATGAGAAATCTGTTTGCCGTGATTCAGGGACTTGATTCTATTACGGAAAAGAATGACCACTTACCCTAAATCCTTCCCAAACAAAGAGACGACCACTTCCACTGAACTTTGTCTCTAAATGTCGGCTTCTCTGATAGCCAAATAAAGACAGGGGCCACTATCATTTTGTGCTTTCTTTTTTTTGAGGGGGGGGTGTAGGGGAGAAGATGGTGGAGATTTCAAACATATTGCCATTGTCAGAAGAGAATAGTTTGATTGACTCTTGTCCTTCATGTTTGAAGAAGACCAAAATGGCATGACTATGTTATGGCCAACGTATAGTGTATCCAATCAGACCTATACAATCTTGGATCGTTCGTTCTATCACAGGTTGGGCACAGTGTGGATGAACATTTGGAACAGGAGAAGCAGGGCTGGAAGGGCCATTGGGACCACTAGGATTACCTCACTCATCTCACACAGCTGGAACTTCAGAATCTTGTCCATTCCCCTTATTTTATAGATGAGGAAACTGAGGCCCATAGAGGTGAAGCGGCTTACCTACAATCATGCTGGTAGAAAATATTGGGGGCAGGATTTAAACTCAGGTCTAGATTTTAGACCTTGCTGTCTTCCATCTGTACCAAACTGCTGAAATACCTGACTGTGTATTCTCTTGCTGTAACTCCCTATTGCCTCCAAGATGACACAGAGATGCTGCAGTTTGCCATCTTAGACCCTTGAGAGACTGATTCCAACTTCACTTTCTAGCCTAACCTCATATTACTTTTTTTCATGTGTTGGGAACATTAATCTATTTAATATCCCCAATTCTAATAGGATGGCTTAATAATTGAGTTTGTGACTCTATTAAACCATCCTGGTGCCTTCCTAGATCCTTCCCTGAGCATCTGAGTTCCTCTAGTAGAACATAAGCTCATTGAAGACAAGGACCGTCCATTTTTAACTTTGTGCTCCTTGCCTCTGACACATAGAAGGCACTTTTAAATGTTTTTTTTTTCATTCAATTATTAATTAATCCAGTCTTTGAACCATGAAGTTTTTTCCACCAGTAAAATGGGAATGCTGATATTTGCATTGCCTGCTTTGGAAAAAAAACATCTTGTAAAATTTAAAAAACTAGATAAACATAAGGTATTATCACACATAGGCATCATTTTATCATAGCAATAAAGAATTGCTTCATAGAATTCTGGGTATAAAACTGGAATAGACTTTAAATATCATCAAGTCTAAAGACCTGATTTTTATAGATGAAGGAAATGCAGCTTAGAAAGGTTAAAGAAATCACATTTAAGATTATTTTGTTAAGTTGTTTTCAGTCATATCTTACTCTTTTATGGTTTTCTTGGCAAAAATACTGGAGTGGTTTGTTATTTCTTTCTCTGATTCTTTTTTATAAATGAGGAAACTGAGGCATATGATGTTAAGTGACTTATCCAAGGTCATCCAGCTAGTTAGTGTCTGAGGCCAGATTTGAACTTGGGAAGAGGATTCTTCCCAACTCCAGGCTCCACATATATCTACTACAGCACCACCTCGCTGCTCCGCTTAAGGTTATACAACTAGTTAAATATCTGTGGTGAGATTTGAACCCGAGTCTCCTTACCTTCCAGCCCAATGCCTGTCTGCAATTATACCCAGTCATGACTTCATTAGGGCAATCATGCAGTCAGAGAATCTCTCTCCCTCCCTCTAACCCTTCCTTGGGAGTAGGGATGGAATCAAGGTCAAGGACAGACTCTTCCTTCATTACTCTTTTCACAAACATAAATTTCTTACTAAAGGCAGTATGGTGTAATATGGCAACTGCCTTCAGAATTGGGAAAATTTGAGTTCAATTCCTCCTGCCTCTGACATATATAAGCCATATGGCCCCGAGTGAGTCATTAATGCAACTCTCTAAAGCTACACATCTTCAAGGAGACTGAGAGATCATCTGTTCTAATCCTCTTATTTTTACAAATGAAGGAACTTGGAGAAGTAACTTGTAGTTATACAGCTCTAGCTCACCTCCCGTGTATATGTATAGACATACTTGGTCAGTATATGGGACCAGTGACGGACTATGACACCATACACAGTAGTGGCCCTGGCTCTCTCTAAATTCGACCTAGAACAATATGGTACAATATAGTAGGGTTAGGGGCAAGGGAAGAAACAGTCAGAGAGGGAGGGCCTCTTTGTCTGACAAATGGGATTAATTGAGTAAATGCATGATAAACACATATAATTACATAGAAATAGATAAACACAAGGCAAGCCTATAAAGTAATGGGTGTTAAACAAACCACAGACTTCAAATGAATATTCTTCTCTTCAAAGTGATCCCCTAGGAAGCTATACCCAGATCCCATTGGCTTGTTGTTGTTTTTCCAAACCATCTGGGGAATGGCTCTGGGAGAGGTACCTGTAGAGACTACAAAGGCTAGGAAGCCTTTGTACATGATAAATTATCTAATTTTGCATATAATTTATTTTTTAAGCAGCCAAAAGTCATTTGGAGTCAATTTAGATGAATAGAAAGCAAGGGGAATGATAAGAGTTTTTTGACATCAAAATCAAGATGTAATTGTAAAATAATAAGTCAACACACATGTGTATGTTGTGTGTATGTATATGTATGTGTGTGTATGTGTGTAATTTGTAAACTGTGTCTGAAGACAACTGAAAACAACAAACTGTCCCCTGAGTAGCCCAAAACATTTCCTGAAAATAAAACCTTCATCAGTCGTATCAATGAACAGTCTGCCAAGGAAACTACTTTGTCAATCATCAAAATCAAAACAATGAAAAAATAAAAGAGAATGTGCAATATCGCATCAGAAAAACATTTGATCTAGAGAAGAGATTGAGTAGAAATAATATAAGAATTGTACTGCCTGAAAATTATGATTAAAAAAGACTCTTGATACAATATTATCAAAAATCAACAAGAAAAAGACAATGTAAATATCATGGAGCTACAATAAAGATTATACAAGACCTACCTTATTACATTGAAGGACCCCAGATCTTGGAATACTTTATTTCATAAAGAAAAATGACCAAGGATAATTTACCCAGTAAAATTAAATATAATCCTGAGTGGGGGAAAATGGACATTTAATAAACTGAAAGACTTTCAGATATTTTTGACAAAACCCCCAGAACTGAAGGGAAATGTTGACATATAACATTGAGGAAAAATATAAAGTAAACATTAATTTTAATATTTAATGATCAATTATAAGGAACTCAATAAGGTGAAATCATTTCCTTCTTATACATGAAAATATTATCAGTTCTTTTATGGCTATCATTTTTATTTGGGTAGTTTGAAAAACAGGTTTGGATTAAGCTTAATATAATGGGGTATCATACGTGTGTGTGTGTGTGTGTGTGTGTGTGTGTGTGTGTGTATGTGTGTAGAGAGAGAGAGAGAGAGAGAGAGAGCCAGAGCTAGAGCCAGAGCCAGAGATGGAGATAAAGACAGAGGCAGAGACAAAGAGACACAAAGAGACAGAGACAGGGAAAAAGAGGGAAGTGGATAGAGGAAGGAAGGAAGGAAATAGTAAGGAGGGATGGAGACAGAGGGAGAGAGAATGGGAAGGAAGAAGGGAGGGAGAGAGAGAAAGGAGTAAGTAGTTCATACAAATGAGGCAAGGAAGCAGATAGAAACAAAGCAGAGGAGTGAGGAGGGGTAGGAATAGAATGAGGATAATGAGAAAAATAAAGAAGAAAATAAGCCACAAGTAATTATAGCTTAGAATGTGAATTGAACGAATTCACCCATAAAATGGAAACAGCTAGTAGATTAAAAATTTGAACTCAACAATATGTTGCTTTCAGGAAATAAATAAAATAAAGAACAGGAATAAAATGTATTATTTTAAAAAAGCAGGGATAATACTCATGATCTCAAAGTTAAGATAGATTTAAGCAAAAGAGAAAAATAGGAAACAACACTGTCAGCCATATTAATGAATATTGTTTTAGACTATTTAAAATAACTAGACAGCATAAGGTTGGAATATTCCTCTGGTGTCGGACGTGATGAACTGGTGAATGAAATGATGAATCCAGAAAAATATGGAAAAACTTGGACTTAACTATCCACCTTCAGAGAAACAGAAGACAAATGTAAATAAGCCTAGGAAGGTCTTACATATATATGTGTATGAATGTATCTGTATATGTATGCATGATTATAGATATCTTTGTATATATGCATGTATGTGTATACATATGTTATATGTCTATATACTCAATACATGTGCGTACATAGAAATATACACATGTGTGCATATATGTGTACATATATATGTATATATGCTAAATTGTAGCTTTCAGGGTGGAGGGAATAAGAAGGGGAAATAAAGTAAAAAGTGCACAGCAGAGAACAAAAGAAAACCTACAAGGAAGCAAAGAAACGATGGACATTTCTGAACACAATGTGTAGTATTTATTAATAAGTTTTCTTGAAATGGAAATGATTGCCTTATATTTTGAATCCTTTCTTATGTTCTGCTAACACGTGATAACTTTTTTCTTTTATTATTTTGTATTTAAAACAAACAAACAAAAAGGAGTGTCTGGGATCCTGAGTATTCCTCTCTGAAGATGCTTTGCATGATTCAACCTGTGTTGTGGGTACTCAGTGTCACGTCATGCTAAATGCACTCTCTGTAAGTTTGACTCATCGTTTCCCATATAAACAGCTAAACGCAAAACATCTCAGGTTTGGTTGGAAACTTGTTTACCTACCCTAAGTAGACTCAAAATTCACTGAATGATGATAGAGTGAGTGGTGATTAGGGAAGGATACCAAGCTGAAGAAAGCTAAAATCGAAGGTCAGAGAGATCTCTGTTCTTTGTCCCATTATGTTCACCTTATTTTGAGTTTGCAATTAAGATTACGATCTATCAAAACCCAAACAAAATACAATGATCTTATGTAATGGCAGAAGTTGGAAGCCCCCATTTTAAAGTGTTGTATCCCTCTTCCCCCATCTTCAAGTCCCCTTCCTCCTCCCTGTACCCTGAGAAGTTCACATTGTCCAGTCTCATCCTTGGCTGCAGTTTGCTGCCTACTCTTTCTGGTTTGATTGAGAAGGTAACAAGAGCAATTTTATGCCCAGAAGTCCTGGGAAATAAAGAAAGAACATGGTAGAAGGTTGGGGAAAGGTGGAGGAATTTCAATGTCTTGCTAATGGATTTGGAGGCCCAATTTCACAGGAACTTTTCTTTGGCTCCACCTTCAGTGTGCCAGAATTCCCTATAGCAAAGACTATAGAACTGTAAGTAAAAGAAGTTAGAGAAGAAGTTATCCAATGGATCTTGAGCAGGTCTGGGTTAGGAATCACAGAATTTGAGAGTTATAAAGGTCCTCAATGGCCACCCAATACAAGCCTGATATGACTGGAAATCTGACTCTCATTACTTAACAAATAAACAAGCAAACCCAATCTTTACTCAGATCTCTGACAAAGAGAAATCTAACAATTTTTGAGACACCCTATTTTACTTTTGGATGAACATTTTGGAAGGTCTTTCCCCCCTTATTAAATTTAAGTTAGATGACTGAACTTTCTACACATCACTCCTTATATGACCCTGTGTCTGAAGAGAACAGATTTAATCTGTTGTCTATATTTGAGTTCTTCAAATGCATAAAGATGGCTACCGTATCCTCTCTGAATTTTTTTCTACAGGCTAAATATGACCTATTCCTTTACCAAACCCCTTTGACTCAAGGTCCTCTGGTTGTCTTTCTATGGACATACTTCAGATTAACAATGGTCTTCATAAATCATCTTCAGAGCTAAATATAATATTGAGATCTCATGAATCTATAGTGGGACCATTGTCTCCCCTTTCCTATAAGTCATGCCCATTTTAATTCATTCTAAAAGCATATTAGATTTTTTGTTGCCACAGCATTACATTTATCATAATTTTTAAAAAGTGAAAAGGAAGGGACCCATCAATAATAGGTACTGTTTTATAAAGCAGTCATCAATGAAATAATTTGATAATGGTTGAGAGAGAGAGAGTCAGAGAGAAAGAGACAGAAAGAAACAGATAGACAGAAAGACAGAGATGGGGAGAGAGAGAGAGAAAGAGAGAGAGAGAGAGAGAGAGAGAGAGAGAGAGAGAGAGGCAGATTCATAGAGAGACAGAGAAAGAGTAAGAGAGAGATACAAAGAGAGAGTTGGCATAGATTTAATATGCAAAATACAGAAGTAAACAAACAAAATAGCACAGCATTTGATAAACACAATCCCAGTTATTAGGAGAAGTCATGAGTTGACAAAAACTGTTGACAAAATTGGTCAGCAGTTTTGTAGAAATTAGGTCCTGACCAATGCCTCACACTATATACGGTAGAAATTAGGTCCTGACCAATGCCTCACACTATATACCAAAGTAAGTTCCAAATAGGTAGAAGATATAGATATAAAATGTCACATCATAAACAAAATAGAAGAGCAAGGAAGACTTTACAATTCATATCTATGGATCATGATTAAAGAGTATTAGAGAGGATCACATAAGATAAAAGAAAAACACATGATCCTATGTTATTTAAAACATTTTTGCACAAATAAATTTAACATAGTTAAAATTAGAAGGGAAACTGATAAATAGGGGAAAATCTACAAAAAATCTCTATCCCTTCTGACAAAAATCTAATTTCCAAGATATATAATGAATTGATTCAAGTGTAGAGGACTAAAAGCCATTCCCCAATAAATAAATGATCTCTTCCCATTGTTAACCTATGACACGGTAAATTATCTCTGGAGTCTTTCTGTATAAATTCCAGCAAACATAGCATAAGGTAGTCAAACATCATAAGTAAGTAGTTTTCATAGGAAGAAATCTAAGCTATCGATAATCATATGAAAAAAATCTCCCCAAACACTAGGAATTAGAGAACTGCAAAGTAAATGAGTTTTAAGATTTCACTCAAATTGGGAAGATTACAATGTTGAAGGGCTATAGGAAAAGAGGTACATTTAAGCACTTTTGGTGGAGCTCTCCCTCCCAGCTTGGTGTCATCCAGTAAATCAATCTGAGGTAGGTTAGTTGATAAATAAGTTGATGATCCAGGACTCATCACATAGAGCAGGGACATAGATAGCAAATATATACAAGGAATTGGGCAGTACTCAGAATGAGCTCTTAAGAAGAATCTAGTGGGAAGCGATTGTTTCTTCTTAATTAATATACAATGCATTACAGTGTTTGTGTGTGTGTGTGTGTGTGTGTGTGTGTGTGTGTGTGTGTGATCTATCTTAAAACTGAATTTCACATTTGTTACATTTCCTTTGGGGCAGCTAGGTGGCTTAATGAATAAAGTGCCAGCCTGGAGAGAGAAGGACTAGAGTTCAAATACTTATTAGTTGTATGATCCTAGGCAAATTGCTTAATTCTGTTTGCCTCAGTTTCCTAATTTATAAAATCAGCCAGAGAAGAAATTGGCAAAGTATTCCACTATTCTTGCCAAGAAAAACCCAAACGGGGTCATGAAGAGTTGGACATAAATGACTCAACAACAAATGTTTACTTCTTTTAATTTTTGTTTCATTTTTTTATATTACCAGGCAATTAATAATTTATTCCTGTAAGATGTAATGTGTGATCAATACTACATAAATGTGTAGTCACTTAAACATTAGGTAAATAAAGAAAAACTTTCTAGTTCACAAACCTCCGGAGTCTTGAGCTTCCAGGAATATCTGTGTTTACATCCCGTTTCTGACAGATACTGGCTGTGAGACAAGTCACTTAACTTTTAAGTGCACTGGGCACCTGGACTTCTGTCAGGTTTCAGCTAGTCTCCTCTTCTGAAAGAAGCCTTTCCCAGTACCAGGGAAAGTCTTAGTGTCTCCCTTCTGAGACTGCCTCCCCATTTATCCTGTCCACACATTGTTTAGAGCTGTTTCCGTTAGACTGTGGGGTCCTTGAAGACGAGAGTTGCCTTTCATTGTATCTAAATGCTCAGCCTAGTCCCCGGCACAAACAGGTGCTTAATAAATGCTAGTTGATTGACAATACATTGCAGAACAGATGATGAGTTTCAGAGGTAGAAGAAATCCCTCATTGGAAGCATCTTATGCTGATTGATCTGGAGCAAACTCTGCTGTAGAATTACATAACTTTAAGATGAGTAGGGAACTATTCCTATTCCTATTCCCTTCTTGTACAAAGGAGGAAACTGAGGCTCAAAGTACGAAGCTTCTTGCCCAAGGTTACAGCTTATTGCAAAGCCAAAAGCAGAACCCAGGGCTGCCGATGTGGCACCATGTCCACCAGGATCTTCCCTCCACATCCTCATGGTGACCGATTGCCATTTTCCCCTTTGCATCTAATATCCTAGTGTCCTAAGAGCCAGCCCACCATATTTAACAATCGATTGTGGCAGACTGTGCTCATGGCTCCCACACACATAGCCCAACATCTCATGTAGCCACACTTGGGAACAGCTTGCTCCTCCTCTGCTCTGTGGCAGAGTGCCAGCCACAGTGACATGCCATACACTCCAAGGGTTCGAGTGGCAGCTTTATTATCCGCCCCCCCCCCCGTTCTTGGCTACAACTTTCAGCGTAATTATAGCAGCTCTGCATGGTGAAATATAGACAGCCACCCAGGCACGGGTACCTCTGTGTGATGGACTGACTTTGTCAATAGCTAATCTGTTACACTCCTGAGCCTTAGTTTCTCCATTTGTGAAATGAAGGAGCTGGACTAGATGGTCCTTCTGGTCAATCAACAAGCATCAATTAAGTGCCTACTGAGTACCAGACACTTGGAACATATATGATAATGAGATTCCCTGCCTTCATGAACTTAAATTTTAATTCCTGCCATTATTATTATTTTATGCTAATTTGATAGATTTCAGAAAGATGGTCCTAGCAAAATTTATGGGATCATAAATGAAGAGTGGAACAGAGCTTAGAGGTCACCAAGTTGAATTCTTACAGAGGAGGCCCATGGAGGTCAACTGAATTGGCCAGTGACACTTCCTAGTGTCAGAAAGAATATATGAACTGTGGCCTTTGACTCTGTGTCCAAGACTATACCCACTGTACTGCCCTGTCTTGACAGTAACTCTCGTTCTAGTGCTTTTTTATGAAGGACAACAGCAAGGGTGAATAAAACAGTTGCTATTTGTAATGGAATAGGAGCAGTGTAAGCTTATCATCCAGAGGCTCCATAAAAGCATGTTTTGGAAATTCCAATAGTATGTAGGACAATACCACGATATTCCTGAAGTCATAATGAAGCTTTAAATTATTAAAGTCTAGACAGTTTTAAGTTATTAAAGGACAAACAGCCATTAAAGCTTAAAATTGCCCAAAGCTTTTGGGAACATTCTGCATATACTCTTGTTTATTGATGGGAGGAACCTCTTTGAAAAAGAGCCTGTGAAAAAGTACTTTACCAGCCAAATCAAATGCTTTTTCATTATCAACAAACAGTAAGTACACAATGATCTTACATTTTCTGCATCTTTCAGGCAATTGTGAAATGGCAAAAATGGCACCAACTGCATAATAATTTGCCAAAGCCTGCTTGTTTCTTGCAAATGTCGTCATTGAGGAGGTCCTCAACTTATGTGCAGATGACTCTGCTAAGTATTGGTGTAGATGGGAGAGAATGTTCATAGGTCAGTACTTACTGATGTTAGTCAGGTCACCTTTTCAGTATTAATGAGGTCCACAATTCTTTAACAACTCTGGTTGGTCCCTCTCCTTAAGAAAACTTATAATGTTGTTCGTCCAATATCTTCATTGTTGTTTTTTGTCATTTGTTTTCATAGAGAACCAATGACATACAGATGACATCTTGATTTGTCCATGAATTGAATGGGAGGCAGAGCTGTGCACATTTTTCAGTCTTACTTTTTCTTCTAGAGTCATTGGAGAAGAGTGACTAGACAAAAAGAAGTGACTAGAAAAAAGGTGATGTCCCCAAATGCCAAAGTTCCTTCTTCAATGACCGACCAAGCTCTAAGTGCTCCACCATGCTTGCTTTGACCTCCTTGGTTGCTGTTGGAATGAAATGTCACCATATGTTCTTTATCTTCTAGGTCTAATCTGACTGACTCCTTCATATTTATTTTCTTTAGTGCTACGTGAATTTCTATAAGCATCTTGGGGACTATGATATTAGGGCTCAAGTGTGGTGGTTCCACCATGCCCTGATGTAGAGAATACTTTGTTGAAATGACTTTACTATTACTTTCCATTTATTTTCCTTTGTTTGTATTCAACTTTAGATGTTCACACTCTGAAGTCCTCGGAATGACTTTGGTTAGTTGGGTAACTTGCCAAGCTTTCTTTAAATGTGTTTTATCACTTGCTTCTTCCCTCTATGTGAGATAATTTTTACAACCATCAATTTACAAGATTTTATAAACAAGTTGATAATGTAACCCAATATGGCCCTTAGTGGTCATCTTTCACCATCTGGCAATTTAATCAGATATGTGCTGACTGAGGCACTTTTGGAGTTCCTTTGGTCTACTGGCTGTGGCGACTAATTTACAATGGTTCAACTCCTGTATCAAACTATCATAATTATCTTCTACCCACACAGTTATAGGAAGTGGAAAATGGAGCCAACGTGAATGTTTCCCAATACGAATCTCATCAGGGTCTAGAATTACAGGGTGAATTTAATTAGATGATTTTTAATAATGATAAATGTAAGCCCCTATACTTGGCTTTAAAAAAATCAATTTCAGAAGTACAAGTTGAGAGAGGTTTGGCTAGACATCTTTTTCTTGTGAAAAAAAAGCCAGGAGATTTAATGAATTTCAAACTCAATGTGATTCAATGGCAATGACAAAGCAACTAGGAAATCCAAAGCTCTTTTAGACTGCATTGAAGGTATATACAATTTGACAACTGCCCTACTTTGTCCTAGTAATACATATTACATTCAGTTTTTTGCTGCCCAATTTTAACGTAACTGTGTTTCTAATGTCCGTTAGAAGTGCGGTGGGGGCAATGGGTCAACAGAAGAACAGGGAAGAAAGAAAATATGTGCAGAAATACATTCCCCAACATCCTCATCTGCCTCTTCCCTTGCTTTTGGTTTTAGACTTTGGTCTAAGGACAGAATGAGGAGCAGAAAGCCAAATTTCATATATAAGGCCAACTGTGTCCCTATGCTTAGGAAACATTTGAGAAGAAATTGTGACTTAGATAAGAGCTTCTCAAATGGATTCTTTAATTTATTTATTCTTTCATTTAGGAAATTTGCTGGAAATATGCAGGGATGAAAAAAAGAATTGTTGCCTTTGGAGACCCCACAGTCTAAAAGCAATCCATATTTTAAAAGCCCCTGGTTATCATAGAAATCATAGAATTTCTTGGTTGAAAGGAGGACAAAAGTGGTCATTCAATTTAATCCCTTTTGCTTAGTGAATGAATCTCTTCCAGAATATTTGCCAATTTGATCATCTAGCTTTTGATTTTGGTATATTAGCAAGAGAATTGTCTGTGGAGTTGAAAGAAGTGGGCTCAAATCTAGCTTCAGACGCTTACAAGTTGCATGATCTTGGGCAAATCCTTCCCTCCCTTTCTTTGCATCAGTTTCTCCATCTGTATAACGAGAGGGTTGAACTAGATGACCTCTGAGGTTCCTTTCAGGTCCTTACCTTTTAATACAATGATCCCATGATGTCTAGTGACTAGGAGGTTACCACCTTATGAGACAGTCATGGATATCCCATTTTTGGGGAGAACTAGTTGCTTATTTTCCCTTCTATTTACTCATATTGAGGTAGTCCTATAAAACCCTAAGAGGTTTGTAACCCCTCCCATCATGTAGCCATTTCCCCAATCCTATCCTCATGAGACTGACTTTTTGTACACGAGAGCAAATTCATCTTATTCTAATTGGTCCATTTTCAGGCTTGCTGAACTCTTGGTTCCCAACTATTAACCAGCTCACTTACTCTTGCTCCCATCTTCAATGACATCTTCAAATTTGATAAGTATGTTATAACCTGTGTTCTAATAAAATATTTTAAAAAGCACTAAAATATTTTAAAAAGCCCCTATGGCAGAATATTGGGTAACTCCATTAGAGATTTGCCTTTAAATTGACTCCCATTGGATGGAATCCAATTTTGTTGTTTAGGTATTTTTTCGGTTGTGTCCAAGTCTTTTGTGCCCCCATCATAGGTTTTCTTGGCAGAGTTACTGTAATAGTTTGCCATTGCCTTCTCCGGCTCATTTTATAGATGAGGAGCTGAGGTAAATAGGGATAAATGATCTACGCAGGGTCACCCAGCTAGTAGGTGTCTGAGGTTGGATTTGAACTCAAGATCTCCTTACTCCAGTCCCAGTGTTCTATCTACTGCACTATTTTGCTGCTCTATGGAATATAATGTGGGTCTGGAAATATAACCCAGTCCAAATCTGGCAGTGATGGGCAACATCTAGCCCAGAAGTAAATAGCATGGAGCATTTTGTTAAATGTTTTGATGAAATCTAGTTACGTATGTCTACAGCTCCTACTGTTTTGCTAGCCTTTCATTGTCACTGAGCATGGCCACTCATGTTGCCTATGCTAAAAGCATGTTGCTTTGCAATGATTGCTAGTTCCCTTTCTAAACATTCATGAAATAACCCTTTAAGATGTGTCTGACAAGTTGCACCCGGGTCGCTATTTTTGCAAATTAAGAGCCCATTTATTATTTGACAGCACCTCTCTCATTTATTAGAATCTTTCAAAGGGGGCTCAAGAATCATAGCTTCCAGTTCTTTGCATATGTTTGGATTTGGTTCATCTAACCCTAGTGAGCTGGTCCCTAGTATCATATGGAAGAAGGATTTGGCTCATTCTACATGACCCTAAGGGACTTGGAATAATATATAAAAAGAGTAAAGAGGAAGGCTTTATATAAGGGGGAGAACAAACTTTCTTTCATTAGATGTGTCCTAAATGAGGTAACTGAGAGAAGTAATGAGCTCTCCCCCTCACTAGAGATGACGCGACTTAAATATTCAGTTGTCATAGAGTTGGGAAAAGGCATTCCTATTAAGGCATGTATCAGACTAAATGACCTTTGAGGTCTTTCTCCACTTTGAGACTCTGAGATATTATGATGGTCATAGCTGCACTTTTGGTAGAACTTATAATAATGATAACTAAGATTTTAATAGAGATTTAAGGTTTGCAGCGTTCTTTCCATTTCATCTGATCTGATTGTATTGATGGAAGTCAGGGAACTATTAAAGAGAGAGGGGGATTGGATCGAAGTCTAGAGAATTCCTGTTCCTTGCCCAAGGTCACATGGCCAGTATGTATCAGAGATGAGATTTTCATAGCTGGATGGAACATCAAAAATCACTTAGTCTCACCTTGTCCCCAATTCAGAAATCTGAGCACTGCTCCTTCTTCCAGATTTCATGGAGGACGGCGAGGTAAGATCTTTGGCATAACTAGAAATGCTTCCACAAGAGCTTTTGTATTTCAAGGGCCTTCTACACATTGCTTCTTTGATTGCTCCCTGGGAAAAAGGGCAGGCTATTTCAGAAGACCAAGAAATTACATCTCCACAGTTTGTCCATGAGCAATTCTGCTCTGTGCATGGTTCAGCATGGGAACTGGGAAAAGAACTCAATCAAAGGACATGGGTTTAAATTTTACTTCTGAGGCTTATAATGTGATTCTGAGGAAGTCAGTTGGCTTCCTTAGGCCTCAGTTTTCTTATTTGTAAAATGAGGGGGGTTATATCCAACTTGAGAGCTAGGATTCATTTTTTAGATATTCAATTAACTGATAAATAATAAATACATCCCCTCTCCCCACAAATATCAACATGAAAATTGATGTTATTCTATGGGCCATTTTCAAATTAAGAGGCTTTAAAAGACTACATTTTACACTTACTATAGTCTGTTTAATAAATGATTTTCTCTTGGCAATTTTGCCTGCTCAGGACCCTCCAGGGATTCAGTAACTGACTGAAGACAGCAGTAATGGGATCAAGGAAAATCTCACCACCCTGACCACTACAAGCCAATAGGGGGCACTTTGAGTTACATGAAATAAAGGAGGAAGGGATTAGTGGTGGGAAATCAGCTCCACGGGTCCTGTTCAATGAGGGATGGGAAGGAGGTCTCAACATCAGCACAAGTCAGGAAAGACATTTGGTGGGCACCCTGGGCTATCCCTGTGATGGATCTATGAGGAGTAAGACTGTATAATGACACTGGAAAGAGGACTGACTCAGTCCTCTAAGGACCCAGGTTCAAATGCTGGTTTTTCTGCTTCTTACTTGTGGAATCTTAGACAAGTTACTTTACAAGTTGTTTTCCATGTTCTTTGACTGTCAAGGGAAAGAGTTGAACTAGACCGGCTCCAAGGTCCCTTCTGGATCTAGATGGAGGATTCTGTGGTCCTGTGTCTCCACTTTCTCCTCTACATGAACCCATCCCTCCTCCCATTCTTTCCTGCACATGTCTAGTGATTTAGCTTTATAGAGAAGAAGGGTTGAGAAAGAAAGACCTCTAGGTGCTTAAGAAGCATCTGACAGAAAGCCTAGGTTGAGGCAAGCAGCAAGTTAGGGCAAGGTAGCTTACTTAGGATACGTTCAGTGGCTCATTTCATACGATCTTGTGTGTGTGTGTGTGTGAGAGAGAGAGAGAGAGAGAGAAAGAGAGAGAAAGAAAGAGAGAGAGAGTAGAGACAGACACACATACAGAGACAGAGAGAGAAAGGATGTGTGTGCATGTATGTATATACAGATATAGATAGATAGAGATATAGATACATACATATCTATATAATGCATATTTATATGTATGTATATGTATATAAATATATGTATTCACATATGTATATGTATACATATACATAATATATGTATAAAGATATATTATAGAATATATTAATATATATAATATTAATATAATACATACATATATAAATAACATATAGACATGTGTAGGTAATAATATGCACAGATACACATGTATATATTTGTATGCACATATATAGATATGGGTAGATAGATAGATAGATAGGTAACAATTTCCATTTATTGGTGATAACCAAAAAGAAGTCAAGTCTTTTAGGTTAATATTATCTTTGGTTAGATTAAAAAAAAAACAATAGGGGCTGAGACTCAATGGGCTCTGAGCTCCCTTCCAGCTCTCTAGCTATTATTTTATTAAAAGTGAGGCTAGGTTGAATTCCCTTCTCACGTCTCACAGAACATCTTGCATAATATTAGGCACATGATCAGTGTTAACCAAATTCTTATTGATTGGCTGATCTCCTGTCTTCTCAATAATATCACATAGATAATTGATTATGTTCCTTGGGCAGAAAGACTTATCAGATTCTCTGGGGGAAATTTATGGACGGTTAAAATTGGGAGATTTAGTGATTTCATCTACTCTCTTGAGAAATAGTCCCCAAAGCAGAAATCTTCCAAATAGCTTTTTGTAATTCATTGACTATTGTAGACATGGGTAGGGATTGAGAAGGGCTCCTTAAAAAGTAGCTAGTGGCTATCCAGTGCCAGAGAAGAGGACTGAATATTCATGACTGCTTTTGTGGAGCAGATGTAAGGTCCCGCTTCAAGTGCCAGGGGATATTCTCAAAGGGATAGCCTTTAAAATGCCTTCAGTGAGCTGATATGTATCCCAGATCTTTGAGAGGGCAGATTTCAAAGAGCTTCTTAGTTGTCCCTAGACCTTAGGCCATATTTCACATCCTACCATTTACCTCTATAATCTTTTTGTAATACTTTCTGCTGTGATGTATATCTTCCTTCTTGCTCTGCTTTTAATCTAAGTATAGTGGGTAGAACTAAGATGGTGGACTACAGTCTAGGATGCAGCTGAACTCCCTCAATATTTCCCTTCAAATAAATTTAAAATAATGCTGCAAACCAAATTCTGGAGTGGCAGGATGAATGCAATATCAGAGTGAAACGTTTTTCTAACCTAAGATAACTTTGGAGATGGATAGGAGAGATCTGTAACACCAGGATGGGGGCTGTCAGGAACACCGGGGGTGAATCTTGGAAGGTCTTACAATAGTAGTGGCAGCAGCAGCTTCTGAAGTTTTCAGCCTGAGACATTCTAGGTCAAAATTCCAGGAGAGAAAGGGATGCTTCTTATAGTTACCAGGGAATAGGGGACCTGGCCACAATCATGGGACTCAGAGGAGCACTGGGTTCAGGAGAGCAGGGGACCAGATTACAATTTCAGGGCCAAAAGGAGCATTAGTACAGAAGAACAGGGGCCATTCTTGGGTAGAGGCCAGAGTATAGACCAGGAAAGCGGTAATCGCATCTCTCCTATTATTATATTATTTAGGAAGTACTGAAAATTTTGCTTACTCTAAAAATTAGCTCTCCAAACAGCAGCATAGAAAAGCCTGAAGCTTGACATAGAGCTTCCCTAACCCCAGGTGAGCAGAGCTCAACTTTAACATAAAATTCAAAGTAAAGAAATAGGAAAATCAATAAATAACAACAACAGCCATAAAAACTTGACCATAAAAAGCTACCAAGACATAAACTTAGATGACAACAAAGTGAAAAGAGATAAAAACAAAGCCCCAAAGACAAATATTAATTGGATCCAAGGCCAGCAAGAATTCTTAGAAGAGTTAAAGAAAGAAATAACAGGGGAAAATTGGGAAAAGAAATGAGAGTAATGCAAGAAAATTATGAAAAGAAAGTTTAACAGATTGGCAAAGAATCACAAAATTGTTGAAGAAAAGAATAGCTTAAAAACAGAATTGCTTACTGGTAAAAGAAACATAAAAAGTCATTGACGATAAGAACTCCTTAAAAAGCATAATTGACCAAATAAAAAAGACATACAAAAGTTCACAAAATAAAATAATTCCTTAAAAATTAGAATTGGTCAATCATTTCCAATGGAGCAGTAATGAACTGAACCAGCTACGCCTAGAGAAAGAACTCTGGGAGATGACTAAAAACCATTACATTGAATTCCCAATCCCTATATTTATGCCCACCTGCATTTTTGATGTCCTTCACAAGCTAATTGTATAATATTTCAGAGTCTGATTCTTTTTGTACAGCAAAATAATGGTTTAGTCATGTATACTTATTGTGTATCTAATTTATATTTTAATATATTTAACATCTACTGGTCATCCTACCATCTGGGGGAAGGGGTGGGAGGTAAGAGGTGAAAAATTGGAACAAGAGGTTTGGCAATTGTTAATGCTGTAAAGTTACCCATACATATAACCTGTAAATAAAAGGCTATTAAATAAAAAAAATTAGAATTGGTCAAGCAGAAGCTAATGATGCCACAAAATTTCAATAAACAATGAAACAAAGTCAAATGAATGAAAAACAAATAGAAGAAAATATGAAGTATCTCATTGGAAAAACAATTGATCTGGAAAATAGATCTAGAAGATATAATTTAAAAATTACTGGACAATCTGAAAGACATGACAAAAAAAGCCTAGATATCATCTTTCAAGAAATGACTGAGGAAAACTGCCCTGATATTTTAGATTCAGAGAGCAAAATAGAAATGGAAAGAATTCACTGATTACCTCCTGAAAGAGATCCCAAATTGAAAACTCCCAAGAATATTATAGTCAAATTCCAGCGCTCCCAATTGAAGGAGAAAATATTGCAAGCAGCCAGACAGAAACAGTTCAAATATCATGGTGCCAGTCAGGATCACAGAAGATTTCAGCAGCTTCCACAGGAAAGGAGTGGAATGCTTAAAATTTGACATTCTGGAAGGCAAAGGAGCTAGGATAGCAACCAAGAATAACCTACCTGGAAAAACTGAGTAAAATTATTAAGGGGGGAAATGAATATTTACTGAAATAAAGGATTTCCAAGCATTCCTGGTGACAAGAATGAATAGAAAATTGGATATTCAAACAGAAGACTCAAAAGAAACATAAAAATGTGGACATTAAAAGAGTAATTTTGAGGACTCAATGGAGTTTAACTTCCTATTCTGGAAAATGATATATGTAGCTCTTACGAACTTTATTATTATTAAGGAAGTTAGGAGAAGTATGAATAGATAGAGGGCACAGCTATAAGTAAATTATACTGAGATGATCTCCAAAAAAGTGAAAGAGGGCTATAAAGAGAAAAGAGGGGAAGGAGAGGCAGAATGGGGAAAATTTTCTCACATAAAAGGCACAAAAGTAAGAATTTTTTTTATAATAGAAGTGAAAATAGGGGTGGTGGACAATGCTTGAACTTCTCTCTCATTAAAATAGATTCAAAGAGAGAATATATGTACCTACTCAGTTGATTAGAGAAATCTCTTAACCAATAGCAAAGTAGGAAGGGAAGGGGTTAAGATATATAGGGGATGATAAAAGGGAAGACAGATTAAAGGAAGCAGTGTTCAGAAGCAAAACATACTTTTGAAGAGGGACAAGATAAAAAGAGAAAAGGACAAAATAGAATGGAGGGAAATTCAAAGTTATTAATTATAACTGTGAATGTGAATGGGATAAATTCACTCATAAAATGGAATCAGATAGTACAATGAATTAGAAACCAGAATCTGATAATATGTTGCTTACAACAGATACACTTGAAACAGAATTATATATATATATATATATACATGTATATATGAATATAAAGTTAAAATAAAGGTCTACAGCAGAATCTATATGCTTCAGCTGAAGAAAAAAAACACGTGGGGCAATTATGTTCTTAGACAAATCAAAAGCAAAAATAGACCTAATTAAAGAGATAATCAGGGAAACTGTTTCATGAAAAAGTTTTACAGCAATTTTCTCTGATAGAGACTTTATTTGTCAAATATATAGGGAACTGATTCAAATTTATAAAAATAAGAGCCATTGCCTAATTGATAAGTGATCAAAGGATGTGAATAGGCAGTCTTCAAAAGAAATCAAAGCTATCTACTGTCAGATAAAATGTACTCAATCAATATGGATTAGAGAAAGGCAAATTAAATACATCCGGGGCACCCCCTCACACTTATCAGAAATAACAAAAGCTACTAAAGGAAAATAAATATGCTAATAAACTGTTGGTAGAATTGTGAATTGGTCCAACCATTGTGGAGAATAATTTGGAACTGTGTCTAATAAGCCACAAAACTGTAAATACCTTTGATCCAGGAATATCACTGCCAGGTTTCTACCCCCAAAAAGATCAAAGAAAAAGGACAAGAACCTATATGCACAAAAATATTTATAGTAGTCTTTTTTGTGGTAGCAAAGGATTGGAAATTCAGGGAATGGTCATCAATTAAAAAAGGTTAACAAGTCTTGGCATGTAATTGTGATAGAGTACTATTGTGCTATAAGAAATGAGAAAAGGGGTAGTTTCAGAAAAACATAGTTCATAGCAATATGAACTGATGCAAAGTGAAGTGAGAAGAATTGGGAGATCTTTGTGCACAGTAACATCAGTGTTGTCACAATGATCAACTGTGAAAGATTTGGTTACTCAAGTAAATATAAAGATCCAATTACAAAAGACTAATGATGAAAAAATGTTATTCACCTCAAGAGAGAACTGATGATCTCTGAGTACAAATTGAAGTGTAATTTTTTACTTTATATTTTGCTTTTTTGTGAAATGACTAATATAGAAATATTTTGAATTATTTCATAGATGTAATTGATTTATTGCTTGCTTTCTCAGTAAGGGAGGAAGGAACAGTAGGGAGGGAGATAATCTGAGAACTCAAAATGTAAAGAGAAGAGAATACCAAAGATAAATGAATGAATGAATCTGGAGAAAGTAATCAAACTAGTATTACTTTAGCTTCTGGTAAAAGTTTGTTGATTGATCTCTTATATTCCAACTATGACCTCCCAAAACAAAACATACTTTCCTATAAACTATCCCTCATTACACATGCTTGGAAATGTTCTAAGATTAAGCTTCAGAAAAGGTGCCAACTTGATTGGAGGGAAATTTCTTCATCAAGTGAAGAAATAATCCAGTAAAATAATAAATCCAGTCTCTATCTCTATCCTTCCTCCTTTTTGAATATAAGGTCCTTGATATTAGGGACTGTCTTGATTTCATATTTATAAGCCCAGAACTTTGCACATATATTTGGCAAAACAGTCAATGGTTAATATGTTTTTCATTTGTTCATTAGAGGGATTACATGGCTTGGAATTCAACAAAGCAAAGTCAACTTAAGAGAGATGAGGGCTCAGAAGAACAGAATTCTGATAATTCTGCCAGCATGAAATTTTTCAATGATAAAGGGGGAGGTGCCTAAAGATACTAAAATGAATTCACAGGGAACTCATCAAGGATGTTGAAGAAATGGGAGTGAAACAGAGGTGGGAAGTTGAGGGTGAATTCCAAAGAATGGCATGCTCAACAAACAATAGTGATAAAAGCTTCTTATTTCCTAATTTAAGCTATTAAAAATGCTAGTAATAAGTATATTTTGGGAAGATTTGCTGGGGACAAAAGTAAGAATAAGAAAGGGCTTGGACTACTGCTAAAAACGAATGGTATGATGATAAGTGGTGGCAAAGAGAAGGCAGCACAATTCAACTCTTTCCTATTGAGGAGAATTGTCTCCAGAGAGGTAAGAACAAGGTAAAAATAATTAGTAGGGAATTTAAATTGCTTATAACTGAGAAAATGGTATGAAAACACCTAGTTTCTAACTATGAGTTCAGATTATCAAGCCTGGGCAATTAATATCTCAGGGTAATGAAAAAATTTATACATGGAATTATTAAGCCACTTTCAATGGTCTTTGAAAAATTGATGATCAATTTTGTTTATTTAAACTAAATTAGAAAGCTGCAAAATTAATATAATAGTAGTCCTTACCTCTCAAAGTGTTTGTGAAAATCAAAAGACATAATATATGTAGAGTCCTTTATGAATCTTAAAGTGCCATGTCCATGCTATCTATTACTAACTGTGATTTTATATCCCTTCATTTTTCTAGGCTGCTGTTTTCTTATTTGTAATGAAAGAGCTGGACTAGACGGCCTCCAAATTCTTTTTCTGCTCTAAAACTGTGATTCTATGGTCCTATGACCCATAACCTCCCAGGTCCTCATCTGTAAAATATGTCTATAACCTTACCTTGAGCTCTTGAGAGCATCTCCGGGTGCTAACTTGTCCAGGGTTAATTCCTTTTCTATAAAATAAGGGACAGGTGGAGAAAGTTGGATTACACGCTCTCTATGAATCTATTCTAGCTCAAGATCTTTCATTCTCTGATCATACATTTGCATGTTGTTTTCTGTATGTGTATATAGCCATATATATATGGGTGTATGTCTGTGAATGGGCATGAATGTACATATATATATATATATATATATATATATATGTGTGTGTGTGTGTGTGTGTGTGTGTGTGTGTATGTATGTGTGTGTATGTGTGTGTGTGTGTGTATGTATATATCAATTAAATATATCTGTGCTTAATTTTAGCCTGTTTGGGAAAGGTGGGGGAGAAACAATAAAGTAAAAAAGTGCACAGCAGAAAACAAAAGAATAACCTACAAGGAAGTAAATAAAAGATGGACACTCTGGTTGTGTATCATTTTTCCTCTCTGGGAGTCAGTTTCTTCATTTGTAAACCAAGAGGACTGACCTGATTGGGCTCTAAGTGTTCTCCCAGCCCTGGGTCTTTCATCCTATGAGTCTGTGACCCCTGTCTTGGGCCTGCACCTTTCTAGGTCTGTCACTGTCCCCCTTGCCCCAGAGTCTGAGTGCCGGGGGGTCTCTGTTTGGAGGATGGGATGGATGGTTAATATGATGAATGAGAGAATCGGGAGATAAAATATATCCTTAATAAGGCAAATGAACAGTCCTACGCTTGGGTTTCAAAAATCTGCGTTATGAGTACAGAATAGAGGAAGTAGGGCTAGGAAGAAGTTTATATGGCAAAGATATCAGAATTTTAATAGATTTGGGGAGTGGGGTGATGCAGATGCATGGTAAAATTCCAGTGAAACTCTCTTATAAAGGGAAACAAGGCCTTGTTCTGCAACTTCTAATACTTGAGAGCATCTCGGGATGCTAAATTGTCCGGGGTTAATGTTAAATGGCAGGAAATACATTTCAGGGTTGAGGGGGATTTGAATCTGTCTCTGAGGCTAACTCTTAAATTGCTATCCAGGCTGGTATGACATGGCAACCAATGCAATTAATGTGGTCTGTTGCTACATTAATAGAAACAGATCCAGAAGGAGGGAGGTCATTGGAGTCTATCCATGGAGTCTGCCTTGGTCAGACCTCATCTGAAATGATGTGGCCAGCATGGATATTACATTTTATGGAAGTCATTGAAATATTGGAGCAAGTTCACAGGAGGGTGACAGAGATGGAGATTATGGTGCTCCTTGAAAGCTGCAATCTTCCCCTTTCTTGAAGGAGAGCATTTGGCTCAGGGAAGGGGAGGCAGGGACATGGTAGCTGTTTTCAAGCATCTAAATGGCCGCCATGTATAAAGGATCGAGAAAGTTTCCCTTGGCCTCACATGGCAGAACCAGGATCAGTGAATGTGAGAGAGGGGAAGGAAAATGTGGAGCATGATATAAATAAAGTTTAACTTTTTGAGCACCAGAAATGGAAAGGATTTCCTTGCGAAGGAGCCCTTTGCCATTGGGGATAAGATTCAAGTCACAATAGGCTGTAGTCGAGTGGAAATAGCAATCACTTTGAGTTAGAAGACCGATATTCAAATTCCCACTTCTGATGCTGACTACTTGTATGACCTTAAACAAGTCTCTTCATTCAGCCTCAGTTTCCTCGTCTGTAAAATGAAAGGTTGGACCAGACGACTTCTGGGGTCCCTTTATTTCTCTGAACCTTAGTTTCTTCATCTATCAAATGAGGGACTAAGACTAGATGACATTAAAACTCGACATCTATGATCTTATAATCCGGTCGGACCTCTAAGGCCCCTTCCAGCTCCGAGATTCTTTGATTCAATGAACATTATTGAACCAATGCCAGTCACTGAGTCTTTCCAAGCCACAGGGTGGGGAAGGGAAAGGAAGGGTAAGGAAGCAAGGGAAGGGATGGGCAGGGCTGCTTGGGTGCCAAACCACAGATGAGAAAAGCTCTTTCATGCAGAAAGCATTTTGAAACGGGACCCTTTAAATAATCCAGAGCCTCTTGACATTTATAGCTGCTCCGACTTTCACAGGAAAGGTACTTTCTATTACGTCGACCGAGTTCCACCAAGCCCAGCTCCAGAAAGCCCAGACAGACTATATTTGAAGTGCTAAATGTCACTGAGTCACAACGTGTGATTTTTCTCTACATAAAGAGAGGAAAACAGAGGGATCGACTGTGATTTCCAGCCCCTTCAGGAAGCTGTCATTAAAGGGTTCTTGTTGAAGGAGAAGGAAAGCAAAACTCTCTGCAAGAGTTCTCACCATCATGACTGGGTGAGGAAAAAAAGGGAAAGGAGAGAAATCTAGGCTTCCTATCTGTAAGGAAAACACGTACCAACAAAGTGCGAAGACTGCAGGGATACCATCCACAGGATTCAGAAGACCTGTGTTCTAATCCTACCCCAGACATTTTTTAAAGCTGTGTGCTCCTCCCTAGGTTGTTATCTCTGAGCCTCAATTTCCCTATTTCTCCAATGGGGATAACGGCGTGGGCTGTTGTAATGAAAGTGCTTTGTAAGTCTTCAAGTGGTTTTACTATAAATAGGAGCTGATTCATTACAGTTATGATTTTTGTGATAATTGTGGATGGAAACTGGTCACTAGCGTGTCCAAACCACAAATGGCAATGTGTCAGGAGTAGGGGATAGGGATGGAGTTAGGATGGCATGGGTTCAAACCCTGTCTCAGACATTACTTGCATCCTCTCAGAGAAATCACATAAACTTTGTGTGTCTCAGTTTCCTCATCTATAAGAAACCAGTAGCAAAAAAAAGTTAGTAGCACAACAGAAACCAGAGAAAGTATACATATGAGAATATAAATGTACATATGTATATATATATATATATACATATGTACATATATATATTAGAAAATAAATAGTGAATATGAATGAAATAGTTAGACCCAACCAAGAAAGAGAGAGTGAGCTTAAGATCTCACCAATGACAAATTCCTTGAAGTCTCCAGTGGAAGCCCAAGTGTGGGGCAAGGGGAAGACAGCCCATTCCAATTTTAGACAGCTCTGCTTATTAAGAAGTCTTTCTTTCATCAAATGTAAACTTCCTTCTTTGCAATGTCTATCCATTACTCCCAACTCTGAGCTCTGGGGTTAAGCAGAATGAATCTAATCCCTGTTTTATATATAATTCTTAGATCAAAGAGCCAGTTAAATCAATGGAGATTGATTACACAATGCTACATGTTTACATGAAGGATGGAATTGATGAGAAATGGAAGGAAGGGAAATTCTGGTCTTCTGGCTTCCAGCTTTGAGGGAAGACATACCATTACAGACTCTCTTCAAGTTCCTAGCAGGGAAAGAAAAACTCTGGGAAGAATCTGACATACAAAGGAGTGATGTCCCAATCTCCCTCTTAATCCATTAGAACCATAGAAGACTTTGCCATAGGTTTGGGCTCAAGTTGTTCCCCTTATTCTGGTTGTTCTCTTCTGGACATTATCCAATTCATTAATGTTCTTCCCTCCCACAACCAAACCCAAGCAGGTCCAAAAGATCATGGATTTCAAGCTTGAAGAGGCCTTAGAGATTATTGAAACCAACTCCATCATTTTACAGATGAGAAAATGAGGATGCAAAAAAGTAAATAATTTGTCTTGGGACGTAAATTTATAGGTATCTCAGATGGGATTGAGTCAGGTCTTCCTGACTCCCTAAATAGTGTTCTTTTCCAGGGCTTCTTAAACTTTTTCCACCCATGATCCCTTTTCCTCTGAGAAACTTATGTGACCCCAGGTTTATAGTTATACAAAATAGGTATACAAATTAAACATTTACTGATAATAAATCATAATTTCTCAACCCCCACATTCAAAAATGTGACCTCATATACGGTTATGAACCATGACTTAAGAAGCTTTGTTCTATTCAATATACCATTCATCCACTCTCAGACTAAGAGGAAAAACAGAATATGAGGAATTAGCATGTGGTTATGGGAGAGATGGTGACATGCTCATGATGTGTAGATCCTGGCTGGTTGAGTTGTGAACCATGGTCCGGGATCAGCTAGATCTAGATGAGGTCTGTTTCAATATGAAACACATGCTGACCTCAAGGAGTTTATCTTCTGGGGAGGGGAAAGGGATATTTATGGAGCCTAAATAAATAGAAGATAATTTGATAAAAGAGAGAATTCCCACAAGTGGGAGTTTAAGGACTCGGGGAAATAAAAGGGAAATAGTAGTTAAATAAAGATTAAATCACTTTATCTCTGTGTGCCTCAGTTTCCTCAGCTATAAAATGGTCTCTATAATATTGACATCACCAGTTTCACAAGATTGTAAACTATAAAGTACTATATGTGAGTTATTATTTTATTTTTCAATGGGATCACTATTTTTCTACAAGTACTGATAATAGTAGGTAGTAGTAGTAGAGTAATAGTAGTAGTAGTGTAGTAGTAGTAGTAGTAGTAGTAGTAGTGTAGTAGTAGTAGAGTAATAGTAATAGTAGTAGTGTAGTAGTAGTAGTAGTAGCAGCAGCAGCGGCGGCAGCAGCAGTTGTACTACTAGTAGTAGTGAGATCAAAGATAAAATGTGGCAACTTTGTACTGTTTTTTTTGCCTGTAAGTTCTTTCTATCCTGGATCACCAGCTTCATAGACTATCCCACCTACTCCAACCTCCACTTAAAACCTGATTTTCCATGCCATCAGCTTGGATTGAATAATCTTAGCAAATTTTCTTGGGAATTAGAAATGAATGCCATTTAAAAATTTCTTGTAATTTGTAGACAGAATTCTGAATGCAAAGGAAGGCTCTGCCTGAATAAAAAATGGTCCAGATATGGAAGCAGTAGAGGACAAAGGAAGACTGACTGACAGGCAATGTGGTACGTTGGCTCGGGAATTGGATTTGGAGCTTAGAATTTGGTTCACTCATGTCTAACTCTCTGTGACCCCATTCAAGGTTTTCTTGGCAAAGATACCAAAGTGGTTTGTTATTTCCTTCTCCAGATAATTTGAAAGATGAGTAAACTGAGGACAACAGGGTTAAGTGACATCCCCTCTGAGGGGTATATTCTCTGAGGCCAGATTTGAGTGCAGGAAGATGAGCTGTTCTGACTCCAAGCCCAGGCCTCTATCCACTTCAGTGCCATCTAGCTGCCCAGAGTCAATAATACCTGGGCTCAAATTCTTCCTCAAGAACTTGGTGTATGACTCTGAACAAGTCAATAAAGAATTAAGAAAAGGAAATAATTTTCTGTCTCATTTTTCTCTTTTGTAAAGCCAGGATGTAGACTTAATGGTCTTGAAGGCCTCTTCCAACTCCAAGGCTTTGATCCCCCTAGTTCTGTCACATTGGGTTTTTTGGTCTGTTGATGGTATTTGCCTTTGACTGTTTCACTAAACAAAGGCTTCTCAATGAAGAGAGATTTATTTTCCTCTATGTTCAGTCAGTGTGAGACAGATGTACCAGATAGCTTTCCCAGAGTGGAGTGCCATGAGGGTGGCCAACAGCTGGTCGGTACTCTGGGTCTAATTGTGCCTGGGTCCACTGCTTCCTTTTATCCTCAATAGCAGCACTGAGTTAGGAGCTATGAGTAGAGCCAAGGAAACAGCTGTGAACTGGTGTCCAGCATTCTCCTGGGGACAATTAAGCAGGTTCCCCCTTCACCATTCAATCCAAATCAGTATGTAAATAAGGAGCCCCCAGACACCAGCTACATGCCTAGACCAAGGCTAAATTGCATAATTGCAATTTAACAAAGAAGGCTTTGACTCTTCTAGGAGATGACAATCTAGTTAGAAATATAAGATAATTAGCTACGTATTTATTGATAAGGATGATTTCTCCGGCCCTAAAGTCCAGTGTTCCACATTTAAATCTCACCTCTTGATATCCTTGATGAACAAGAGCGACAAAATTAGATAATATTGATGTAGAACTTTAAGGTTTGCAAAGTGCTTTACATATATGATCTCATTTAAATTTTTTTCATTTCATCTTTAACAACATTTTTGTGAAGGATGGGCAATTTTCATGCCCATTTTCCAGATAAGGAAAGAGAGGCTAAAGACATAGAAAATAATTTAGGCAGTATTTAAACTCGGGACTTTCTGACTCGAAATCTAGTACTTTATACTGTAGAGAGCCTGAACTCTGGGAAAATATACTTGAAATAAAGATATTTACAACAAGATGCTTACTCAATGTGATTGATGAGATGATGGTTCTCTAGTTCACATATACTTAGTACTGATTATGGTGATGTAATGGTTCTACAGTTGGCACATGCTCAGTGTGCTAAGTGATGTAATTGTACTAAAGTATATAAGGGCTGAGAGGACTGGAAATAAGCAGACTTGAGAGAGACTCCAGTGAGAGTGTGCTCGAGCTCAATCTCAGACTCCAGACTCCAGAGAGATCCTCGAGAAAGCTAGCCTGGACATTACATTATACATTATGGATCAAGTTACTTACACTGCCTAGTTTTTAATTTCTTCATCTTGAAAATGAAGGGATTGAACTAGATGGCAACTGAAGTCAGTTCAGGTTTAGATCTATGGCAGTCTAATCTATGATTCTCTTACAAGTTCCCTTCCAGTTCTAAATTCAATGAAAATCTTTGATTGTGTCAATCCAAGATTGTATATATCCAAGAGATGTTATTCTAAATTTAGTTTTTGGGAGAGCAAGGATAGCTTCATAGTATTATGGAATCATTGGTACAGAGAGGACATCCATCATCCCTCCTATTTTACAGATGAAGAAACTGGGGCTGAGAGAGATTAAATCCTTTGACTATGACCATGTAAGTACTAGTGGCAGAATGAAGATTCCAATCCAATGTCCCTTCAATTTAATGCAAGCATTAGGGATATAAAGACAAGACAGATACTGTCTCTGAATTCAAGGAATTCACTTTCTATAGAGGGACAGAGCAAAAACAACAAGAAAATGTGACATTATTTGAAGAGAGAGAGAAAATAGTAATGAATAGGAGGTGGCACCTGAGCTAAATTTAGGAAAGAGCAAAAGTTTCTAAGGGGAAGAGAGCTCCAAGAATGGAAGATCACCTATTCAAAGGCATGGGATTGAGAGATAGATACCACATTCAGGGAACAGCAAGTTAAACTCATGGAAGGGGCAATGGGAAACAAATCTGCAAAGGATGGTCAGAGCCAGACTGTCAATACATTAGGAAAGTCATTTTGATACTAGTGAATTGGAATGGGAAATACTGAAGGCAATGATGCCGGGAGATTATTGTGATAACTTAGATAAAGACTATTGTTGTTAAAGAGAGAAAGAAGAATATATTTGATATTATAGATGTAAGACTGATCAACTAATTAGATTTGGGGATGGGCGAGGAGGGGAGTCAAAGGTGATTCAGGTCCTGAGCATGAGTGATAGGAGGATGGCAGTGACCTTGGCAGAAATAAGATTAGAAGGAAGGATGGGTTTAGGAAGAAAAGTAGAATTCTGCTTTGAATATGTTTAATTGTTTATGGTTATGAAAAATCTAGGAAGTGCTACCCAGGACTATGTAGTTCAGAAGAGAGAGGGTTGGATGTAGACAGTTGGAACTCACCTATATTGGGATGACACTTGAAACTCTAGGAGCTAGGAAAATCAGGGAGAGGGGAAATGTAGAGAAGGCAGACAAAAAGTCCAAGGACAAAGCCCTCGGGGGCAGGACATCACTAATAATCTACCAAAGAAGAATAAGAATTAGTTGTCAGACTGGTAATAAAAGCAAAAGTAGAGAGCTATGTCCCAAAAGTAAGTAAGGAGAGAGGATAAAGGAGGCCATGGTCATAAATCTCCAAGGCATCAGAGAAGTCAATTAGGATAAACTGATGAGAAATCATCAAATTTGATCAATATGTTAGGGAAAAAAATTGGTGTTGGTATCACAGGTCTTGGATTCAGATCTTGGCTCTTTGATGACCTGGGGGACTGGAAAAATTGCTTCACTGCTTTAGGTCTTAGCTGAATCATTTATGAAAGGAGGAAGTAAGTTTAGAAGGTTCCTAACTACTCTTATCACACTGTAACAAAAGAATCTGTAAGGGCTCATCTGATTCTATATCTTAGGATAGATGATCCTATGGCTTGTGATGTATCTTTCGACTCATTGAGGATACAGAAGGGTGGGCTTCCCAAAGGCAATGGGAACTGAGCTTGATCTCAAAGGACCTGTGTATATACATAGGCAGGTTTTCCATCTTAATGAAAATGGAAACCAATCTCTGGTTTAGAGATAAATTCTGTGAAGGGTTCAGAAGGTTCCTAAAACAGACACTCCCTCATTCACAGAGTGGGCAGCTATGGCTCCATTCAAAGCTCTGCTTGTGAAGGGCATTCCTCTTGCTCCATTTCCCATTTCTGGGCCTGTCCCTCATGCCTGAACATTCTTTCCTTTTCCACTCCTGCTTTGTAGAATTACTTCCTGTAAGACTTAGCCCAAGAACTACCTACTGAATGAAATCTTTCCTGGTCCCCCCAAGCACTAGCATCCGCCCTCTCTGAATTACCATGAATTCATTTTGTGTTTATTCTGTAAACGTAGATGTCTCCTCTCCTAATAGAATGTAAGTTCCTATAGGATAGGGACTATTTTGCTTTGGTTTCTTGTCTAGCACAGGGCCTGGAACATAGTCTTATATGCTTAATAATTTAATTATTAAGGTGCTTAATAAATAAATTAATAAGTTGTTATATAATAATAAAATAATACTGAAATCTTTATGGATTGATTCTAAATAATTTTCTTCTGCCTATGGATTGTTCTCCTGGATCCTTCAGGTTGCCAGCACATTTCAGCCTCCTAGCTGACTCACCCTGTCTATAAAAGAGGGGAATTCACCTCAGGCTGTTCAGTCAGATAGATTCAGAGCTTTTCAGTGAACTTTGTGTGACTGTGCCCATAGGGAAGCCTAGAACTCATGGCTGGAGGGGAAAGAGATACCTCAGGGACACATGGGCCACCATTCACTGCCTTGGCTGCCTTGCTGAGGTTGTTTATTGACTAGTACAGAACATCAGAGTGGCCATAAAGGAAATAAGGGATCCCCAAGCGCCATATTGTCCAGTTTTACTCAGCTCTATGCTTCCTCTGCCTGGTCTCACATAGTCCCTGGGTAGTGAGATGGCTGCACCAGCTGCAGGGGCCTGGATGAGGCATTTAACCTCTCACTGGACACCGAGCCCTCCTTGCTTGTTCCCATGCCGGTGACTTCATATGTGCCCAAAGAGCAGGCGTGATCAGCGGGGATAGTGTCTGCCTCGTGTTATTAGCACATAAGCAGACACACATATGGGGAAAGACCCACGAGTTTGTGCTTGGAAATTCATAGTGAACGGTCCTGGATGAGGGAATAATAACGAGCCTCATTTTGGAAGCTCTCCTTACAATGATCCTGGGAGGGCTGCAGTTACGGCATCAGGATTCCCATTTTATGGATGAGGAAAATGAGTCTCAGGGAAATGACCTCGCTTGTGCATGGTCAGGCAGCTCAGAGGTATCAGAGCTTCTGTTTGAATCCAGGTCTCCTGATGGCAAGTCCAGTTTCTTCTACTACTCTGTGTTGCATCTGTTTCAACACTCCCTTATTCTTTAAAAAGAAAGGAGGGGTGGAAGGCCCGATGGCCACTGAATCTGGCCACAAACATAGTATACAATGGCCTCTTTGCCTCTGACTCCTGGGGAAAGAAGGATGGGGAGAAGCAAGGGAGACTCTAGTAAGAGATTATTCAATTCAATTCAATAAGCACATACTCTGTGGCAGGCCCTTTCCTAGACAATGGGGACAAAGAGAAAACAAATGGAATAATACCTGCCCTCAAGAAGCTTACATTCTACTTTGCACATGTAATTACTCTAAATCTAAATTATGCATAAATTGAATATAAAATAATGGTGGAGAAACAATTGAAGGACTCAGGAAGTAGCATTTGAAGCCTTGAAAAGATCTAAGGATTTCCTGAAGCAAAGGTGCAGAAAGACAATTCCTGGCATGGGGCACAGCCTGAGCAAAGACTTGGCGACTGGATATGGAAATGTTGAGTAAAGGGGACTTTAATTAGTCTATTTGGGCCAGAACATAGATTGAATGAGGTGGACAAATGTGGAAAGATAGGTGGGAACAGGGACGTGCTGGTAAATGTTTAACAATCAATTTCTTGTGGGAAAGGAGGGGGAGGTACAGTCCAGACAATCAATAAGGACAATAAATCAAGCCCCTGGTTTGTTGCATCTGGTGATTTCTGAGATGTAAATGTTCCCACTAAAAATTTAATAATCCGCTGGGCCCTAACGTACCCCTGGTGGATATTCCGGAAAGATAGATTGTAAAGAGATTTAAATTCCCAATGAGAAGCTTGCATTTTATTTTACAGGCAATAGGGGATCACAGAAACTTCTTGAGTGGGAGTGACGTGATCAGATCTGAATTAAATCTGGCAGTTGCCACAAAGGAAGAGTGTGAAAGAGAAGAGGAAGTTTGCAAGATCAATTAGAGAAGGTTAGGGCCTGCCTCGCCCAGTAGAGAGTCCACCATAGAGAAGATTCAGAGGGCAGCCCCCCATGTAAGAGCCTGGTCACATCCCTCTCTTGCCCTGGCTCCCTGCCAGGCCGGGGCTCATCTTGCTCTCTTTCTTTCTCTTTCTCTGTTGCCCGTGAACTTGTGTCAAGTATGCTCAACGTGGTGCTCGGAGAGGTCCTAATTTGTAATTTAATTCCATTCTTATGGCAGGAAAGCATTTCTGTGTGAATCTTTGGGGTTAAGGTTAAAAGTTATAGCAGCAATTTGTGGAAGTCGTTTTTGTTATATTTACATATTTGTACCGAGTTAGAAATGGCCCCGAAAGTCCATTTGCTTTTTATTTAGTAAACTGTCCTTCTTCCAAGGGATGTTTGTGTTTGGGTTATTGACTGAAATTCAGCCCACGGCTTTCTGGAGACTGCGACGTTCCAAGATAGGACTGGGCCTGGGAATCCTTCCTAGAGCCACGGGAGTTGAAAAGCTACCTGAGGGATGCTCAGATCAACCCATAAGTCTTTGAATAGACCAAGGATACAAAACATAGGATTTAATAGGGGTCAAAAGTAGGGAAAGCTAGATGGCAAACCGCCAGCTCAGGAGTCAGGGGGACTCATTTCTATGAGTTCAAATCTAGCCTTGGGTGGCTACTAGCAGTGTGACCCTGGTCAAGTTGCTTAATCCCATCTGCCTCAGTTTCCTCATGTGTCAAATAAGCTGGAGAAGGAAATGGCAGATCATTCCCATATCTTTGCCCAGAAAACCCCAAATGGAGTCACAAAGAGTCAGCTTTGATTGTAATGACTGAACAATAACGTAGAGGCCTTTCATGCAGCAGCTTCCCAAGACAATGGTGTCTTGCCTTCTTCCTGAACTTGGATGATTTTCCAGGGTTCTTTAAAGAGAGGACCATTCCTTGGAGAAAGCACTGATCTAATCCATCACTGGATCATGGAATCACAGACCTAAAGCTGGAAGGGATCTTTGATCCCAAAGCAACACTTTCCCTTTACGGATGAGAAAACCGAGGCTCAAGTACCACAGGCAACAAAAGCACCATGATATTGAGGAGTGAGATTTGTGTCACGAGCAGAGGATGCAGTTATATGGTAAGCCCCAGATCCTTTAAGTATTGTTGGGATGTTCCACAGCCTTCTTGATGTTAGCTGCTCATAGCTCTTCCCATGATTCTTTGCCTTCGTATGTGACCCCTTCTATAGGATGCCTCTATCCCTTGTTAGGGAGTCTTCTTCCTTGGCCCCCTTGGCACTGAGTCCTTTCGGGGGATTCCTGAATCCTCTCTGCCCATTCTCCTTACTTGTATCATTGAGTGAATCACACATTGGCCTGGATTGCTGCTGCTCAAACCCGTTTCCTGATGGATCCACGGACTGATCCTGGTCAGCAGCACATTTACCAATTTGCAAAACATTTACTGACAAAGATCCCTGCTTCTCACACACTACCAAAGGTAGTTTTCTTGCAATCCTCACCTGCCTCCTTCTTCCCCTGCTCCCATACTGTCTCCTCATCTATCCAGAGCTGCCATGTTGAGAGTGGGGAGAAAAGAATGGCCCCTGGAAGAGAATGGAAATGACTCACTAAAGGTAAGGGGAAGGCTGAGAAGTGCCATCCAAAGGCTGCTTCTCTGTTTTCCCTGTGGCTGGCCGTTCTGACCTGTGGTCTCTGCCCGACCTTTAAGCTGTATCTGCCTCTGTGGACCCCAGGTCCCTTCCTGTGGCCTTTGCTGCTCTGTGTGATCTGACCCTGGCTTTTCTTTTCCTTATGACCCATAGCGTTGGACTTGCATTTTGTACCTGGGTGCGCCACCTCCAATCCACGAGGCTCATTGGACTCCGTTCCACCTACCTGGTCTCGTATGTAGCTTCCTGGCTTCTTGTACACTCATTATTACATAGGTGTATATATATATTATATTCTTATATTATATATTTTACCAGTTGTGTTATTTTGGGCAAATCACTTAGTCACTCTCAGCCTCAGTTTCCCCATCTATAAGATGGAGATAATAATAGTCCATAACTCACTGATTTATTGTAAGAATCAGATGAGGTCATATATAAAGAGAGCTTCTTTTACACACACACACACACACACACACACACACACACACACAATATTATATTACATAGCACACTATATATTAATTTATTATCCTTCCCATTACAATTTTGGGCAAGTAGAGATCGCTTCATCCATTGTACTGGCTTTTGTTGCTGTTTGTCCTTCCTTCCTGCTAGAACAGGCTCCTAACATCAGGGAAGTGACACTATCACATGCAGGTGAATGGATTTAAGTGAGGAGGAGGACTGCACAAAGCCACCAGCCTCTCTCTCTCCTCCAGAGCCAACTGGGTCCAGTGGCAAGACAGAGACTGGACCCACTGGAGATGGCCATAAAGGTAATGGGAGATCTTCACTAGTTTAAGCCAAGGTTTTCCCAGGTCTCAGTGGGACTGAGGCAATGCCCATTCACTGATTAAGGCGAGATGAAAAAGAAGACAGAGAAACTTTATCTACTGAAAAAAAGAAATCCATCAATTGGGGGATTGAAGATTCACAGGGTTTTTGGCCAAAATAGAAACAATTGCAATTTACCTTCTCTCTGAGTCAATCTGGATCAAAAGAATGACCAAGTTGGGCTTGGCCTGGGATCTATTACAGGTCGATCAATGAGAACCGGAGTGATTTGCTTTTGTGGCAGATAGGCATTGATTGACCAGCAAAAATCAAAAAAGGAACTGAAACAACATAGTTTAGGCTTTATGCCATTCTACTTTCAAGCACTTTTTGAACATCAACTGCTTGTTTCTCACTTTATGTCCAATACATCATCAAATTCAATGGTTTTTACTTGATTCTGCTTCAAGACCAAAAGACAGAAAAAAACCTATGTGAGTAGGAATAGGAGCTGGCCCCCTGGGAACCCAACTGGAACTGGCCAGTTGGGCAGTACAACTCCTCGCTTTTCCTTTTCTTCACTCCCCTCCCTGCCCTTCTCTTTTATTTGCCTTTCTCTTTCCTTTTCTCTTCCCCTTTCCTTTCCTTTTCTTCTCTTCTTTCTTTCCCTTCCCCATGTCCACAGAGGGCATCCTATACTTACTGTGGAAAGAGACAGAAAGACAGACAGAGAGACAGAGATGCAGAAAGAGACACAGAGAGAGAGAAAAGAAAGAGACACAGAGAGAAAGAGAAACAGAGAAAGGAAATGACAGAAAGACAGAGATAGAGACAGAGACAGATAGAGAGATAGAAAGACAGAGAAAGGAAAGAGACAGAAAGATAGGCAGAGACAGAGACAGAGAGAAAGAAAGGAAAGAGACAGAGAGAGAGAGACAGAAAGGAAAGAGACACAGAGAGAAAGAGAGACAGAAAGGAAAGTGACAGAAAGACAGAGACAGATGGAGAGAGAGATGAGAGAGAAAGGAAAGAGAGAGACAGAGACAGAAACAGAGATAAATAGAGACACAGAGAGATATACCCTCCACACACACACAGAGACAGAGAGACAGAGACAGAGAAACATACACAGAGAAAGAGTATGAAAATAAAAAGCATTTTTAAAGCTCTTAGTCTTCGAAACAATATTCAATATTGAAAATTCAAAGGAAGCAGAAACACAGTTTCAGGCTTCAGGAAGTTCATATCCTAATGAGGGAGACAATATGTCGATGCCATGTACGTACAAAATAAATACGGAGGAGAAGGAGGCAGTGCTATGTGGGAAGATGCCATGAGCTGGGGAAGAAGGGAAAGGAGATACCCTGAGAATGAGAGCATTTCTGCATCTGACCATGTTCACTGGGAACTTTGCTTTTTCTTTTTTGTAATTCTTTCAATGGAATGAAGATGTTGCCTGCAATTTCCGGCATCATCATGCTCTTTATCTCCCTTTTCTTGTCCTTTTCTGATCACAGGCCACACAGATTTTGCCCAAGTCAGAAGAGAGAGAGAGAGAGAGAGAGAGAGAGAGAGAGAGAGAGAGAGAGACGTGTCCTATATTTGGACCCCCATGGTAAGAACATAGTTAAAAAAAATTGCCGATCCCAATTAGTACTTTGAATACAACATCTTATTACTTACACTAATACTGACATTAGCAACATCGTTTAGAAGGGAATTATAGTCCTATTATTCACTCAATAGCCATAAAAATGTCCTATTGCTTTATGTGCCTCTGTAAATGTGTGTGGAATTGAATTCGGTATGTCCAAATTCCTTAAATATAAATACAGAACACCTAGTGTGGGTCGAGCCGGGTGTTGTGGGAAAGGTGGGAGAAGATTAAGGAGTTCAGATCCCACCTGGGAAGAGAAAGTATAAACTGGAAATAAAATCAATAACACAAGTGAGGTGTTGGCTGCTAGACAGCTGAGTGACCAGAGCACCCAGGTCTGGAGTTAGAAGAACGCCTGAACTCAAATCTGACATCGGCACTAGGTGTGTGACACTGGATAAGTCACTTAAACCTGTTTGCCTCAGTTTCCTCATTTGTAAAATAAGCTGGAGAAGGAAAATGGCAAACCCTTTCTAGTATTTTTGCTGAAATATTGGAGTGTTGTTATTTTTTTAATTGTGTCATTTTAAACATTTAGATTGAGCTTATTATGAGATATGGTATAAGACTGTGGTCAAAAGTGAATCACAATTAAGATCACGCCCCTCCACTGCCATAGATACTTATGAGGATTAAAAAAGTTATAGAGACTTGGAGAGCTGAGACATAAGCAGTCACACATTATCTAATCATCGGATTCTTGGTTCATTGGAGGTATTTCCATCTAAGATTCTTGGCTCAAGTTCAGGGAAAGATAAGGGTAGATGGGAGAAGAAGTAGCACATTATAGGTATCTTCCTGTGTGGCAGAGAAAGGGAGAGAGAGACAGAGAGAGACAGAGAGACAAAGACAGAGACAGAGAGAGAGAAAGAGACAGACAGACAGAGAGACAAGACAGAGAGACAGAGACAGAGAGAGAGACAGAGAGACAGACAGAGAGACAGACAGAGAGACAGAGAGACAGAGACAGAGAGAGACAGGCAGAGACAGAAAAACACTTCTCTAATGGCTGCCAGGAGGAGAAAGCAAGAGTTAAAATCCCCAAAAGGAGGCAGGAAAGGCTGGCTAGACTGGTGCTGGGCTGAAGTCCACAAGAGGTAGCTGCAGTTGGTGAGAACAAATAAAGTCCAATATCCAACTTCTTTCTTTCTCCCCTGGCTTTCTCTGAGCTTGGTGATCAAGAAATTCCTGCCCACATCAACACCTACCTTGACATTATCTTGGGGAAGAAGCGGGGAGAAAAAGAAAGAAAGAAAAAGAGAGGGAAAACCACTCTCACTGTGATTTCATGGTAGCTGCTATCACAAAATCTTTTTGAAAATCTATTTGCATTTTCTATGTTATATGAATGTTACTCCATCACATGACCATTAACGATGAATTATGGATTTAATGGCGAAACGGCTCCATGGGGAATAGGGCCACGAGTTAAGGGCCACGAGATATAAGCCAAGAATCTTATATCTTAAAGATAACGTCTTCGTACGACCCAAAACATACCCACCAACCCATGTAATAATGCACATTCCTCCTCCCCAACCCTACATCCCCAATAACTAGATCATCCCCACTTATTGCATTAGTTGCGCCCCGTGCTTGCTCTTCTCTCTTCTGTCCGCCATTGCCCCTTGTTGTTCCGAGCATCCTGCTTTGTCCAGTCTGATGACAACCACCTCGGCAGTCTGACTGATGTAGCCAATAATTCTTTAGCACTGACTCTTTGCACAGTGACCTCCCTGGAGGGAGAGACCTCTCCCCTCCCCTTCAGCCCAAGCAGTAGAATGTGCCCTCCGGGGCTGCTCTGGGGTTCAGCATTGAGTCCAGTGCAGGACACATAGTAGGCACTTTACAAGCACTGGCTGTCTTGGATTTAGAAAATGCCCTTTCCCCGGGGCTCCCTCCTCAGGGAGATGGAAACCAGAAGCAAAGCAAGCCGCGCCCACCATTCAGGTCCTGAAGCAGGTGAGTGGGAGCGTTCTCCTCCCTTCCTGCCTGGACCAGCAGCTGCGGGGAAGAATCAGGCATGAGGCCGCAGACTTCTCCCCAGGAGCCTCCGTGGGGCCCTCTCCGTAGGGCCCCAAGCTCTCCAGCATCAGCAGCTCCGGCCCTCCCGGAGCCCTCTCTGCTCTCCCGGCACAAGGCAGGTGCCTCCTCGGAGTGACCCGACGACCGGACAGGCCCCAAATACCGCTTTTTTGCGGCTCCCGCCTCTCCCCTCGTGCAGTTCGGCTTAGGTCTCTCCCGATGCTGCATGTGACAAAGCTCAGCCCGTGTCCCGAGGACCCAAAGGCCCCTGCAATTGCACTGGGTGCCTCTGTCTTCAGGGGGAAAGGCTGAGAGAAGCGCTTTCCACGAAGTCAGAAAGAATCGTGTGCCTTCCTCTGTAAGCCGGGCCCTCAGCGAGAAAGGAGGCCTTCCTCTGGGGCAGCCCGATTACCCCTTCTCTGACAGTTCCAAGGGCCAAATCGCACAATCTAACAATTGGTTGTACCGGGTCAGGACTTGTTCTTTCATCTGGGATCCACATTCAGCTCTGGGCACTGAGATGAGGGACAGCAGCAAAGCGCCGGCACCTGAAGGGTCTGGAAACCACTTCACATGAGAAGTGACTGTGTCAGGTGCCCCCGTCCCCTTCCTCACTTTCCTCGCCATTGGGCTTCGCTACCTTTAGGCCGCTTCCGGCCAAAGTCCAAGGCCCGCGGGCCTTTTCCCAGTCCTGTGTCCTTGACTGCTCCACAGCCACATCCCCAGAGACCACCCTTTCTTGAGTCTCTTTCCGTCTTGATCTGCAGTGACCCTGATCCTTTTGTGTCTCTTCCCTCCTTAAATGGCTGCTTCTCCTCTTACTTCTGGCCCCACCTTATCTTCTGACATAAACGTCATTCTGACCCAAAGCTCTGTCCTTGTCCTTCTGCTCTTTCCCATCTTACTTAGTCTGTCCTGATGATCTCACCTGCGCTCATGACTTCAGCCATTATTACCCCTATGCATATGATTCCCCTTTCTCCGATTCTATGATTCTATCTCTGACCTCACTCCTGTACTCCAGAATCTCATTTCCAAAGTCCTGCTCCACATCCCTGCCATAAACTATGTTTACAAAGTTCGTATTCATTTTAATTTTTGTTTTCTATTAATTGTTTAAGCCCAACATCATCTCTTACCCTAAATATGCCTCATGCTTTGTCTCATTCCCGTCTTCACAATGACCAGGAGATGATCGGACTGAATGAAAACGCCTGCTTCTCTCCCACTCTGCAGCTACATGTAGACACTGTACAAAAGCACAGAGGGACAGAACCTCCAGGAATATATGTCTGAGTTATCCCTTACAACGTGGCTATGGATCTCAATGTTCCGAGAGGTGGAGAGCTAGGTGGGAGGGAAGTGTTCCTCTTTGAGGTGGAAAAATATGGCTCTGGGAATCTGACGGTATTCCTCAATGACTTTCTCTTTGTGTCTGTTTGTATGCCCCCATGTCATATGAATGTATGTGGAAGTCTTGCAGGGACCTTGATCTATTACCTGAGGTCTTCGGCACAAAGGATTATGGGACAATGGTCTCCACAAGTTTAGTGTCCACAATCTTTTGGGGACTTTTTCCTTTCTTTGGATTTTAGGACATATTATACCGCTTTTGTTACCTACAGTCCGCTCAGATTCATAACTCAGAATCAATTTTCACTTGACCTCTGGACTCATAAAACACTTAAGGTCTGTCCCCTTTGTTGAGCATTTTTAGTACTTGATATTGTCAGTCGTTTTTTATGTCACTGTGGTATAATGAAAAGAACGGAGTGGAGGACGGACCATGAGATTTTGGCCACGTTATTGCCTCTCTGGCTGTAACCCTATGATTATAATGCATTTCTGATTTTCTCATCAAAAAAATGATGGGCTTGGACTAGATAACTTTTAATTTCTTATGATCTTATGTTTCCTCTCATTTATGTACCTGCTCCTTGTGGACAGAGAACATGCCTTCTTGACTGTCCCCACACTAATGTCTTACATGTGCAGACACTCGGTAAATTTTGAAAGGCTGAATGGCTGGCTGACTGAATGAATGAAGTCATTTTGGAAAAAGTCTCATTCTCTTTACAAAGGAGGGATGGGCTTATCACATCCAAAGGAGGAGGCCTGACACATTGTTCTGGGTTGCCTGGCGGGGGATTAATGGTGTGTAATGTGCCTAACGAGATGACATATGTTCATTATTTGAAAATCAACATCAGAAAACAAAGCGTAGACTTTTAATCTAGATTTATTTCTAATTAAATTCCATCGGAGTTTTCAAATGGAAGTTTGTGATGTTCTGATTTCAATTAGAGCCATCAGTGACATGGCTCAGGCAAGGTCTGGCAGAGAAGGCAGAGACAGCTGCACTGCTCCTTCCTCCACCCTTGGAACAGCCTAAGGGTGCTGGAGGAACATATGGGAGTGTTCAAAGTGGCTGCTGTGCATTTGCCTTTTGAAACACCTCAAAGCAGAGCACAGTCCTAGGAGAAGCATGGGCAAAAGAGTGGCTTCCTCCTTCTGGGGGGATAAAGTGGATTTTAAGAAGACTTCCTGTGGCGAACAGTTCATGTGAGAATAGAGGCAAATAAAATATGGGAGGAGTTAAATGAGAAAATATCCTGGTAAAGGACATTTCTCTTTTGGGCGGAGGTGCGATAGGAGCTGACCTATGTGGAAAGACTTAGTCTGGAAGGATTATGAAGGATAGCTTTAAAATCCACTGCTGTCTTTTGGTTTTATATCATTTTCATTTTCAAATGTATTCATCCCCCTTCCCCTATCCAGAGAGCTATCTCCTTTAACAATGCATATCAAAGAAAGAGTGTGTGGGGATGGGGAAAGGGAGGCGGTTCAGTGAAACTACTCCAAGCATAAATCAAACCTAAAAGAATGTATAATGTTTTACATTCATAGTTCCCCAATCTCTGCAAGAAGGGAGGATGATGCACTTTCTTAACTCTTCTTTGGGGACATGTGTGGTCTTTAAGCTTAAATAGTGTTCAGTCTTGAATCTTGCGCCTTCATTTTACATTTTTGTTGCCATCGTGTCTATACCTTTTTTTTTCTTGCTTCTATTTACTTTGCTTTGTAGTAGTTCATGAATTTTCCTGTCTGAAGGACAAATTTCTAAAATGCTTCAGATAATATCGACTGTCTCCCACAGGAGATCAGACATGTGGTATATGTTCCACAAATGCTTTCTGATGGACTAGTTTTAGTGGACAGAAAATTAAAAACAAAACTTGTTAATGAATACGTGTGTATTTTCTTAGGCAATACATGGCTTCCATTCTATATGTTGTAACAATGCATCATCTTCTATAGTTGGATTTTTGGATGGGTCATCGTCTCAGATTTAGAACTGAAAGGTGTCTTTGAGATTATTTAATCTACCCCCCATTTAATAAATGAGGAAAATGAGGTCCAGTATTTGCCCAAGGTCATATAGGAACAAAGTGTTAGAAGTAGGGTTTGAACCCTCGTCTTTGACTTCTCAATTAGTGCTCTTTCTGTGATAATATCTCTTCTCGGTTCATAGGATTACGCCTATGGTTCTCAGTGACACTGTGATGAAATTTGATTTTTTTGTTCTTCAGCCATTTTTCGGTCATGTCTAACTCTTTGTGAGTCATTTGGGGTTTTCTTGGTAGAGATACTGGAGTGGTTTGCTATTTCCTTCTCTAGCTCATTTGGCAGATGAGGAAACTGAGGCAAACAAGGAGAAGCAACTTCCCCAAGGTCACACAGCTAGTGAGTGTCTGAGGTCAAATCTTCTTGATTCCAAGCCAGTGTTTATCCACTATGGAGTCCCCTAACTGCCTGAGAGCTTCTATAACTGATAATATGTAAAGTTATCCTTTCATGAAAAGAGAATGAAAGAATACCAGGATGAGAAATAAATGAATTAAGAGTTAGGAGACCTGGCTTCTAGGCCCAGGTATTCTAACAACTGACCAGGATCCTAGGCAAGCTCTCTTTGGGCCTCATGAATAGAATGAGGGAATTGGGTAAGATGGCCTCCAAGACACCTCAAAAATGGCTTCCGAAGTCCTTCCAGCTTTAACATTGTGTAGTAATGAAGACCAAGTCCTTCTCCAAGCTGATTATGGGAGTTTTCCCTACTTGATAGCTTGTGTGAATCCAGCCACAGGTTGGTCACCTGGTCTTCTGTTTGAGATCATGTTTTGCTCATTCAACTTGGGAAGCTCTGTGATTTTTGATTGGGAACGAATAAGTTTTCTTTGTTAATGAGAATCTCTCTTTTGGAGTAAAACTCATGACATTATAGTTCCATATATGAAAGATGGGATATAGTGACCTGGGAAAAACTCAGTGTCCTCAGAACCTGGCTCTGTAACTTAGGACAGCCCATTAATGGGTCCCTTCAAAGCCCCAGTAGAATGTCTCCAGTGAAGATGGAGCACTTGACAGATTGTTGCAAAGACATTTCTATTAAGTTTGCTCCTTTATCACTGATTTAGAGGTGACCGCTCTCTTAACTAATGCCTTTAATCTTAAAATCATTGTGTTATCTTCTCAAGAAAAATTACAAGGCGATGTGGGGATACTAGATGTACTGTCAAGGCTCCTTGAGAAGTCAGCTAGACCAGGAATACTGGGGTATATCAGTCAGCCAGAATGAGGGTGATGAAGAGAAAAGTCCAGGTTCAAGTTAAAAGTCCTCAGTTTTTTCTTTCCTGGAAATCTGCCCCTTCTATCTTCTTCTGTCCTTACCCTGATGGAGAAAGTTCATGTCATTTGGCCTAATTATAACCAACTTCAGCAAGGCCTTTCCCTTCTCAGAAATAATTTTATTCATTTCATGTTTTCTTCTTTAATGTGGGTCAACCACTGCCATAAATACCACACTGAGTTGCCAAATGACCTCCGAAGCCTTCTCCTTCAGAAAGCATTGAATCTTGGCAAGGGTAGTGACATGGCAGCCAAAGGCAACACCCATCTAAACTACAAGCTAATGTGAAAAGCAGGATGGAGAATTCTGAAATTTATACCTCATAAAAAGAGCTAAAACAGAGAAAGTATCAATCTACATCAAGATTTCTAGGATGCCCAACTAAGCCAGGAACATTTGTAGAAATCTACAATGAAAACAAATGCATGTAAAATGGATTTTTTTAACCAATACTTCTATAGCATTATGTTCATGACATGGATAACAATAGAACTGCTTTACTTGGTAATTATACTGCCTGTGGTTTAGTGGAAAGGACAGCAGATTTGGACTGAGAGGACATGGGCTAAAATCTTGAATCTTAAATCAACTACCTTTGTGATATTGGGCAACTCACCAGACCACTCTGGGCTCCATTCTTTTCCTCTGTAAAATGGGTTTTGGGTGGGGCTGGACCAAATGATCTCTGAGCTTTCTTTCAGCTCTGAATTTGTGAAAGAGAAATGACATTTCAGAACATGTAGCAGGCAAAGGTATGTGAACCTGTCAAATACACACAGAGGAAACCAGTGCTGAGACAAGGATGGTTTAAAAGGGACAGCAGGATCAATCTTTCCAAACATTTTTTAAAGGGGAAGATTCTAAAAGAATGAAAAGGATCCTAATCAGTATTTTATTGTTAAAAGGTGGCGGAGAAGACATCAGCGACTATAGACCACTCTGTCTTCCTTCTCATTTTTATAAAGTCTTTATGAAAATGATTGACTTATGTATTATGTATATCCTGGATGAAAATATGAGCAGGGAACAGGCAGGCTTTTTAAGAATAATAGCAACAATCACAGTAATGATACTAGTACTTGCTGGCATTTATAATAGCACTTTAAGGCGTGAAAAGCACTTTCCCCAGGTTAAGTACTCATTTTCTACAACATCACAGTTTTACCATTATATAATTGTCTGAGAGTTATGGAGCAGCTAGGTGGTACAGGGGGTAGAGTGCCCATCATGGAATAAGAGAGACCTGAGTTCACATATGGCATCAGATCTTTACTAGCTTTGTGACACTGGGGAAATCACGTCATCCTGTTTGCCTCAATTTCCTTCTCTTTAAAATAGGTTGGAGAAGAAAATGGAAAACCATCCCAGTATCTTTGCCAAAAAAGTCTCCAAGTCATGGAGAGCTAGACGTGACTGAAAAAAGAATGAACAACAAATAAGGAGTATTAAAGACAAGATCCTATAGTGTCCCTTGTTTATTGATTACAAGTAATCATTTATTCCAACAAATAGTCTTGAAATACCTATGTGCCAAGACCCACACGAGATGCTCAGAAAACAAAGAAAAATGATGAAACATTACTTCCCATCAGGATGCTTTTATTCAATTGTGGACATGGCAAGAATGAACATATGTACAGATCACAGAAAACATTATGTATACACACACACACACACACACACACACACACAATTCCAAACAATCTCCCAAGGTGGAGGAGAGGGCACTAGACACAGGTGGGGAGAAGTTGGGATGGATCTTGCGTAGGAGTTGCTTATCTGAGTTGAGTCATGGAGGCAGTGCTGGGAATCCTGGCTTTCCAAGACCAACATCCCTCTTCTCCATGTTTGTGCTTCTAGGTTGTTGTTTTTTTAATTTAACAAATGCCTCAATTAACTTCTATCTGCTCCAAAAAATCACTTTGATTGATTGAAACTGAGTGAACGCCCATCAGTTGGGGAATGGCTGAATAAGTGATGGTCTATGAATGTTGTGGAATATTATTATTTTGTAAGAAACAATCAGCAGGATGATTTCAGACAATCCTGGAGAGACTTACAGGAACTGGTGCTGAGTGAAGTGAGCAGAACCAAGAGAACATTGTATATAGCAACAATAGGATTATATGATGATTAATTCTGAAGGATGAGGCTCTTTCAACAATAAAGTGATTCAGACCAATTCCAATACACTTGTGATGGAGAGAGCCATCTGCATCCAAAGAAGGAAACATGGGGACTGAATGTGGATCACAATATGGTATTTTTGTTGTTGTTTTCTTGTTCTTTTCCTTTCTCATTTTCTTTTCCTTTTTGATCTCATTTATCTTATATAGCATGATAAATGTGGAAATATGTATTGAAGATTTGCACATGTTTAACATATATTGGATTACTTGTTCTGTACGGGAGAGGTTTTATAAGGGTGAATACTGAAAACCATCTTTGCATATATTTTGAAAATAAAAAGCTATTATTAAAAAAATCATTGGTCATCCCTTCTCCTTCTTATTTAATTGGGGGCAGACTGGGTTCCCTTGTGAAAATCACCCCTTATCTAGTTCCCTCTGGAGATTCTAGGTTGGATACAGGATGTTTTCTGCATTGAGACTGAACTCCAACAACAGTCTGAAATGTTAGAACATCTCCTTTCACACTGCATACAGTAGATCATTTATTTTGTTATTTTGGAATAAAATTTATGTTTCCAAAATTTTATTCCAAAATAACATGTTTTAATTCTAAGGCAGCATGTAGGCACTGTACAAAGGTCTAGTGATGGGAGATGGAATGTTATATGTGAGATAAAGAAAGCATGGCGTGCAAAGGGTGCAAATTAGTCTGGGAGGGAAGGCCAATGACATATTGGAAAGGGCTTTAAATGCCTCCCAAAAGGCATTTGGATTTTATTTTAGATTTAGGGACAATAGGGAAGTCCTGGGGCTTCTTGATCAAGTGAATTACATAGTTATGTTTTAGGACTAGCAATTTGCCATTTGTTAGGTGAATAGATGGGTCTATTAAAGTCAAAAGTTAATATAATCTACGATACATAAAAGCAAAAGGCATTTCCCCAAATTGAATATGGGGACTCAAAGTCTAGCTAGTTCTGTGCCAAAAGTTCAGGGCATTTTTAAATGATAAAGGAATCACTTCACTGGATGTCTACTTAGAGACCCCTCCTTCCTACCCACAGGGATCTGTATCAAAACCTGGTTCCAAATTTAAAAAGCAAAAAAAAAAAAAGAAATAAAATATCCCCCAATATTTGTATTGTCTAAATCTGTAGCTATTTAATATCTATTTCTATTATCTTTCCATTGTACAATTGCACTGGAAATCAGTATCAGAATGAAAAAAGATTCATTCCTTATTTATAATCACAGGTCTACTTTTTTTTAATGACCATTGAAATAAAATGTCTCAGACCTAGCAGATGTCTTGACTGAAAGAACTTGCTTTGAAATATATACGATTTCTAGGCAAACCGGGAACTTGTAAATTGCAGTCAATGTCAAGGAAGTGTCGTCTAGTCCTACATGCAAATTCTATAGATAACTGTTAAAGTTTTTAATCAGTAAGTGGAAAAAAAGGTCCTATTAAAATAGTTGCTGAAGGTATTTAACCTCCCTAAATTTGAGTCCTTCATTATTTCTCCTCCACAGATAGTATGTTCCTTAGATTTCTACAAAGGTTTGGGATTAGAAGAGGCCCCTGGCAGGCAGCTAGGGGTGGGGCTGAGGGGGAGGGATGAGAGCTGTCTTCAAGCCTTTGAAGGGCTGTCATGAGAAAGAGCAATGTGACACATTTTGATTTTCCCCGGTGGCAGAACTAGACCAATGGGCAGAAGTTAGAGAGAGATGGATTTCAGTCCAAAATAAAGAAGAGCTTTTGAAAATTGTAGTTGTCCAAAAGCAGAACGAACTACTTGGAGAAACAGTGAATTTTCTATCTCTGCCTAGAATTCTTCATTCATTCCATCCATGATATTTTGACTAGATACAAGAAGCCATTCTTTGCCTCAATTCGTACTTAGCCTTAATTACTGGATGGACATTGCCTCGGTCCAACTGAGTTACACAGTAGTTGACCTACTAAAAGGCCAAGATCTGCCACTGCATCCAGACTCATCATCAGTCATCCTGATCCACATCTTAACACTGGTCCAAGAGGGCTCCAGAGGAGAAACTGAGGCTGGTGACTCTGCACAGCTTCCATTCCTTAAAACAATCCACTCACACGTCATGGTATCACCTGTCGAAGTCATCATCATCATCTTAGAAAATGAAGGAGAAACAGCAACAACAAGAACAATAAGAACAACATATTTGGAAATGATAATTACATCAAATCAAAAGATATCCATAAAAATTATTTTCTCCAAATAAGTCAAGTATGCTTTGTGTTGATGTTCTCAGCAATGCTCTATATAAGGATGGGAATCTGAGCTTGCTATAAACCATAAAAGCTATTGGGGAATTTAGTGGTTTGGAAGCAGTATCTCAAACTTTCTTCACGAATCCCCATGTGGGCCACCAGGTGCATCCCACTAAGCATCAAAGTGTGCAATGACATTAATAGTGATGGAAAGGTAATGGAGGAGGGGTGGGGAGCTGAGGTGGAGGCCACAAATAGATGTGCAAGTCCCTGCAGAAGACAAATGCCTGGGATACCAGCAGAACACCGGGACGGGATCGTCTCACATTTTCCACTTGAAACAATCTGCCTCATGGCCACACCTGAAATTTACACCCACACATTCCTCCTTAGATTATGACTTTAGGGAAAAGCAAATAAAGGGACTTTTTTTTTTTTAATGGGGACCAGGAGCAGGGAGGAGGGGATGGGGAATGACTTGTCCTGTGATGGGGGCAGACCAGTTAGAATCGTCCTGCTCACATGGGATAGCAATAATATTACCACCAGACCGTCATCACATTTGTAGACTGTTTGAAATCCTGCTTGTTTTTTTAATTCATTTACTCCATAGTCATCTGTAGTCTTTCCCTTCTTAACATTGACTTTTACTCAGCTTGTGTTACAAGGTCAAATTCCATTATAGCAAATACCATCCCAGCAAGCAAAACAACAAAAGTGAGCTAGATCAACACAAGCAAGATTTCCTGTTTCATTTGATGCTCCAGTTCCCTAACCTCCTCGTTCCTCCGAGCTCTTAAATCTTATGATCTCTTCCTTTGCTCCACCTCAACCACACACAGGAATGGTCACACCCTGGATCTACTGTTTCCCACAAGCATTCCACTTGCTTAATTAAAACCTCTGACATTCCTCTATCTGACCATAAACTCCTATTATTCCATCTCTGCCCTATTATCCCAGCTCTCCTCCTCCTCCCTGATCTCTGGGAAGTCTTTGATATTGTGGATCATCTTCTTTTCTTTGATATTCTCTTTTTTTCTAACTTTTCGAGACGCTGCTTTTCCAGGAGTCCCCTCCTACATATCGGGTTGTTTCTTTTCGGTCTGCTTTGCTAGATCCTTATCCAAGCCATTCCTGTTAACCATTAGCTTCCCCAAAGGCTCTGTGCAGAGACCTGACACCAGAAATATCTTGACTGGTCTCCAGTGACTATGGAAGCTGATCAGCAAGAGACTCTTGTTGCGAGGCACACCGGGCCCTCTGAGATCCAGAAGAGCTCTGGAAATGGCTCTGTTCTTGACACAAGCCATTGTTTAAGAATTAAATGGATAATCTGGAGAGTGTCCAGAGCAAGACAAACAGGATAATGAAAGATCTGGAGTCCCTGACGTGAAGATTGCTTGAAGGGAAGGGCCCATTTAGCTTGGAACAGAAGATTCTGGGTGAGGGGAGTGGAGGGAGATGGAATTAACAGCTGTCTTCAGGGATTTGAAGGGCTGTCATAGGAGAAGGGATTAGACTTGTTCCATTTGATCCCAGAGGGCAGAATGTGGAACAATGAGTGGAAGTCACCAGGAGAAAAAATGGAGCTCAATGTCAAGAAAAAATTTTCTGCCAATTCGAGCTCTCCCACAGTGGAGTGGAGGGCATTTCTCAACTCCTCCAAGCCCTTCGAGCAGTGTTTGGACAAACACTTGGTAGCTATGGAAAAGAGGGGATAACTCTTGGCTATGGGCAGAGCTGGATGGCCCCAAAGCCCCCTCCAACAGGAATACCCGGGGATTCTGCTGAGAAAATTGCCACTTCCTCCCAGAGGCTTTTATTAGGGAGCACAGATCTGGTGAGTCATTGTTTGAAACGGAGCAGCAGCCCTGGCTAACAACTCCCACTCGGCGGTGCATGACTCGATCTCTCTGCGTAATTTATGAGGCATTAATGGTTTTTTCATTTCTTGTGATGACATAGAAGGATCAAGTTTGAACAGGTAGCTTGGAAGGTTTGGGCCACCTGGCTCTTTGGACAGCCTCCAAGAAGAGTGCCCTCAGAACCTCCAAAGCAGAGATATTCTGGCTCTCAGACTCAGGGGCAAGGATGACAGACCTAGAAAGGTACTGGCCCAAGACTGGGGGCACTGGCTCATAGGACAATAGACCCAGGGCTGGGAGAGCCCTTAGAGCCCAGTCAGAGGAAGCCTCTTGAGTGATGAAGAAACTGAGTCCTAGAGAGGCAAAGTGATATATAATCTGAGTATCCATTATTTTCTTTGTGTCTTTGTAAGTTATTATTTTTCTTTTCTGCTGTGCCCTTTTTTTAACTTTATTCTTTTTCCCCTCTTTTATTCCCTCATCTTTTTCAAGCAGACTATATATAGTTAAGCACAGATATATTTAATAGATATATACATATACTCCTCCATATATATATGTATATATATACATTCATGCCCATTCACAGACATACACGCATATACATATATCTATATACACATACATAGATCAACACACAGATGTATGATCAGAGAATGAAAGATCTTGAGCTAGAATAGATTCATAGAGAGAACGTAATACAACCCTCCCCACCTATCCCTTATTTTATAGAAGAGGAACCAGGTGATATTCTAATAGATATATTTTATAGATGAAGACCTGGAAGGTTAAGGATCATAAGATCATAGAATCACAGTTTTTAATCAGAAAGGGAATCTGGAAGCCATCTAGTCCAACCCTTTCATTACAAATAAGAAAACTACAACCTAGAAAAGCGAAGTAACATAAAAGCACAGTCTAGTAATAGATAGCATGGATGTGGCACTCTCTGTATTATCTCATTTGATTTTTACAAACACTTTGAGAGGCAGGGGCTACAATTATACTAATTTTACAGATGAGGAAACTGAGATTCAGAAAGGTTAAGTGACTTGGTCAGAGGCAATGAAATGTCTGGGGTGGGATTTGAATTCAGATCCGACATATCTGCTTCCAATCCAGTGCTCTACCTTCTAAGCCATCTAGGTGCCAAAGATCATAAAGAGAGCTGGAGAAATGCATCAGAGATCATCTGATCTAAGGCCCTGATTTTAGTCAGGAGAAAAATGGCATCCAGGGAAGTCAATTTTCATAAATCTAGAACTGGGAGGGTCTTGGACATTGTCTATTCCAAATCCCTCACACAAATTATACCATCTATAAGGTAAATGAGACCTAGAGAGAAGAACTCGGTCATTTTAAGTGACTTACTCAAGCTCATCCAAGTTGTAAGAGGGAGAGACAGGATTTGAACCTGCTCTTCCATTTAAGACATTTTACACTAAATCATGTTACCCTCATTCACATAATGGAGAGGGAAGGGAAAGATGGGTTGATGTCTATGGTTTCATCCTAAGATTTTGAAGTATGTCAATGGCACCGAACTAGATGGCACAAGAAGACTCATCGCCCTGATTTCAAAACCGGTCTCCAACACTTATTACCTGTGTGACCTTGGGCAAGTTACGTCACTATTTGCCCCAATGTCATATCTGTAAAATAAGCTGAAGAAAGAAATGGCAGACCATTTTCTTTGCCAAGGAAACCCCAAATGGGGTCATGAAAGTTGGACCTGACTGAAATGACTAGACGTTACTCCTTTGTTATAGGATTTATCATTTTTATTGGCAGGTGGTTCCAGGAACATCATTTTTTTTCCAGGACAAGTCTCAACTGATTTTGTAAGGATGGCTTCAATTAAGTCAAACTTTCCCATGCTTCCAGTACGATTCTACAGTGGTGGCCAATCTAAGGAAGAGATACTCCCTGGATCTACTTTACCTAAAATTAATAAGATGCACACCTAGGAAAACTTGCCTACAAACAGAAACATTACTGGAAGACAAAAATAACGAGAAAGATAGTGATCCCAATAAAAACAATTGAGAAGATTCTTCTATTTGAGTAAAGGAGAGAATAAAAAATCAGCTTAGAAAAGGTCAATTTCACAAAGGAGATCTTGTCAAGAAAGTCATAAAGAAAATGTTCTGCTGTTCACAAATTAAGACAGGAAAATTGTCCCTTAACATCAGCCGCTCACTCCATTCCTGCCCATGTCCTGACCCTGTCTCCATGTTCCTGATGGAGGGATGCTCTGTTTCTTTTAGAAATCTTGGCCCTCACGGATTTTATGAAGAACACCATTAGTTTCCCTTTGATAATTTCCAATGTGAACAAACAATGATTAGACTTACTGGACGTATCACATTTCATACTCTTTAGAAATATCACAAGACCATAAAACATTGGAAAAAAGCTTAGAAATCATTGAGTCTCATTCCCTCCTTTTATAGATAAGGAAACTGGATGAAAGTTAGATGACTTGTCCAGTGTCACACGGTTCTAAAATGAGCTAGAATTTGGATCCTAGAGCTTTCTGGTGCCAAGTCAATTACTCTGTTAGGCAGACTTCTTCATTAGCTCATTTTATTATAGATTATCAGAGATTCTCTAAGTCAAGAGTTTTTAACTTTTAGGTGCCATGGACTCCTTTGGAAATGTGATCAAATCTATGGACTCCTCAAAATTAAAAAGAATCATAAATAAAAGGAATGTTAAATTTCACAGGAAATTGAAAATAAAGATGTATTTTTTTCACATTTAAGTTCATAGATCCCTAAAATTTATCTGTGGAAATCAAGTTAAAAATCCTTATTCACTCTCCCAATTTTATAAAAGAGGAAACAGATACAGAGACATTAAATGGCATAGGTTGGTCTGGAACCCAAGTCTTCTGGACCAAAGTATCAATTAATCATTTACTAGGCATTTATTAAGCACCAATTATCTTCCAGGTATTGTCTAGATACCAGTCAGGGATGCAAGGACAAATGGAAAAGTTAGTATTCCTGGGACTCACGCCCTAGGGAAGATAGCAGGCATGTTGTATATAGGAGATAGACAACATATAATTGGCAACCTTAAGCAGGAGGCACTCATAGCCAGAAGGACTAGGAAAGGTCTCAGGATTTTGTCCTGTTATGCATGACAATGTTTACCACATTCCTGCAAGGAGGAAATACCAGGATGATACTGAACGTAAAAATTTTGAGTTGGAAGGAAAGGCTTAGGCAGATTCTATTTTGCCTATATAGACAGACCCTCTGGATCATGTGAACCCCCTCTTTAACTCCACTTAACTTTCCCTAGTCAGAGCCACAGAGTACCTGCCTTCTTTTCTCACAGCATTATGCAATCTTGTGTTGGAACGAGCATCAGAAACTTTCTACTAATCCCCTTTCCCATGTTCTTGACAAGGGGTCATCCAGCCCTTGTTTGAATTCCTTCAGAGAGGAGGAACCCATTTTCTTCTTAAGTACTGGAGGATTTTCCAAGTTCCTCTAAGTTCTGTGCTTTCCATTACAAGGTTACTGCTCTATGTCTGTCTTATATAGGACTATTTATGTACATGTTGTCTTTAGATCAGAATACAACCTCCTTGAGAGAAGGGGCCATTTTTATAAATTTGCATCCTCAGCTCTTAGCATAGTGCCTGACATCACAAATGCTTATTGATTAATTGGCTAGCCACAACCCCTCCCCCATCTTCTACTTGTGACAATGCTTTTTTGAACCCAACTCTAAGACTTTACATTTGTTCAAATTAAATTTCATCTTCCTTGGTTTGCCCCAATATTTTAGACCAGAATTTATCATTATTGTATTAATTTTCTTTCCTATCTCTGTTTTCTACTACTCGTCTGATCTCAAAACTAAGATCAACTTGTAGCCATATGGTATCATGAGAGAACTTAGATGAGAAAAAGTGGGTACTTCAGAGAGGTTCATGGATACCCTTCAGAGGGCATTTGGCCCGGTGATGGGGTTTGCTGTGCTTTTATATGAAAGGTAGCACATAAACATAGGCAGTCAACGAGCACACGTCAAGGTCCCACTTTGTGTCAGGCACAGTGGTAAGCACTTGAGATACAAAGAAAGATCCCATTAAGTTTTCCATGTAAGTTGTGCCATTAGCGAAAGAGCCTTGGGATCCACATTTAATCATATTTTTCCTGGAGCATTCAAGAACACACAAAGAATGATGTGCTAGTTTCTATTTCAAGAGTCACATAGACATTTAAAGAATTCTGAATCATCTGAAAAGACCTGTTCTTTGTGGCAGAAGTTGGAAATAAAAAACCCTAGCTTTTCACATCTTACAAAGAACTCCCCCTCCCCACCCAGAGCAAGTGGGTCAGCTTTTCTGAATTCTTTTTAGAGCAGCTGAAGGCAGGTCCTTCGATTCCCCATCTTTAGTAAAAATGGGTAGAGTGTGGGTAGATGAGAAATTCAGAAATGAACTAACTTCACTCTGGTGACTCACTGTCTCAATACAGGATTGTCATCTCTCACCACTTTCCTTTACTTGGAAAGGAGATAGTTCAATAATCCAGAAATTAAATAAGTGAGAATCCACTTAGTGTGTTCAATTTCCAGGTTAAACCTCAAAGGGCCTTTAAATAAATGAAAGAATGAATGGATGATTAAAGGAATGAATGAATGAAAAAAACATTTATCAAAGCTCACCATGCAGTATGTTAAGTACCAAAATCAAGAGTCTCCCCTGCTCTTGAGGAGCTTACATTCTAAATAGGAAGGACAACATAGGCTGGGGAAGTGTGCTTTGGTCTGAAGTCAATGGGATTTGAGTGAAGTAAATAACTAGGACCCAGGTCTCCTGCCTCCAGTCCTGGATAATTTCCAGTATACCACAAATTAACTATTGCCCTATGGTTAATTCATTTCTTCATGTGCTGATGCATCTCATTGCCTTTCTTAGGAATAGAATCCACCTTTAATGCCATCCTAACCTCAGCAAACATGGTTTTTTGAAACCTATTTTCAAAGGCACGATTGTTCTGCTTTTTTGGGGCATGTCTCCATCTTCAAAAATGTAGGAAGAATGAAGTGAAACCTAGTCAGCTTTAAAAGCGAGACTGGTTAGTGTCCAAAGAGCCTTTGGCTTCCTCACTTGTAAGATGAGAGGACTGGATGATCTCTGAAGTGCCAAGAACAAAATTACGATCACAAATGCACTTAGTGACTAATTGGGGATGACAACAGCAGCTTCCTGAAACCAAATTCGGCCCCACTGAATCATAAAAGATCTAATAATTGTTAGTATTTACGTAGTGCTTTAAGGTTTGCAAAGCATTTTATAAATATCATCTCATTTTATTGATTCCTTGGGAGGTAGGTGGTTATTATTCCCATAATTCAGATGAAGAAACTGAGGTAGTTAAGTGACTTGCCCCGTAAGTGAGGCATGATTTGAACTCAGTTCTTTCTTACTCCAGGTCCAGAATTCCATCCACTATGTCACGTTGGAATCATGGAGTGGTTGTCTAGTCTAACCCGAATCCTTTTGGCATTTGGAATCATAACCTGTTTTCCCCATGTGTATATTCATTCATTTTTCTTCATTTTTTCAGGCTTGTACTGGCTAAAGCCATAAGTGACCCCAACCAAGTCTTATCTGATCCTAGAAAATTAAGATTTAGACTTAGAAAAGATCTTGGAGGTTTAGTCTAACTTTCTCATGTTATACATGGGGAAACTGAGACCCAGAAAAATGAAGTATCTCATTCAAGGTAGAAATATACATGGGTTCCATCCTTTCTCTATCACTACTACCCGAGTGATCTTTGTTAAGTCATCTACTCATTTGAAAGCTCAGTTTCTTCACTTGTAAAATCAGGAGATTGGAGTGGACAACCTGGAAGATCTCTTCCATCTAGGAATCAATGGCCAAAGGAAAAAGGCAGGACTTAGAAAAGTCAGGATTCACACCAAGTTCCCTAATTTCAGATCTAATGTTTTCTACCATATTGTGCTGATCCCAATCCCCCTGGGATCAAAGGTTAAATTTTGGGATCATAGATTAAAAGCTAGAAGAATGGGAGAGGCCAAAGATTCCAATCCCTGCATTTTAAACATGAGAAAACGGAGCCCCAGCAGGTAAAGTGATTTGTTCTAGGTAATGCAGGGAGTAAGTGTCAGGAAGAGGATTTAAACCCTTTGTCCGTGGAGGACAAATTCAGCAAGCTTTCCACCATCCACAAATTTCATCAGCATAACGGGGATTTATTTTTCCCAAGTCTTCAAAGAACACATGTTTTCAGATGTTTGGCTTGCAAGACTTGTTTTCCTCCATATTCTTTTAGAGCATTTATTAAAATACTTTTTATATATCAGTCACTATATTAAGTAACACATTCAAACAAAATGAGATTATTTGCTCTCAAAGAACTTATATTTTAATAAGGAAAAGTAACTTATGACAGGGAACTCTGAGGAACGGGGAGTGGTAGGTATCCATGTAGAGTCAAGATGGAGGAGTTTCCAAAGCCAAGAGAAGAGTGGGCATTACTTGCTTGGGAATTTCCTTGAATGAACGCTCTGGGAAGGAACTCACTGAAAGGAGGAAGAGGAATTGACATCTTCCAGGAGAAGAAGGTCACAGGTAGGGGATAAGACTGTGAGACATATTATATAACAGGGCTTTCTTTGCAGAATGGATTGGACTGGCTTCTGGACCTTCAGACTCTGGGGGGTAAGGAAACATGGGGACATGATGCACACAGTGTCAATAAAAGCAGATGCGGAGGCTTGATTTAGATATACAGCCTTCAGCTGATATAACTTCACTCATGATTTATTATCCTATACTATATTATGCTATGTTTTGTTATAATTTCATTTTATTTGGAGGCTAGTTGGTCAAGTCTCTGGGCCAATAAGATCTGCCTTTAAGTCCCATCTCTGATACCTATTGGCTGCGTGATCCATAATGTTGGGGCAACTCATGAATGGCGAACCCCAGTTCTTCCGCTCAGTGTCTGTATGATCTTGGGCATATCTGGGACTCACTTTCAAACTCAAAGTGTTGGACTCGGTCTACCCAGTGCTAAATTTGTGATATTCTTATAGGGCCCTTAGGGATGTTGCTATATCAAGACAAATGCACGAATTCTGCCTCTTTAATGCTGTGTGTTACACACTTTTTAATGAATTTATTTTGGTACCAGACTTGGCTCAGAAAGTAATGTTATATATTCACAAAGGAAGATGCTGGCAAGTGGTTTTCTATTTCCTTTGAAACTGCAATCTTTGGAATACAGCAGGGCAATGTTGCCATGGGATCTGTGACTAAGGGATAGATCTGGGGGGGTGCTATTTAGATCTAGAGTCACGAACTTTAGGTGGGGATGGACCTGAGGCCATCTATTTGGCAAGTTCAATGTGTATTTAAGACAAGAGTTTAATATGAGGGGCAGGGACATGGCTCCCAGACATTTATGAGCAGCAGAAAGGAAGGAATATGTATTGCTCGCATAATGCATAGACGTAGAAATGATTCCAGGAATCTTAATCATGTAACATCAACATTCCTTTTTTAAGAGGTTTGTGCCCCAAAGTGATAGCAGTGAGCATGTGTGTGAGTGTGTGTGTGTGTGAGTGAGTGTGAGAGTGTGTATGTATGAGTGTGTGTGTGAGAGTGTGTGTGAGCATGTGAGTGTGTGTGTGTATGAGTGTGTGTGTGTGACTGTGTATATGAGAGTGAATGTGTGTGTGAGTGAGTGTGTGTATGAGTGTGAATGTGTGTGTGAGGTGAGTGTGTGTGTGTGACTCTGTGTGTGTGTGAGTGAGTGTGTGTGCATAGTAAGGCTTAGTGCCTTCAAGGACTCTCTTTATTCACCCAGGGTATCCCATCATTACCAGTCTTATTTTGCATTAATGTGGAGCATTAAAGAGAATGAGCATCAAGGCTAGTCAGCCTGAATAAGACTCTATTCTGTAAAGCTGAGGCCCTCAGTGTTTTATATTTTGGGGAAGCAGAATGATGTAAAACATGGAGTGTTAGACTTGTAATCAGGATGACCTGGATTCAAATCTTTCTACTCATATTCCTTGTGTGACTGTAAATTTTACTTAATCTCTCTGAGACTCACTTTTCTCATCTGGAAAATGGGAATAAGAATACCTTACTTACCTCACAGGATTGTTGTGAAGACCAAATGGGATCATACACACACACACACACACTCACACACACACACAATACATACACATACATACATACATATAGAGACAAAGAGAGATGGGTGGGGGAAGAGAAAGAGAGACAGAGAGAGAATCCTTCAGTCTTTCACATCCTATGAAAATGCCTGTTTGTGTTGCTACTATTGTTCTTGTTCTCATATGCAAAATGGTTCAGATAAAAAATATGATTATAATCATAATTTTTGTTATCTTATATTTGTTGAAATTAACTTGATTTCTATAATTATCATTAATATTCATCCCTATTGCTAATATTCATCACTCAAAATATCAATGATGATATTTTATTTCATGGAGTTTAGAGAGAAATTGTTCATAATTATCATGAATATTCATCCTTGGTATTCATATTCATTGCTGTGATGATGATGATGACATCTTATTTCATGGAGTTGAGATAGTATTTATCTTCAATTATCATTAATATTAATTCTTATTATAATATTAATCACTGTGATGGATGTCACCTTATATTTCAAGAACTTCATTTATGAATATTCCAGGCACAAGATGTTATCCTGTTATTATTTTGTCATGTTTCAAGATTCATGGAATATTATATAGAAGAATAAAAAAGAGATTGTTGAATGAAATTTTTCTTCTGCAGTTGAATAAAGAGTTGACTTTTCTATAGGCTCATGGGCAGCATTTTCAGGACTTCAGTAGGAAACAGGGTGATGGGGGTGGTTGTGTTTCATCTTGTTGATCCATGGGTTTGATTCTTCTTCTAGGTCTATATATTTTGAGATCCTTTCATTCCATGGAGTTTGGAATAATTTTGTTTGGTGCCATCTATGAAATATCCTTTTTGATATTCATTGCTGTGACAATGATAATGACATCTTATTTCATGGAGTTGAGATAGTATTTATCTTCAATTATCATTAATATTGATTCTTATTAATATTAATCACTGTTTTTAATTAATTTTATATTTAGGCAGTAGCGGGCAAGGGTTTAGTCTATGTTGTCGCTCTGATTACAGTGAAACTGATCTGTCAAATTCTCAAGGATACTTGGGAGGTTGCATTTGTAGGATAGGAATTTGTCATATTAATTTTTGAAGGATAATATACTTCTGGTACATAATTCTGCCCAGCTATTCATATCTTTATGGGTTTTGGGGAGGTGCTAAGTTTTTGCAGCTTTCAGGGATCTGTTGCACAGTTGTTTATAATAAAAATTAAAACAGTTATGATTATACATGTTATTATTCCCTATTGACAAAGACACAATATCATTTTTCTCCTAATTTGGCTCCATTTTCCATCTACCATTCTGGGCAGGGAATCGTTTTTTGCTTTAGTCTTTTAACATTAAAAAATATTTTAAATTCAGTGAGTGCCAAAGTAGGTCTATGGAGTTTTTTTTATAGAGTGTGAAAAATAAAATAAATCTTGCTCGCCAATGCATCACTCTCAAGCAGCTGCCTGAATTCTGCTCAGGCCTTTCAGAAATTCTCACCTTTGATCTTTGAGTCAGCATGGAAAATTTCAGCCACAGCTGATTTAGTCTGACAAAGTCCTGAGCACCTGGAATAGGTCGTTTATACCAGGAAATGCTTCTCTTCTCTTGCCAGAGACTGGGCTCCCAAAGTAATAACCTCCAGCTGAGCCTACGACCTGGTGGGAGTGACCTCAGAGCAATTCACCCACTCACATATGGTTTTTTTTTTAACCTTAGGAAAGAAAGTTCTTCTATAAAAGAGCCTAGAATTAGGTCATTCCCTTCCCTCTCATATGATGTAGCAAAAAAAAATATCTACACTTAACATCCCATTTTCTATATTACAACAGGGCTCTCATTTTCCAATCCACTCAGGAAATAATAATGTGAATTTCTAGTTACTTGAACTTTAAGCTAAAGAGGGAATTGACAAATATACTGTATATGTCTTGCTGATTTTCAATTAAAAAATAAATGCATGAATATCTGTTAAACACCATGGAAACAACATAGTATAAAACATAGTGCCTTGCTTTCAGTAGTTTATATTCTTGTTGGAGGGAAGAGAGATAAGACATACTTGGGTGAAGACAAAAAGTGTCTAAGGGATCAGTTGTAGAGTTAGAGTTGCAAGACAATGTCACTGATTCCCTTTTAGACATCAGGAACTGGATGTTCAGTAGGCATGATGTCCAAAACATTAATTCATTCTCTTTTTCTCTAAACTCTCCCCGCTACTACCTTCCCTGTCACTGTAGAGGACATCACCATCCTCCCATCTCTCTGACTCCCAACCTTGGAGACAACCTGGACTCCTCACACTCTCTCATCTCCCATAGCAACACTGTTGCCATGGCAACATTGCTCCTATATACCCCTTTCTCATCTGAGATATTGCCATCTCCACGGTACAAGCCCCTATCACCTCACACTTGGACTATTGTGGTAGCAGCTGGTGGGTCTGCCTGCCTCAATCCATCTTCTAATTCAGACACTAATATGATTTTCCTAAATTATGGGTCCCATTTTGTAAACTCCAGTGGCTTTTGATAATCTCTAGGACCAAATAGAAAGTGTTCTGTTTGAAATTCAAAGCTTTTCATAACCTAATCCCCTCCAAACTTTCCAGTACTCTTACACCTTCCTTCCCTACACATCTGTTCAATCCAGTCACATCTGCCTCCTGATTGTTCTTTGAAAGCCCTCCACCTTTCAACTCCTGGTACTTTCTCTGATTGTTCCCCATTTTTGGAAGGCTTTCCCTTCTCAACTCTGATTATGGACTTCTTTGATTTTTTTTAAGTCCCAACTAAAACTCCATCTTTTAAAAAAAAAAACCTTTGCATATCCCTCTTAATTCTAGTTCCTTCCTCTGTTAATTTTTCCCTTTTTATTTTAGATATAGCTGTTGTGTATGCATTTGTTTGCCTCTTGTCTCCCCTATTAGATTGGGAACTCCTTGAGGGCAGGGATTGGCTTTTTAAAAAAATTTTTAGCACTTAGTACAGTACCTGGCTCAGGGTAAGTATTTAACAAATGTTTATTGATCGATTGGTTGATTGCCCATAGTCATATTTGCTTTTCTTTTTTAATGTGCAATCTCTCTTTAACTCCCTTAGCAGTTCTTGGTTCTAAAAGCCATGCTCTGGGTGTGTTTTATGTTTTTATTTAAATGATATTTGTCTGTCTTGGACCAAAGAGCCAAAGCAATACAAAGCTCAGGGCTGAGTGGCTGCCTGGGGAATCAGCCAGTGATAAAATGAATGACCTAAGATTCAGCTGCATTTTTCATGTCTTTAGATTCAGACTAACAAGCAGATGGACAATCTGGAAGAGACTTTCAAGATCATCTCATGCTACTCTCTTATTTTACAATTCTGGAAACTGAGGCCCAAAGAGACACAGTGGTTTGTCCAAGGTTCCAGAGGCATATGGTCCAAGCATCCTGGATGCGGAATTAGCAAAGGCCTGAGAGGCCAGCTGATGTATCCAAGCCCTTCATCTTCTGTAGATCGGCCTCAGTCTGGCTTTCAGCCCCTCCTCTGTCAGTCTCCAATCTATTTTTCCATCTTTATTTCTTATAACTTCCATTCATTCATTCCATGTTAAACTAATAGTTATTCTTTGAACTTAGTACTTGATCTTCTGCCGCCATAAAATTGTCCCCAGGTCTGAAATGCCCCTTCTTCTCACCTCCACTTCTTATATTTCTTATTTCCAATCTATTGCTGATAATATATTTTTTCAACCTATTATCTGTGAACATAGTATTTCCCTTAATAGGATGGAAGTACTTTGAAGGCGCAGTAAAGTTTTTATTTTTATCTCTGTATTACCAGAAACTAGTAAAGTACCTTGTACATAGTAGACATTTAAAAAATTAGTCATTTTCAGTTGTGTGTGACCCCATTTGGGGATTTCTTGGCAAAGATCCCAGAGTGCTTGGCCGTTTCCTTCTCCAGTTCATTTTACAGGTGAGGAAACTGAGACAAAGAGAGTTAAGTGACTTTCCATGGGTCACACAGCTAGTGAATATCTGAGGCTAGATTTGAACTCAGGAAGATGAGTCTGCCTGATTGTAAGCCCAGTGCTCCTCCTGATGTCACTGCTCCCTTTGGAAAAAGAAGGACAAACAAATGCTCTGTCCATTGCACCAGCTAGCTGCTCCCAAAATACAAAATATTGCAATATTACAACATTAAATTGTGACATAATTAAATTGCACTATAATATTAAAATATAAACTATAACATTAAAATGCACATTTGTTGAAACAAATTATGAATGTTGACTATGAAGATATCTGAAAATATCTGGATTGTTGCCTGGAGTTTTCACTCTGCATCCAGATGTTGGGTTTCTGGGGAAAACTTTTAAGGGTTGCTAAAGGAAATTCACTATTTTCTTTTTTATTAGATGAGAAGATATCTAAATTCTCTTCCAGGAATAAATCTATGAAATGCCTAAATGCAGATGTTTTCCCAGCCTCCTTATTAGTTAGTGCTGTTTGTTAGACTGGATGGAATTATTAAATGGTGATTTAATTATCATTGTGATGAACATATATTAATATTCAATAATATTACCATATATTTAATAGTATTTTATGCCATTAAAAACTTGTATTCATCATCTCACTTGTTTGTAGAACTCAAGTGGCCCCTCACACTGGAACCCTAGTAAATTGCCCTAAATTTTAATTATACTTCTCCAAAGAATAGCTCATAAGCTCCCACCAACATGTTTTACTTTTACCAGTTGGCCAGTGAGTCAACAAGCATTTATTAAATGCTCATTGTGTGTCAGGGACTATGCTAAGCCCTGATCATACAAATATAAGTACAAAAAAGACAGTCTCTGACCTCAATGAGTTTACAATCTGATGGTAAAATGGCTTATCCAAGTTCATATAACTTTCTTTAATGGTGGAATTAAGACTGGAGACCGATTTCCTTTCACCTCGGCCCTTTCCTTACAGAATCACACAAATCTGGAAGAGAGTTTTAAGGACCTCTAGTCCAATCTCATCATTTTAGAAGAGAAATTGGGGTCCACAGAGGTTAAGTGATGGGCTCATTGTCACATAAATGTCAAACGACAGGGTTGTCCACATAAGTGTCCAAATCCAGGATGCTTTCTACTACCTTATGTAATGATCTATACTTGTCTAGTTTCTTTCTTCTGAAGGCCTAGGAAGAAGCTTTAAACTTGATCCCAGCAGTAAGTATTCTCACTCTCCATTTAGTCAAATTAAAGTGAATTCTCTGAGCTATTTCAACACAGCTGGATTTTTTACTTTGTTTCTTTTGTCCGACTAACGTCCGAAATGTTGCTTTAAGTAAAGGGGATCCTTACTGATAAGTGGTAAGAGGATGGTGATTTAGGACAGTGGTCATTGATGGAGGCTGGGGGTAAGAACTGAAATTTCCAAAATGACTGGCACTTTCTTATACAGATTTTGGCTTTTAGGAAACGCAATATAATGAAGAGAATCCTAGCCTGGTAAGCATGCAATCGGGCTCTCAAATCAACTGTATAATTGACTTATCTTGTGACATGAATAAACCCCAGTAATCCACTCCTCCTTGCTGTGCCTCAGTTTCTCTATCAGTCAAATGAAGTGGTAACTAGATAATCTCTAAGACTCCTAAGCTTTCACAGCTTATAGTTCTGTGAGATTTCTCCCTTGTTAATCAGAATACTGGTGATCTTGTGTGAGGTCCAGAGCTCCCCAGAACTGTCAAATCCCAGAGTTAACAGGGATGAACTAAGAGTCACCTGAGCCAGTTTTCCATCCAGTGAGGGAATATGTTCTACTCATCCCTTAATATGTGGTCATCTAGCTTGTCCTGGAACATTTCCATTATTAGTAACTCTTCAACCATGATTCACAAGTAATGTTATTTACAGCCCTGTTTCCAATAGCTCAATTGTCAAGAATAATAAGGTACAAGCTAAAATAAGATCAGTTGTGTTCAATAGAAGCACCGACTGCAGGCTGGAGCTGCTAGGAAAATATCAGACGGTGCAATTCACACTTCCCTATGGAAGGCAACCATGTGTTCTTGGACAGGCAGTAATGACTGTAATATGGTTAGGAGACCTTAGTTACAGCAAACTTGATTTTAATTGACAGTGGTAGGGTAAACATGACCCCCATTAATGAATTTGCTAATAGCTGTTCCATGATTAGAAGCAGTTCTGGAGAGCCCAAGAAAGCACTCAATTGGGAAACAGTGAAATACATCATTATTGTACGACACTTTTCCTTCTCTCTCTAGGCACTGCTCCAGCATGAAACATCGTCAAAGGGAGAAGTCAATCAGTCCACCAACAATCATTTATTTACTGCCTACTATGTGTTCAAGCTACTCTAGTAACAGGCATTTATTAAGTGCTTACCATATACTAGGAAGTGTGCTAAATCTTCGGGAATAAATTATGGCTGACCTAGATCCATCTTTCAAAGGAAACTCCCAAATTTAGGAACTCGTCAATGGGAGAAGATAGCCAGTATGACTAAGGGAATGTTTCAGAGTGAGGAAACAATTGGAAAACAAAATGAAACAAAAACAAACATAGAACTGGATTATTTTTTCCAACTCTTTCATTTTATAAATTAACAAATTAAGACGGAAAGTCTTATTCATATTCATATTCATACAGGTATTAAGTAGTAGTTGGAATTAAAGCTAGCTAGCTTGATTGAGTCCATGCACTGGGCTTCCTTCTTTATTATATATTTATCCTGCACGGTCATGACTGATCTAGGTGTCCTCTAAAATTTTTTAATGGCTTGATTTTTTATATTTTGGTAAAAAAAAAGCCTTTGGAGCTTATTGGTAATAGTATATGGTATAAAATGCTGATCTAAACAATTTCTGCCAAATTCTCTTCCACTTTTCCCAGTAGTTCATGGGAATTGAAAGTTCTTGAACCTGTCATTTACATTATTGTGTTTATTGAAAATTGTGGTATTGTATTCACTTCCCTCCACATCTTGCTTAGCTAGACTTTTCTATTAATCTTATTAATCTACTATTCTGATTTTTAAAGCATCAAATAACTTTTAGGATAACTGCTTTAAATGTAATCTGAGATCTGATAATGGTCCTCCATTTTCATTTGTATACCTTCTCATTTTCTGTTTGAGATCCTGGGATTATTTCTTCTTTAAATGGATTTTCATATTTAAATGGATATTTATATTCTTACTGGATATTTCATAACATGGTTATAAGTTTCATATTAAAGATGGGATACAAAGAAAAGGAATTACTTGCCCAATGTAACTTATAAGTATTAAATAGCAGATTAAGCATTCAGACTATAGGATCATAGACATAGGACTGGAAAAGTTCTTAGAGCTATTGAGTCAAACCCCCTCATTTTATAGATGAGGAAAATGAGACTCAGAAACATTAAATATCTTGACTATGGAGATATTTGAATCCAGATCTCTAGAACTCCTTCTCATAAAGACTAACTTCCCATAAAAGATAATATACTTGAGAGTTAAGGTCTCAGTTCTTGAAAAAGACATTAATCAGAATTATTTTCCATTAAAAAATAGGCCTGGGGTTATCTAGGTGGCTCAGTAGATAGAGGACTAATTTTTTTGGTAAAGAGAATTGAGTTGAAATCTGACCTCAGATACTTACTAGCTTTGTGATCCTGGGCAAGTCACTTAATCCTGATTGACTTCAAAGCAATAAATAAACCTGACTCACTCTGAAATGCTGCCCTTTATGAATGTTTAATCATTTGCTTATTGCTCTATGACTGGTTCTGAGGAAGGGCTGGAGAAGGAGGAGTGATCATTCCTTGTTCTCATTCCCACCGCTGGTTATTGATGCTGATTGCCAAGTGACAAGCTCGCGGTTGTTGCTGCTAGCCTGAGTGGTCTGGTTGGAGTTTATCTGTCAAGCCTTTGGTCCCAAGTCATGATTCTCTCAAATCTGACAGGCTGGTAAGCACCCAACTCACCAGACCTCAGATCCTCATTATCAACTCCATGATAATCAAATCTCAGGACACTGAAGGGAGCCCATGCTGGGCTTTATTACATTTGTCTTCCCCCAGATAGGCAACATCCAGTCCCATCAGTTACTAAATAGGATTCTGGTTTGAGAAGCTCTGAGTGCATACGCCCTGTGCTATTCCTGGCCAGGAGTCCTGGCTGATGGGTATTTGTTCCCTGGGTCTGCAACGTGGGTCATGTGAGGTTAAGGACTGGAACAAGGCAAGAGTGTGGCCGGTGAATCTAAAGGCTGGGGCCGTGACTGGAGTGGGGGAGCTCTCTCGAAAGCAGGAAAGGGCAATGCTAATAACTGTGACAAGAGTTTGGGGGCTTCTGCCTCCTTTTTACCTAGAATAGCTTAGTTTTCCCACCCAGTCCTCTTCATGTTGGATGTTAAGTAAAAACATCTTCCTCTCCTCTTCAATTTCTGTATTCTCTGGAAAGGGTCCATGTTATTATAGATATGGAGAATGGACAGGGATCTGAATTCTGAGTATGTCGAGTGAGAATCTAAGGCTTCAGGTTTCTGGCCTCCTCCTTATTGTACCCTGAGGTTAGGTAGGGATCCTGACATCACTGTGCTTAGGGTGTGTGTGTGTGTGTGTTTATTTTATTTTTAATAATATTATTTTCTTATTTTAATATTATTATTAATCTTATTTTTATAAGATATATAGATTATAAGATTATATTTAATAATATTTTATCTTATTTTTATTAATATTTTATCTTATTTTTAAATAATATTTTATTTTTTTCCAAATACACGGAAAGATAGTTTTCATATAGTTTTGTAAAACTTCGTGTTCTAAATTTTTCTCCTTCCTATCCTTATCTCCTCCCTCTCCAAGACAGCAAGAAATGCAGTATAAAGTAAACATGTGCATTCCTTTTAATCCTATTTCCATATTTGTCATGTTGTGCAAAAAAATCAGACCCAAAGAAAAAAGACCATAAGAAATAAAACAAACAAACAAAAAGGAGAAAATACGATGCTTCCATTCCCCCTCAGTCTCCATAGTTTCCTTTGGGTGTGATTGGCATTTTCCATCCCAAGTCTATTGGGATTTTGGTTTAGGTTTTGAATATGGATTCAAGGATCACTTAGATTTAGAATTGAAATGCACCTTGCAGGTAATCTGTTAAACTCTGTCATTTTGAGATGGGGAAACTGAGGCCTGGAGGGGTTAAATGACTTTCCCACACAGATAGTAAGTGTCAGAGACAGGATTTAGACCCAGGATATCTGACTATAGCATTAGTGCTCCTTCTACTGTGTCATGTGAATTAATTATTATAATTGAGAAAAAATACAGAATAAAACAATCCATAAGTGACAATTAGCAGTGTAAAATGTTACCTGGAAAATGTCTGGGGAAAAACTCTAGAATTTCTATAGGTATAATCACAATCTAGGATCAACTCAAGAAAATGCTTTGGATGGTCTGGCATCAGCTACGTATGACTGAGCTATCCCTTCCCAACCCAACTCATGCCATGGTGTCATGGTGGCCCAATCCAACTCATGCCATGGTGTTATGGCGGCAACACCCTTTGCAAGATCCCTGAATCCAAGACTGTTAAGTCAGTTCCACAAACACTTAATAAGCTTTTAGCATGTTCTAATTACTCCGATAGAAACAGCAGATAAAAAGGCAGAAAGGAAATTATTCCTACCCTGAAGGAGTTTACTTAGTTCTTTGTTGATGAAGTCAAATATACAGAGATAAGTATCTTATATAGAGTAGAGGGTGAAAGGGCAAAGAAGAAATCAGAAAAAAAGTATTCTAAGAATATACCCGAACAGAGCAAGAATAATTGTAAGGATTAGGAAAGTTTTCTTGAAACATGGATTGAATTCATTTTTTTCTCTCAATAGTATTTTATTTTTGCAATTACATGTAAAGATAGTTTTCAACATTTGTTTTGGTAAGATTTTGACTTCCAAGTTTTTTCCCCTCACTCCCTTATCTCTCCCTTCCCTAACACAGTAAGCAATCTGATATAAGCTGTACATGTATAATCATTTTAAACATATTTCTAAATTAGTCATGCTGTGAAAGAAAAATCAGAACTAAAGAAAAAAACCAAGAGAAAGAAAAACCAATAAATCAGAAGGTGGAAATAGTATGTTTCGATCTACATTCAGTCTCCAGAGTTCTTTCTCTGAATGTGGATGGCATTTTCCATCCCATTTCTATTGGAATTGTCTTGGGTCACTGTATTATAGTTGATCAACATATAATCTTGCCGTTACTGCGTACAATGTTCTGGTTCTGCTCATTTTACTCAGCAATAGATTTAGTTTATTGAAAACTGTTTTATTTTATTTACTTGCTTCCACATCTAATACACTTTTTAAAAAAGATTATCATTATATTATTTAATTTGGGATTGGTAATTGCTCTGACTCTAAATCCAATAGCACCTCAATCACATAAAATCCCTTCTTTTCAGCCATAGCTGCTAATGTTCACTTGACCTTGAGAAGCCATCTGCCTTGGACATTCTTATAAAAAGAGGAAATTAATACTCCAAAGGGATTTGTTAGGTATGTTTGAGAAGAAAGGAAAAGGATGTCCAAGTGAATGGATAGATCACTGAATGAGGGGGGGTGCACTGGATGCTGTGTCCTTTTTCAGTCCTAAATTGATGGTCTTTACCATCAATTAAACAAAGATGGGAGAAGACTGAGAATGGGTAGGAGGAAAGGATAAACTTCCCTTAGGGGAAAGAATCTAGGAGGAACTCTGGAATAAAGAAAACTTAGAAGAAAGAAGGCAAATCCCTCCAGCTTCTACCTGTGAGAATAACAGTTTCTCATCTGTCCCAAATATTTGGTGACAAATCAAGGAGATGGATGAGTTAGTCTGGGAAGCGCTGTGTTGGCAAGAAGATTGAGGGTCAGGACAGCCTATTTCAACTTGAAAAGAATCAACAACAAAGAAAGCAAAATTGGAACCAGAGCAGAGAAAAAGTATATTTGTGCTGGACTTTGTCTAATTTTCAGGAAGAATTTGGGGGACCCACGGCCTTCAAAGGGACTTTTAAAATATACTCATGTTGAAATTTCAAAGTGAAAATTTTTAATCAACTTTAAGCAACAAAAGAGTCACAAATCAAAGTCTAGAAAGGCCCCTTAAAGCTACTCCACCTCCTTTCATTTTAAAGGTTGGAGAAACTGAGTTTCAAAGAGATTACATGACAAAGTTACACATAGGATCGTTGATATAAAACTGGAAAAGACCCTGGGGGCCACTACCCCAGTGTCTCATTCTAAAGAGATCTTAGATATTCATCCGACATCACACAGCCAGAAAGTGGCAGAGGAAGCATTTGAACCCATTTCTCTGAGTTCAAATTGAGCATTCTTATGCCCCCCTTTTGATTTCTGGAAATATCTTTTTTTCTGCAATGATTTATTTCTCATTGCAATCTTTCCTCCAGCCCCAAGAAATCCTCTGAGTCACCTTGCCTAATCAAGAAGCTGGACATGGATGATTAGAGAAATCCTGTTTTCTTTGAGTGATCTGAGCTCTCCTGGTGTGGGAAAGTAATGACTCCACTGCATGACAGTGCATTACCCTCTAAGCTAAGTCAAGTATAATTCCTGTCAGGAAGGCTTATTCCACAGCCAAAGGCTCTCTGTCCCTGGGATCACGCCAATGTAAGATGGGAATGAATTTTCAGTTTGGTGCCAGATTGCTAGCATCCAAACCTGTCACTTCTCTCCTTATGTGTCCTTTGTTTTCTCGGGGTCCAGAATTCCACCAGAGCCCAACCTCTGTGGGAAAAGAGTTCTAGATTTGAAGTCATAGACACCTGGGATATCCCTCTGCTCCTGACTACAGGGATGCTCCATGTAAGTTCACCTATCCAGGTCCTGGTCTCATTTATAAAATAAGGGTGCTGGGAAAAAAAGTCACCTATAGTGATCAATTTACATTCACACACACACACATGCACACACATGCAAGATGTCAGTTGATATAGATGCAAAAACTATTAATTATATGTATATGTATATATGTGTGTATATGTATGTATATATAAATATGTTTTAATTAAAATTTTAAGGCAAATATATATATGTTTTAATTTCTTTTCTTTGTATCCTTTTTCTTCCCCCCCCACCCCATAGATGAACATCCCTTATGACAAAGGCATTTTTAAAGAGAAAAAAATTCTGTAAGTTTAATTAACATAAATGAAACAATCTGGTGTTATAGGTACTGCTTCATATCTATGGACTCCTATTTTTGATCCGAAGGAGTTATTTTCATATATTTCGTCTTCTGGGCCACATTTGGTCTTGATAATTTTATAATATTCAGCTTCTATTGCCTTGTGGTTTTCTTTCCATTTACATTATTATGGTTCCCGTGAATCTATTTTTTTTTGCCTCTGCTTACTTCACTTTTCATTAATTCATGTGAATTTTTCCTCTACAGCTCATGAGTATTCCAATATTCCAATGCAAGTATCATAATTTGCTTAGCCATTCTTTAAGCAGCAAACATCTACTTTGCTTCTAAGAGGCTTTCATAAAAAGTGTAGTTATGCAGGATGATTTCAGAAAGACCAGGAGAGACTTACATGAACTGATGCTGAGTGAAATGAGCAGGACCAGGAGATCATTGTACACAGTAACAACAATACTATATGATGATCAGTCCTGATGGACGTGGTTCTCTTCAACAATGAGATGAACCAAATCAGTTCCATTTGTTCAATAATGAAGAGAACCAGCTACACCCAGGGAAAGAACTCTGGGAGATGATCAAGAACCACTACATAGAATTCCCAATCCCTTTATTTTTGTCCGCCTGCACTTTTGATTTCCTTCACAGGCTAATTGTACACTATTTCAAAGTCCGATTCTTTTTGTACACCAAAATAACTGTTTGGATGTGTTGTATTTAACTTATATTCTAACATATTTAACATGTATTGGTCAACCTGCCATCTGGGGAAAGGGGTGGGGGGAAGGAGGGGAAAATTTGCAACAAAAGGTTTTGCAATTGTCAATACTGAAAAATTACCCATGCATATGTCTTATAAATAAAAAAGCTATAATAAAAAAAAGTGTAGCTATGTCTATTTTGGTGGGGGAGGGGGTTAGGAAGTCTTTCTTTTTCTCACTAATATCCTTAGAGCATATTTGTACCAAGAGAATCTCTGAAACAAAAGGTATTATTGTTTTTGTTACTTTGTATAATTTTAAATTGCTTTCCAAAATGAAAGCAGTTCCACTAACAATGTATCAGTGTGCCTACTTGTCTGCAATCTTCCCAACAATGGCAATTTATCAAACAGTAGGTTCAATAACTTTTAATTCCTTCTTATCTACACTATTGCACTGATCTATTTTTGTTGTATTTTTGTCAAAACTGGTATCAAATGATTTTGACAACTGCTCTTTTGTAAAATAGTTTAAGCTCTACAACTGCTATTTTCTCCTTTTCTAATCTTTTTTTCATTCTTTCCCTTGACACTCTAATTTTTAAAAATTCTCCTTTTTTAATCATTATTTTAAGTTGTATAATTTTTGGGTCCTGGGCCTTTAATGGTACCACAATTGAATTTTTTATTGTTTTTCCAATATTTGCTACCCTCTTTTAAATGTACAACTTAGTAAAAATTAAAGCAAGCAGAGGGCATGTGCACCTGTCCCTTCTGGGCATAAATCGAAGTTATGGGTACAGAATATTGCATACTCTAGTTAAGTTCATTGAACTGCTTTTTCTCCTTCTTTTCTTTTTTCTTCTTTGTTACAAGGGATTAGCCTCTAGCTGGGAACATTTTATTTTATATTTATATTTTGAAATGTGGGTGATATAAAAGGAAAGATGGAGGTAGCTTGGCTGCTTGGATAGAAAGGTAGTCTTAGAATCCAGAGGTCTTGCCTTCAAGGATGGACACATCCTATATGTTCCGGAGCATTTCTGTGCTTTTGGCAAAGCTCTAACACTATAAATTTCAGATAAGTTGCTGATATCAATAAGTAGAAGAAATTTCCTAATTAGGGTGTTTCCCAAGTTAATGAAATCATAAATCCAGTTCCTATATGTGTATGTACACACATGTGCATATATACACATATGTATATCTACTTACATATATCCATATGTGCAAACACACACATATTTATGTAATATATATGTAAAATTTATCAAGCAGTTTAATGCTAAGTATTAAAAGAAACAGAAAATTTAAGATTTATGTTTATGAAAGAAAATTTCATAAACTGAAGGAACCGTAAAGGCCATTGATACCAACCCTCTCCTTTTACAAATGAGCAAACTGAGGCACATAAAGGTAAAGTTTAAGTAAGTTTAATGAACCTAAATTAAAGCTAGTAAGTATCTGTGGTAGGACTGAATTCAGGACTTCCAAACTCTAGGGTAAGCATTCTATCCTCTGTATCATTTATTTACTTCTGAAATCAAATATAAATATAATTCTTTTGCTTGTCATTTAAATGTATTCACAGCGTAGCCTCTTCCTGCCTTTATAATCTCCTTATGCAATGATCTTTCCACGTTACCCACACCATTCTGTAATCTCAATTATTATTGTTTTTTTGAGTCTTTGTTATCAGGCATGGCTCTCTGACAACAGGTAAAATGTAGATAATATAAAAAGAGGTATCCATAAAATCCCCCCCCTTTTTTGAAAGCAAAACTATTGATTGGGCTCAGAGGATTTATCTAGGTACAAATTCTACCTCTGACGCACTGCTCGTTTGATCTTGGACAAGTCATTTAATCTCTTTGGGCCTCAATTTCCTTATCTGTAACTGAGGAACTAAATGTCTTGGGAGATGAGAAAGTGGATAGAGTATTGAGTTTAGAATCAAGCAGACTCATCTTCCTGATTTCAGATCAGACACTCACAAGCTGTGAGACCCAGAGCAAGTCACTTTAACCCTGCCTGCCTCAATTTCCTCAGCTGTAAAATGAAGTAGAGAAGAAAACGACAGACCCTTTCAGGATCTTTGCCAAGAAAACTCCAAATGGGGTCACAAAGAGTTAGACCTGATTGAGATGACTGAGCAACAACAACAGCAAGGTGTCTTGTGTGGTTCTGTCCCACCCTAGATTTATGAACAATTGATTATGTGGTGGCTTAAAACATAGAGCAGGTCTGGATCAAAGGTGAAAACATACCATTAGTTATTTGATAATTCTTCGCCAAATGCAGTTGATATTCTTTTTGTTCAATGGATATGGGCTTCTTTATTTCTACCACTTTTCTGAGTTGAAAACAATGGTGTGACTTTTGGCTGGTTGGCCCACTTTCTCTGGTCCCAGGGTTCCCATTTATCACATGGGGAAATCTCAATAATCTGCCCTGCCTTTTTTCCACAAGGCTGCTCAGAGGAGCAAATGAAACGAGGTAGTCCAATATATCTTCCTCCTTCTAGAGTAGCGTCAATGTAAATGTGATTATGATTATACAGTATTCACCTTAAACACTGTTCAGTGTGGATATACATTCAGCCAAATTTCAATCTGTGTTTTCCTTTGTGTCTGAGCTACAGAGGAGTTCCACAGCCATTGAACCAACTGGGAGGCAGGTAAGACTGACAATTTTTAACTCCAATAAGAACAGGAGAATATGGAATTATGGTTCAGTCAAAAGAAAATGTGGAATTATGGAAAGAAGAGTCTTGGGTTCAAATGCTGATGCTTATACTTACTCCCTATATAAATTTTTATAAGGAATTTGACCTCCTTGGGTTCTGGTTTCTTTATGTATAAAATTTAGAGGTTGGACACAGGTCTCTGTGATCCCTTTACATTCCAGATCAGGAATTCTTAACCTCTTGTTGATATCCATGGGCTATATTAGGACTCTTTTTCAAAAAAAGAAATAAACAAAACTTTTTTAATGCGTGAAATAAAGTGCTAGGTGGCACAATAGATAGTGAGCCAGGCCTGGAGTCAGGAAGATCTGAGTCCAAACCAGCTTCAGACACTAATTATGTAACTTTGGGCAACTCAGTCAACCTTGTTTGCCTCTGTTTTCTCATGTGTAAAATGAATTGGAGAAGGAAATGGCAAATTGCTCCAGTATCTTTGCCAAGAAAACTTCAAAAGGGATCAAAGACTCGGATATTACTAAAATGACCAAAAAAAGGAAGTTGATTATATTGAAATGACCAAAATATTAAAAAAAACAAATTCACAGAAATCTATATATGGGCCTGTGGAAGGGTTTCCCTGATCAAGATGGAGGATCCTTTGCTGGGGCTCAATTTTTTGCCAATAAAAAGAGGGAGTTGAACATGAAGGCTGTGAGGTCCTTTCCAGCTATATCAACCTATGATCCCATGAAGTTATATTTGAATATTTACATGGTTCCATTGCACTTGTTGAAGTCTTTGGATTAATTCAAAATTTCAAGTTGGAAATCGTATCTGTTTAATTTTGATAACAAAGGAATTGCAGTGACCTGGATTTATACTTACGCTGTTTATTTATATAATTAAACAAAATAACAGTCCAGATATAGAAGGCTAATAAATGAAATGTCATCTTCTCATCCATTTATTTTAAGACATGTTAATTAGCTTTGGCACCACAACATGGGAAATTAGCATAATATTTAAGAAGTCATACATAGAGTAGTTATGGAGATGCCTTCTTAGCATAATTTATATGCAACATTAGACTAGCTTATTAGGGAAATCTTTTGTTTTTCCATTAAAAAATGGGCATTTCAGGCCCAGCACTTGCTGAGCTGGGACGGGGTAATCAGCACTTGCTCAATTATGACTCTTAGTGAGCATGTACTGTTTCCAAGTTTAAAAGTCCCAGAGGGAATGATGGGCGTTTAAAAGCATCGGGAGTGACATCTCCTCAGATTGCTTTTTGACATAAATCCACTTTACTCTAGCTCACGTCTTAGCACTTCAAAAGAATAAAGACCTTCGAGTCAGAGACTTTCTTTCATGTGTTATATCTCACATCCTAAGACCCACAAGATGGGCCGGGCCACAGGCAAATGGGTAAAGAGCTTAAAGAACATTGAGTCTTCCAAAGCAACATGAAAGAGATTCAATGCATGAATAAAGAACAAACTGTATAAACATCTGAAGGATGGAGAACTAAGGAACATCCAAATAAAAGGAGTCAAGGTCAAGGAAAGTCACAGGATCTTAGATCTAGGCTAAAAGGAACCATGTAGTTCAACCTTCCCATTTTACAGATGAGGAAACTGAGGCCCAGGGAGCTTAAGTGGCTTGTTCAAGGTCACTCTGGTAGTAAACATCAGAGATAGGAATTTAATCCAAAGTTTTCTAACTCCAGGCTCATTACACTGTATCTATACTTTAATGTATGGAACATAAAGGAGAGAAAAGGAAAAGGAGAAAAGATAAAGTGTCAGAGAAATAGTAGAGAATAGCTTTTTTTTTTCATTCAGGGCTGTTGTATCCAGCTCCAATGAGATCTGATCATTAAATTTTCAGTGTGAGCATTTACACCTTGAAAATCAGCAAATGCTACAAATCCAGGCTTGATTGTCTAGACTTAAGAAAGTGATGGAGAAAATGTGAATAACCAAATTCAATTTAAAAGTGCAACCGGGGGGGGGGGGGTTGAGGTGGGCCCAGCTGACATTAAACATTTATCAGCACACCATAGTTCTTATTCCCGATCAATGCCAGCGGGTACCATTTTTGCCAGCTACTTGGAAGCCAATTGCCCTGTTGGTCATTCTTGTTCTGTACAATCTCTATACTCTGGGGCCCACAGAGTGCTGATGACCAATTTAAAACAAAATTTTTTTGGGGGGGGGCTTTGAGAGTGGAGGAGAGTGGAATCCAACTGTAGTAGAGACAGTCGCCATTCAAGAGAAAGACCCCAGAACCAGATAGCAAACAGATGTAGCCTGTCTTCATCAGGGCCACTCTGTGAAGGATTTTAAATGACAATTCGATTCTTAACAAGATGCAAACAGTTTGCACATGGTTAGTTAAAGCTATGCACTTTACATAAATGGCTTCCAAATGGTGACACACTAATTAGAAGCTCTGGAAACGGTGATTATCTCTCTGCTCTGCATAGTGCAGACTACAGAAGAACAGAACACATCTTGAGCATTTCCATGGCCTCCCTTGTGTGACTGCTATTCATTTCCTTCAATATGGTTTTAGCAACTAAAGTGATATTAATTCTAACATTCTATTCCCTCCCATATATTGTACAAGTTTAATTTTAAATCCTATGTCCCTATGCTTTAAGTATATTATGACATACAGAATTGCAATGATAGAAATAGATAGTTCACTTACCCTTTCCATTGCCTATATATATATATTTTTTTTCTTCTGTGCAGTTATTATTTCTACATGTTCATATACTCTGCCTATGGATACTGTTGGATGCTAACATCCATCCCTTTCTCTCCAAGCACAGTCCCCACATAATCAACATCTTCACCATCTCATCCAATTTATTTGTTGTTCACCTTCCACTTTCTCTCTCAATCAGTCCATCATTCAGTCAGCTGACAAAGATCTTTTCGTAAATTGAAATTTTTGCCATGTCATTCTCCTGCTCAGTTTACTCCATAAATCCCCAGTTACCTCTATAATCAATTACAAACTCTTATTTGAAATGTAAGCCCTTCAAACGTTTTTACAGCCTTATTATATGTTTCTTATTCCCTTATACTCCATAATCTAGCCAAACTAATATTTCTTTTCCTAACATTTGGCATGGTTTCTCATCTCCATACTCAGCCTATCTTCCATTTTGGAAATGCATTCCCTCTAAATTTTACAGTTGAGGAAACTGTAATACAAAAATCCAACCAAATACTGAAAAAAAGTTCATTTCTGACATAGCCAACAGTTAAATTTCTATCCTTCTCTTGAAGATGATCAATGAAGGAGAGGGAATGTCTTATCTTTCAAAGCAGCTGATTTTATTTCTGGATAGCTCTAATTGCTAAGAAAGTTCCCCCCTTTTCTCTTCTATTCATTGTTACATTTTAAGTCAGGAAGAGAAAAAAGACAGAATTCAGAGAGAAGGACTTTGGAGAAGCGGGACCAAGAGCAAACAATGTAGATCTGTCCTCTGGGGTCAAACTGGGAAAATCAAATCTTTTGTTTAGATGACAGTTTTTCAAATAACTGAAGACAGCTATCAAATCGCTCAATCAATTAGCAAGCATTTTCTAAATTACTAATCTATATCAAACACTGTGCTAAGTGCTAGAGAAATAGAGACAAAAACAAAGCAGTCCCCACGTTAAGTTTTTTTTTTTCTCCCTTGGGGCTAAACATTTCCAGTTCCTTCAACCAACTTCCATAGGGCATGAGTTCTCAAAACTTCCTTCCCTGCCTTTGATTTAACCTCAATATAAGTTCATTTTCAACTAAGACTGTCTTGCCCTAACTGTTCCCACAACCCCTCGTCTTGATGATACTGTGATGGGCTCATTTCAATGAGATTATTCATTTAAAAGAGACTAAAAGAAACGGTTGATACTTCTCTCCCAATATTACTCCCTTCACGTTCTTTACATTACAGCAAAACTGGACCACTGCAGGGCCCATCTCATCCTGCCTGGGATGCACTCCCTCCACATTCACACATATTGAAATTAATCTCTTCCTTCTAGGCACAGTTCAGGAGTTACTTCTTTCATGTTATCTTTTCTGAGTCTCCTTAATGGAAAGTGAGGTGTGCTGTCTTAAAAAAAATCTAAAACCACCTTGTCTGTACCTCCAGTTTTCTTTTAAAAGATTAAAACCATTCCATTTTATCTGTGAATGTAAAACTGGATAAGAACGCTCCTTATTTAAATAAACAACTGTGAATAGGGCCTGTAAAGCTACTTGAAGCAATCAAAGCTACTGTTGAAAGAATGGGTCTCATGGTGAACATTTTACATAAAAGGAGGAAGAAAGAAAGAAGGGGAAGGGAGGGAGGGAGAGAGGAAAGAAGAGGAGAGAGAGAATGAAAGAGAGAGGGAGAGGGAGAAGAAGAAAGAAGGAGAGGGAGAAAGAGAGAGAGAGGAGATGGAAGGAGGGAGAGAAAAATGGAGAGGGAGAGAGAAAAGAGATGGAGGGAGGGAGAAATTGGATACAAGAATACAAGAGGTTGAAACAAATAATGCTATTTCCAGTTTTATCTTTGAGGAGTAATAGGAAGACTGATTTGTATTAGAAAGGGAGCTATCCAGTAGAGAAAAGAGTTTCTGGGTTTCTTAGATTAGAGGTCCCTGTCTGATTAAAGTTTAAAAAAATTTAGCTCTTTCTTCAACATCTCCTCCCAATGCCTGTATATTTGTATATACTATATTATAATCTGCTATTTTATTACCAAAATTTTTGTATAAAGTTGAATTTTGCCTTAACTACAAAGAGAATGTGGGCTATCTATCTATCTACCCATCTATTTATCTACCTATCCATCCATCTTCTATATATTTATCTATGTATCCATCCATCCTTACATCATCTATCTTTTTATCTATCCATCCATCTATCTATCCATCTATCCACCTACCTATCTATCCGTCTACACATCTATCTATCCATCTACTCATCCATCCATCTATCTGTCCATCTACCTACCTATCTATCCATCCTTACATCCTAGTATTGATATCAGTATTTGAGTTTAAGCAAAGGGTCAAACCCCTTTCTCAGTGTGAGGAAACTTTCTAACTATGGGCTCTAAGCATTCGTGATTGAAGTTTTTATGTAAAATAAATTCCCAGAAGCCAAAGAGAAAGGAGCCAAGAGGACCTTGGGGACAATTTGCCTCCTAGGTGTAGAATGAGCTAATTAGCAACATATGGTGTACCCAACTTACTGAATTCTACTATGTAGCGGCTATTTGTATACATGTCTTATTCCTTCTTTTAGATGATAAGCTCTTCAAGGAACAGGATTGCTTGCTTCTGTCATTTGCTTCTTGAGGAATTCCTATCATTGCCAGGCTGCTGCTCTACTTTTGATTGGAAAGTCTCACTCTTAGGAACTTTCTTCTCACAGTAAAGGCAAGCACATATCTGCCTTCTTTCACAAGGTACAATTAATTGCTCCCAATGAGGATCAGAAGGTTTACAGATCAGAACTTAGAGCATGAAATGCAGCATTTTTACAACAAGACTTTAATCCTCAGAGTGCCTGCTAGTGCCCAGCCCTGTACCATGAGTGTCTGTTTATATACGGAGATCTCTTCTCCCTATTTCTCCTTTACATACTACCTTCCAAACAAAGAACTCTGGAAGGAAGATCTAAGCAAAGAGGGGAAAAAAAGGTTCAGGAGAGTCTGCCATTCTCTTATAAACCAGCGTGGAGACATGATTTCTCCAATCCAATGAGTTCTAACCAGTTTTCCTATTTGTTTAAGGAAACAAATACATTCAAATTCAACCTGAGGGGAATTCCATGGGCTTACTTTATGATCAGTTCATCTCCCCTAATTTCCCAGTGACTACTGGTCATTCAATAAGAATTTAACATATAAAAACTGGATGAATAAAGAAATGAGTGGATGCTGAGCACCTACTATGAGCCAAGTAAGATGCAGCATATTGTAGTGGACAGAGAACCCGTCTTTGAGCTAGGAGGACTGGGTTCAAGTCTCCCCTCTGATGTAGGCTGGTTGTGTGATGCTGGTCAAGTCATGAAACTCTTGGTGCCCTGGGCCAAAGCTCCATAGACTGTGGATCATGACCCCATATACGGTCATGTAACTGAATGTGGGGGATTGTGAAACTATGATTTATTATCAGCAAACATTTGATTTGTATACCTTTTTATAGGCCTCTATATTCAAGGTCACATAAAAATTTCTAGGGTGAAAAAGGTCTGTGAGTGAAAAAAGTTTAAGAAACCTGCCCTAAACAACTCTTTAAAGCTATAAATTGAAAAGAAGGTGCCAACTTCCATTGGTACAGCAAGTTTTCATATCTAAGAGTTCCCTGAACCAGTGGGAAAAAAGCCAGGGATAGTCTCTATTTTCCTGTGCTCAATCCTAGGTATTCAAATAGAAAGGTGAAGCAAGAATATTGCATCTTAATAAAGATATAGGCCCTACAGGGAGAAGCCAAGAGAAAAGGCTTTGGTGTTTGAAATCACAAGAATTGTAAGTAGAGTCACAGGATTGTAGATCATCACACCCTTTTCAGAAGCAATGGTAGCTGGGAGTATTGATTTACGATAACTTCTCTGTTAAAGAATACCTTTAATGAGCCTGAGGGTTCAGGGCCCTGCATTTATGGAGCATGAAGAGGAGCTCTTTCTTGGCTTCCACCTTCAAGGACATCATAATCATCGCACTCAGTGGGCTCACGTTAAGTACAAAGATGGCATCATTCTGAGACAGTCTTACAGAATGAAGTTTGACTTCCCTCAGTTTGGCCATGTTTCTCCTCGTTTCTCTGCAGTGTTCATCCCTGCCCCTTGGCAGGTTGACAAGTTGCAGTGATCTTGGGGCTCCTTTCTTGGTCTTTCTTCTTAATTATCTGAGCTTTATTGTGTTTAGGGAACAGAATGCCTTCCTTTTATCATGCATCCAATTACTCCTTGAATTGATCAAGATGCTGGAATGCTAAAGAGTATATCTTTCCAAGGCATCTTAAATCATGCTCTGTTTAAATGAGTTAATAAAGAAAGGTCACATTCACTTCTTATTGAAGTTATCTTTTAAACTCAGTAGCAAATGCCCTCCACTAGATAAGCTACAGAGAGAAGGGTTAATTACTAAAGAACCAGCTGCCTCCACAGATGCTGGAGACAGAGCTCTATCCTCAGGGTCTCATCAGCCCATTATCTTCCTCTGATGATGCTGGAATGGTAAATGAATAGGGACCCAGCTCCTACTAGTCCCTACAGCTCCCCAAGGGGGATATGAGCAAGAGGAAAACATGAGATGAGGAAAGAAAAAGAAGGGCATGGGGAGCTATTCATAGCTCACATCCATCTGAGAGATAATGTATTCCCAGCAGGGTGTGGGGAGCAGCGAGGTAAGAGCTAGAGAGTCAAACAAGAAAACTGGTCAATTTCCTGTCCCCTATGGAGAGAATGATGGGATCGCCAAAGTACCTGACTCCCGGATCTGGAAGGACCAGATTAGTTAACTAGTTCAGCTCCTACATGATGAGTCTACTCGGCTCCCCTACAGTGTTACTGATAGGTAGCCAAGGAGGATGGCTGAGATATGGGGTTTCAAATCTCCCTGCCAAGAAAAACAGAGAGACCAGAGATATGAGTAAAATAATTGATCAACCAAAGAGATTTATGATCAATCTGAAATTCCTAACTCAGGAATCCTCAGAAACTTGAAAGTGAGATTTGGGGCAAAGGAGTAATTGGAACCATATACAAGTCAATAGTGGGCAGTTGGCTATGTCTTCACTGTCAAAGCAGTTTTTTGGTTTAAAATTTAAAATCCTCCTCCCTTCTTAAAGGAACAAATAAAGAGTTAGCCCCAGACTTTGGTTCAAACTACTGCTCTGATACCAGCTGTGGGATCTGGATATAGCCTCAGTTTCTTTTTCTATGCAATGGTGATAATAACAGCACCTACTTCCCAAGATTGGTGTGAGAAGAAAAGGAGGAGATGCTGGTGAAGAATTTTGCAATCCTTGATGTGCTAGATGCCTGGTATTGCATCATCACCCAATAGTAAATGTGCTGGAAGAAAAGGCAGAGAACTTGCTTGCAACCAAATCCAGGCTCTGCCCCTTACTACTTGAGTGACTATGGGCAAATTACTTAATCTCCCTGCTCTTAGATTTGTCTTTCAAAAAACATTCATTATTTAGGTTTATTTTTTACATATATGGGAGAGGAGGAATGCTCCTGGATTAGAATCTGGAAAACTGGGATGAAATCCTGGCTATGCCCCATTTTCTCTCTAGGTGACTTTTTGAACCTCAGTTTCCCCATCTGCATGCAACATGGAAGGAATGGATGATGCCTATGATTGTTCATAACCCTAACACTTTGGGTCATTTTCTTCCTTTTTAACAGCCTTGTGAAGCAGATGATGCAAATACTGAACTCCTTTTATGAGAAAACAGAAATGTAGACAGGTTAAATAAACTTGTCCCTGGTCATATGGATGGGGATTGGCTATATCCACACTCAAATTTAAGCTTCTAGATTTCATGTGCAACAGTCTTTTCAGTGCACCTGACTGTTCCCAGCCACCCAAGTGACTGTTATCCCTTTTGTATATAGCCAACATATGTACCTGTTGTCTCCTTTGATTGCATATGAGCTGCCCAAGAGCAAGGATTGATGCATTCAGTATTTGGACCCCAAGTGTCTGACACAATGCTTGCCATACAGTAGGCACTTAATAAAGGCTGATTGGTTGATTATTCATGGATGGTGAGTCTTTAGATACAATTGTATCTAAAGTTTAGCTTTCCTGGCCATCTCTATGTTAGGAAAGAAAAGAGCTTTTGTTCTGTTGAGACATTTTTTCCAGAGGATACTCAACTTCCTCCTGATAGACTAAGAGTGAAAGGATGGTATTACAAACCCCAGACTCCACAAGGATCTCAGGGTTCTGGAGCTGGGGAGATGGGCTGGCTGTCTCAACAGTCTAAAGTTATGAAGTAAGAACCCTGAATGTCTTCCAACTCACTTGGATATGCCGAGGTTGCAGAGATCAGTGGAATGAAAGCAACTGACTTTGAAATGATATATTGTTTTCCATTTGGCCTCTTCAGCCAAGAAGCTCAAAGTTACTTTAAATCTTGGATTCCCTTGGCTGTGGTTGATAGATGCATAGTAGACGTGACACAGCTCCTAGTTGTGTGGAATAAAGTAAATGGAAAAGAGATAAACATTCCCATGGTCTTCTTCCGAGAATTACAGAGCGGGTGGAGATTTGTGATGGTTCTGAAGATTTAGGTTACTAAATTGGAATTTAGCTTCTTTAAAGTGAGTTAGACTTTGGATAAGTCATTTAATTTCTCAAAGTTTGGTTCTTTATTTGCAAATGCTTGTCTTATTGTTGTTGGCAGTCATATTCAATTCTTTGCAACTTCATTGGGGTTTTCTTGGCAAAAATACAGGATTGGTCTGCCATCTCCACCTCCAGCTCTTGTGACAGATGAAGAAATTGAGGCAACAGGGTTGACTTGCCCAGGGTCACACAACTAGGAAGTGTCTGAGGCCAGATTTAAACTCAGGAAGACAAGTTTTCCTGATTCCAAGCGTGGTGCTTTATGCTGCCCTGATACTTGCCTTACTTCATTTCAGAGCAATTGTGAGAAAACTACACAACAAACATAAACTATTATTCTTTTTCTCATTTCTGAATTTTATAATTTTTCTCTTTATTTAAAAATAATGAAAGTTATTAGGATAACTAATGTTGCACTTTTAAATTTACCCTTTGATGTACATATCATTTGAACATCATAAAAATTTAATTGATATCATTATTTCTATTTTACAGATGTGTAAACTTGGCTTCAGAGAGATCAAGCAACTTAGTCATCACCATAGTCTACTAATTGTCTGAAGTGGAATTTTAAGAGAGTTTTCTCTTTACTATAGATTTCAAAATTCCCCTACATCAGAGTCCTTGTTTCTAAAACTAAAATTTCTATTTGTTTATCAATTTACTGTTTATTTTTAAAAACTTTGTTTTATGTATTAATTCGATTATTCTTTAGCTTATTGATCCTTATATTTTAGTATCTTCTTTGTCTATGTATTTAATGAATTAAACTAATTTTCCAATTCCTCTGCTGCAAACTAAACTAGTTCATTTCATAATTTTCTTACTTGTTAACATAAATTTCAGGGATATAAATTTGCCTCTGAGTACTGCTTTACTGCATCCCATAAATTTTGGTGTACTGTATTTACATAGCATTCTCTTTATAATAATGTTTTTGATTTTGTCATTTATTGAACTCGGCCATTGTTCAATAAAGCATTAAAAAATTTCAATACAGACCTATTTCATTTGATAACATTTTCATTGTTCATTCTTAAATTCCTTTTCTTATGATGTATCTATTCATTTATTATATATATATATATATATATATATAACAATATGTATTACATGTATATGTATATACAGTTTATCCATCCATCCAGCCACCTATCCATTTATCTTGTGTGTGTATATGTGTATCTCTATATTTACTATCTATTTTTGTATGTATATACACGTACATCTACCTCTCTATCTATCTATTTTCTGGGGCTGTGATTATTTTGTTTAGTGAAATTTTGGTGAGACACTTCCTTTAATCAGTTCAGGTCTATACCTTCTCTTTCTTAAAGAACTGGCTAGGGCACTGAAAGAGTTACATGTCTATGGTAATGCATTCAGTAAGTTTCAGAAAAGGATTTGGAGCCCAAGTCTTTGTGACTCCAAGACTAGTTCTTTAAATGTAATGCCTTGCTATCTCTTATGATTCATAAATATAGTTTTTAAAATTTCATATAATTTATTTATGACTTAGGATTCGGTCACTTTTTTTTTTTACAGTTTCACTTTTCTATTGACTTTCACTTTTTGAAAAATAAAATAAAAATATTCACTTTATGTCTCCAAAATTATGATTCCATGACTGCATCAATCGATTTTTCCTATGGCATTTTAAATTTTAGTCTCTATTATGATTTTAAATATATGTACAGATGTTGATATCAAATTACATGGTAGTCAAAGATGGAATAGCAATGAACAATTGATATCTACAGATAAATTAAAGAGGATGAGAATTGAGCTTTAGAAAATAGGAAATTGTCAATAATCTTGAAAAAAGTTGATTCAATTTGTCAGATTTCAATGGACTGAGATATAAATGGGTAATAAGGATGTAGAGACAGCAAGAATTAATAGGAGTCTGAAAATAGAAGTGAAAGTGATATAGAAAAATAATTTTAAGGGATGGAAATGTTAAATAAAAGTTTTCTTTTTAACAGAGAGAAGAATTGGGTATATAAGCAGTTAACGTTATGTAAAACACATTATAAACCTTAAAGAATTATATAAACATCAGTTTTTGGATAACTGGTTGGACATGGGAAAGAGAAAGGAAATGATTAAAGGGGAAAACTCTTGAGGCACTTGGGAGGGGATGGATTGAGGGCTTAAGTAGAAGTGTTGTCCTTGGCAATGGAAAATAATACCTTTTTTCAGAGTCTGAAAGAAAACTGAAGAGAATGAGTAGATGATATAGAGTGGTTTTGATGTGGGGAATAGGGAAGGAGAGGGAGATCATCGTACTTTTCTAAGTAAAGTAGGAAGTAAGGTTCTCTTTTGAGAGGAAAGGTAACCTAGAAAAAATAAGGTTTGAAATACATTTGTGAGGAATATGACAGTCAATAAAGGAATAATAATAATAACAGTGATGATGATGATGATGATAATGATGAAGATGATAAAGGAGCAATAATATTGAGTTGAGATTAGATAAAAAGAAAATCATGGGCCAGTGGGAATGCTTATATAATTTCCTCAGTGGAATTCAGCAGGATGCAAGTAGGAGCAAACAGAACAGATGATATAGATTAAGTCTGCTTGGGGCAGCTAGGTGACACAGTGGATAGAGTGCAGAGGATACCCCTGAAGTGAGGAGGACCTGAATATGAATCTGGTCACAGATTTAACTTCCTAGCCCAGTGACCTTGGGCAAGTTACTTAACCCCAATTGCCTCAACAAAAAGAGAGAGAAAGAGAGAGACTAAGGCTGGAATTCAGTGGATAGTTGGACTATTCAACTATTGGGTCAAAGATGGGAAGGGAGAAAGAGTAAGGACAGAGTCTTACTTGTGGCAGATTGGGAAGGTGAGGTTGAAAGCAGTGGTGAACATCTTAAATAGTTTTAAGAATACAACAAGAAAACAGATAGGAAGATATTAAGGAAGATATGATGAAATAAAGTTTTGGGATTCAAGTTCATACAGCGTTACCAGCAGTGATATTAACTCTTAGCAATATTTGTTCATTTTCCAGTTACTGGAAAATCCATTTCTGATTCCTTGTCACCACAAAAAGAGCTTCTCTAAAGGTTTTTATATATGTGGGTCTTTTTCCTCTTTTTTTATCTTTTTGGGGTATAGACCTAGGAGTTGTATCACTGGATCAAAGCATAATGTATCCTTGAGTAACTTTTGGATCGTCATTCCAAATGGCTGTACGAATTCACAGCTCCATGAACACCGCATCAATATTTCGGTTTTCTCACAGCCCTTCCACATTTGTCACTTTTCTCTTTTGTCATCCTTGTCTGAGAATTGGGAGACAGAACATCTAAATGTATTTCTCTGTCTCTATAAAATAAAAGAGTTGAATCAGGGAAATTCTGCTGCCGCTTCCAGTTCTACAGCTCAGATATTATGAACACCATCTCAGGAGGGGGACAATGAAGTATCAGCATGGCTAGGGTATTGCCACGCGTCTCCCATGGTGAAAATGAACAAGATAGCTAACAGACAGATGTCTGGTGGCTCCATTATTGAGAACATAGGATTCCAGGAGATACAAGGAAATGTAGGACCCAGCAGGATCAAAAGAGATTCAGTCCCAGGAAACTAAATCCCCATGAACACCAGAATGCTATATCTAGGCTGGCTGCCCATAGGTGGTTTAGTCACCATCAGAATTGCTAATCCCCAAATGGTTTTTCTGCATTTATACATTGTAATTTAGGAGAATGCTGTTGTTTGTGAATTCCTTACTATGGTGAGTGATAACAAAAGCATAGCTAAGTATCCACATGTTTATAATAATCATTTTTAAAAGACAGCAGAGAGGGGTTGGGATGGAGAGTGCAAATCAGATAATGACAGGCCAAATGCAGGAGAAAAATGCATTAATCTTAAACAGCTGTTGAGCTCAGATGGAAATCTGATCTGAAGCCAGGGAGAATGGAAGCTCATCGGCCAGCATTAAGGAAAATCATTCTATAGGGGCACTGTGGGAGAAATCGATCGTATTCACTGAGTGAACTGGGCCGTTTTATTCCAGGCGCTCATAACCAAACCCAGCCCAGAATCAGAGAACTGGCTGGGACTTCATCTAAGACAAACAAGAGAAAACAAGACAAAAACAGCCCAGGAGTTTTAAAAAATGGAAAAAAATATGTCAAATATCAACTGAAAAATGGCAGTGACAACAACTTAAGAATCTCATCTCCTGCTTGGCCCTTCTTTACAGTTTCCAAGAAGAACCTTCCTGGGACCTGCACTTTACAGATTAATATTTCTACATTTCAGCATCAAATCCCTGCCTTCAAAAACCAAAAATACAAATTAGAATGGCTGACCATGAAAGCCTAAGTTCCTTCAAAGTTCTCCCTGAACCCAGTCAAACAGTCGATCAAGAAGAATTAATGAAATACTGAAGTTGTGCTACACAGTGGATATACAAAGAAAAAGTAAAAAGTTATCCCTGTCCCCAAGGAGTTTACAATCTATTGGGAGAAATAAAACACTGAAATTGGAACATCCAAGATAAATACAGAGAAGATGGGTGATAACCTTAGAGTAATATGCCCACCTCCTCTTTTCCGTTCTGGTCAGTTACTACTCATCTATACCTACCCTTTGTTAATCCAGTAATTCTTCTTACCGTGGTACCTTCTGTGCCTTCTTGAGTTCACGTGTGTTATTTCTCTAGAGTAGACTGCAGTATACCCACTGTCTGCCTTTCTCTACTTTCCCCGATCATTCCCACTCTCCAGTGTATAACCCTTCTCTTCTCCAACAGTGCTGATTTACGCTAGAGTCTGAGGTCTGGAGCCAGGAAGGACTTCATAAGAAGTGCTTGTATAGTGATTGAGTCATAAGATTTGAAATCACCATCACCTGTACACAAGCTGTGTGACTCTGGCACACAGACACTCTGTGTCCAAGAATCCTCATCCACAAAATGAGGAGGTTAACTAATAGGATCATACATTTAAAGCCATAAAGGCCCTTAGGGGCCTGTCATCTAATCCTCTCATTTTATAGAGAAGGAAACTGAAAGGCAGAGTGAATAAGGGGACTTCATAGGCTCCTACATTAGAACTGCAAGTCTTAGAGGTTAGCTAGTATAGCTAGTATAATTCCATGATTTTACAGAGGAGGAAACAGTCCCGAAGAGAGAAACCAACTTTTCCAGGGTCACCAAGTAGATAGTAGAAGACTATCCCATACATTATTATAAGTCGGGGTGGGTAGAAACATAACTAGGAACACATAAATGTATACTTCTGTAAGGCAAGTGCGTTTTTTGCATATAAACTATTGCTCTGAGACACTTTCTATACACAAGAAATGCATGTTCAATCTTGCAATGTTGAACTGAGGTTCAACCAATACGTCACTGGTATTGGGGGCAATTTGTTATATTTCAACAAGTTGGTTGATCGTTGTCCATTGTTCTCATTATTTTAGAGTCCAGTTAAAATATGTCCGACTGTGGCTGATCAGACCAATACGAGCTCAGGATGCACAGGTCAGACACAAATAGTGCCTAGGAACATTTGAGGTAGATTCTCTAACTCTGCACATCTCATGTTTCTTCTAAGCTAATTCAAGGGGGGAAGATGCAGACTTTCTAATTTGTTCATCTGTCAACCTCAGGGATCTAAGAAAGGGTGGGCTATATTCATCTTTGGTTGACATTGCACAAGATGAAGTTAAAATATGAGGTATATTTTTGTCGCCACAAAAAGAGCTTCTCTAAAGGTTTTTATATATGTGGGTTTTTTTCCTCTTTCTTTAATCCTTTTGGGGTATAGACCTAGTAGTTGTATTACTGGTTCAAAGCATAATGTATCCTTATAACAATGAAATGGAGACATTACTAATTTTAAGAAAGGAAAAACACAGTACCCTTCTCCTCCCAAATCCCACAGCATCAATAACAAAAAAGACATTTACAAAAGATAGATAGTATTCTCCACAAAGGGGGTTTAAACCTTAGAAGATATTTAATAAAGGAATTATTCAATGCTACATGTTAAATGTACCATGTCATTCGAAAACTTGACATATTCTAACATAATCACCTTGCTATTTATATTGTCACTACATTTTGAAAACCACGGATTTCTTTGTTGTAACTACTTTTTCTTTTTCTTTTTTTTTCTTTTTTTTAATAATAGCTTTTTATTTACAAGTTATATGCATGGGTAATTTTACAGCATTGACAATTGCCAAACCTTTTGTTCCAATTTTTCCTCTCCTTCCCCTCACCCTCTCCCCCAGATGGCAGAATGACCAGAAGATGTGTAACTATTTTTTAAAAGCCTGACACTAAGCATTATCTCTTATTACTTTTTACATCTGGAGAGATATGCTCACATTCAGGGTATCAAACAAACTATCAGCTTGAGTAAAAGTGCCCAGAAGGAGACCATTTCCTAAGACGTAAAGTGGCTCCTAGACAGTAGTGATTTCCAGGACTGTTGGACTGGCATTTTATTTTCAACTACTGACGTTGAAAAATGGTAAACACTTCAAAGAACAGACATTGATACAGACTATCACCATTCCATGAGGAAATCCAAGCAATGCAAACCAATCATTCCAATGAGCCAGCTCAAAAATAGATTAGAAACTACCTCAGTCCACAAGCATTACTTCTCTGCCAAGTAGAGATACAGGGTAGCCAAAGGCAACACTGGTTTATGATATAACCTCAATTGTAAAATATTAAGGGGGTTTGGGGAAGATTATGGGCAGCAGTGCCTTTTAAGGCAGAAAGAAACAGTAGATGAAAAGTCAAGTTTACAGAAAGCTCAGGGAGAGAGACAATTAAGCACCATTAAGTCACCTTAAAGATGACATTGTGAGGAGATGATAAGTTCTTCTGCTTGTGTAGGGCAGAGAGTGATTTTAATATAGCTGTAGAAATGTCGAATAAAGATTGCCAACTCAACCCCACCCAGGCAGTATAACTAAGCGAACTCCAGGATTCTGCCTCTCCCGCTGGTACCACAATCATGGGCCTTAATTGGAGTTGAAAGGAATCTGCTTACCCTAACTAAAATATCACGAGCCTCAGGGAGAGGTTGTTGAAGAAGAATCAAAGGAATCAAAATGATAGACTGGATCTGAGATATATAAAAACATCTCTCCAGAAGAAGATGATCTTTGAATCAATGTGATACTCAGGGTAGTGATTTCAACTGTCTCCATCATTGCCAAGTATATATGGACAGAGTCAGCTATGGGTTTAGTATTCGAGAGCTGAGGGTCCCTGTGAGCATGGCTACTTGCACTGCTGATTTAAGACACGACTAAGGCCAATCCTAAGCATCCTTGTGAGAAACCACTAAAGTCTCGTGCAGTAACTTTCTGTCTTTCTCATGTAATTAAATTATCCTGTGATTGGAGTCTCAGCACTGATCACTTGTGTGGGTCAGTGTAGCAGGAAGTGCTTATAAATTTAGCTGATTTTACTTATTTTGAATTTATGTTTACAGTGAATATAGTGCAGGCCTGGAGTCAAGAAGACTCATCTCAGCTCAGACGCTTAATAGTCATGGGACCCTGGACCAGTCACTTAACAACTGGCTTAGCTAGTTGGAGAAGAAAATGGAAAATGACTCCAATATCTTTGCTAAGAAAACCCCATGAATGGTAGGGTCCATAGGGTCACAAAGAAAGAGTCATACTTAATGAACACAATTGAATGATTGAACAACAACAAAGAGAACATCCAGTGTCAGAGAAATGTTAGTCCCAATATCCTTTGCTCTGGTTAGGTCATACTTGGATTATTTTGTTGATTTTATGGTGCCACATTTTAGGAAGTGCATGGATAGAGCACATTTATATTATCCAGCAGATGATGATGGTGATGGTGACAGGTCTTGAAATAATTCCAGTTAAGGATTGGTTGGAGGACATATATTATAAAATACTTATGAGGATGGTATGTGTAAAAAGAATTTTAACTTGTTTTACTTGGTCCCATAGGACAGAGTTGGGAATGATGGGCTGAATATTCAAAGAACTGGGTTTTTAAGCAATTCAAGGAAGAACCTTCTAACAGTTGGGTTTGTTCAGAAATGCAATGGACGTCCTCCAAAGTGAGTTACCCTTTATTGATAGTATTTAAGATGAAGTTGGAAGGTCACTTATTGGAGATGCTAAGGACTCTTATTCCCAGGGGGTTGTTGGACTAAGCGATCTCTAAGGTCCCTTCCCCATCTCCATATACTCAAGAATACTCAGCAAGCTGCTAAAGCACCAGCAGCCTAAAACAGGAGACTTAGCCATGTCCCTTGGGGCAGCAGCGTGAATGTTCTTTAATTTCTCTCTCAATTTGGAATCTTTTAAAAATGACATTATTAAAATTATATTTCATTACTTAAGTGAATCGGCATTTTGTTGTTATAGCTGCCTGATGCCAAAGAATGCAAATGAAAAATGAAATTTCCCATCCTGATGTTTGGCTCACATGGTTTGAAATTGCTGGATTTCAGCTCTATTTAGAAGGGACTTTAGAGGTCACTCCATCCAGTCTCCCTCTATATTATAGAGGAAGAAATTGCATTTCAGAGCCACAAAGTGACATCCAAGGTCTCTCCCAAGAGTCAGAATTCAAATGTAGAACTTTATATTCAAATTTCAGGACTTGTCCCCTTTTTCTAGATGTTTAGGAGCACAAAGGTGGCTGCCTAGACTCTCTTTTCCCATTAATGTTTATAACTGTCCATATAAATATTATCCAAAAGTTGAGGAGGCCCTCTTATCTGGAGGGGGAAATATCTTCCTTCTCTAACTGCCTTGTATTGAGTCTGAATATCACTTAAGTACATGTTATCTACTTTGACAGATTAAGCTCCAAGAGGGCAAGTACTGTTTCATTTTTGCTTTGGTACCTTCAGAGCCTAGCACACAATAGTTGCTTAATAAATGCTTTGGTAATTAATGGATTGCTTGACATGAGGGTAGGGACTGTTTTGCTCTTTTTGCATCCCTAGCACTTAGCACAGTGCTTGGTACACAGTAGGCACTTGATAAATGTTGATTGAATTGAAAATACATAGACCCTTGGATAGAAAGCCATGGTGTGCAGTAACAAACATCTCTACTTGAGGGCACTGAAGATCAACTCAAGATCTCATTCATGCCCCAGCTTAAATTATAATTTTGAATTGAAACTCCATGTTAACCCTTATATTCTATGGAGCATTTATTCTTGACTCCCCATTGTTTAGAGGATAAAACCCAAAGTCCAACCTCTTTAAACGGGAGCTAAAAGCCTTCTGTGGTATGGATTTGACCTACTTTTAGCTCCTATATGATTGCTTCCAATGACAGCTAAACCTTTGGGAAACTACTATTTCCCAAGTGTGTTTTGTACTTTCCCATCGCCTTGCCTTTGCTCGTGATTATCATTTCCTATGATCCCACCACTTCCACTTATTTAAGTCCTCACCATGCTTGAAACCTCACTGCCAGTGATAATTTCCTGATCACATCAGCTGGAAATAAAGACTTTCTCATTTGTGTTCTAAGTGATTTGTACATTGACCAATGACCAATGGACCAATGAAGGTCCAATGACCTTCATATACTATCTCTTTTTCATTATAAATACGACAATGGATCTGGAATGAGGAAGAACGGAATTCAACTGCTTAATAGTTGTATGACGCTGAGCAAGTCACTTCAACTCTGTCTACCTCAGTTTCCTTAACTGTAAAATAAGGTTGATAATAGCATCTACTTCATAGGTAAATGTGAAGATAAAAAAGATCTTTAGAAACCCTAAAATACTACATAAATGCTAACTAATAGTGTTGTTATTTCTGATACCCATGTTATGCACCTTTCAAAAAAAAAAAAGAATCATTTTTTTGATCTGTTTTCCTCACACAGTTCCTCTTAAATAACAAATGATCACAATCAACATTTATGGAATAAATTAGTGAATGGAAGATAGAAAATCAAGGTTGAAGAAATTCAAGTCTTTGCCTGATTACTACAAACTAAAGATCTCTCTACTCTTCCTTGAGAAAGATGGTCCTACTCATTCCTCCCCAGTAGCTCCAAGAAGTGTAGATCCCTTCTACCTTCACCAAAGACAAAATTCTGTAGGGGTGAATTTAGTCCTGTGAATTTTCCTTGTTTCTGCAAGGCATTTGCCATTTCTTGTTGCTGCAAGGAAAGAAGTCATGAACTTGCTAATGGATGTTGTCACCAAGTTTTTCACCCAGTTGAGAAAGAAGTGCTTAACCTATAATCTTACAACTGCATTTAAAAAACAAAGGGAAAACTAAAGGTACCGTAGAATCAAAAGGCAAATTTGTGTTGGGTTGATCATGAGAACAAAGAGCATATTAATTGGAAAATCGATCACAGTATGTTGGGTAGATGTTTCCTTTGTTTTTTTGTGGAGAGAGCAAAGTTTCCCATGATGACACATTTACCCATGGATAACAATATCTTCGGGACAGTAATTGCTGATTTACCCATATCACTTTGCAGTAATGTTAAACTCACTAGAATGGCAAGACAAGATAATTCTAAAACCTTGATTCCATAACATCCAAATTTAGGCCTTTTCTGCCGATTAGGATACAGTCATGTCTCGATCACAGAAACTATATATGGCGTCTCACACAAACAAGACACTTAAGAAACATTTGTATATTTGACTGAGGAAACTCTATAATAGTTAACGGTAATCTGGCTATGGCAATTCAGCCATGAAATCTACCTCTATGGCTCTGCTCTCCATTCCCATCAAAGTCCTGGCCAGGACTCTTCTGCACTGCTGCCCAGTTCCATCAATGATGTCCCCAAAGTCTTGCAGGACTTGAGCTCCTAGGTACCTATATATGGCCCTTGGAAGATGCCTTCTCAAAACCAAAGAAGAGTCAACAAGGGTTCATCCTCTATCTCTAAATGCCCTATATTCAAGCCATTCTCTTTCTGACCCTTTTTGTAAACACAAGGTGCCAATCTCTTACTCTTCCAGGGCACAAAGAAAGAGCAATGGGAATGTCTTTGAACTTCTTCCATTCTTGGCCCCAGAAGCAATGTTTTCAATGGCAGGATCAAGTGCCTGCTTGGTTTTATGATCTGGGAATCTGGGAAAAGCAAAGGAACTACTGAGTGTTTTCAAAGGGCTAAAAATAGCCTAATTACAAGAAGAGTAATTTTCAAATGACTTTAACACCTGGCTATTGTTTAAGTGCACCTCCTTAAGGGGAAGGGATGCTAGCTAGCTAATGCATTTAATAGCCTTATAAATTTGAATTAATTAAAGTCTGCAAGATTCATAACCCAACAGGCAATATTTAAGGCAAACTGGAAGGTTGTAAATGCTTTTCTGCCTCTCTATTTCTGCACACACAGGCTGTCTGAGAACAGCAGAAATGCTCTCTTCCTACTTATAGTGCCTCATACAAAATGGGAGATTAATATTTATTAAGTTATATTCCATGAACCATTTAAGTTCACCCCAAACTCATCATGATCAATGAATCAATCAAATCAATAAGCATGTGTTTACTTACCATGTGCTGTCAAAGTGATTGGCCTTCAGATCTGACAATGGTGCTTCTCTACTCAATCAAATTCCAGTAACTCCCCTTTTGAAGCTCTTGGATAAAATATCAACCTCTCTGCTGAGCTTTTACAATCCTTCATAAGTCACCCCCAACCCACATGACCATTCTCATTGGGCAATTCTTTTCCCTTTCTCATTCTGTAATCTAGGTAAACTTGCCTGCTCCCATTTCTTGCCTGGGTGCCATGGCATTGGAATATCCCATAGCCAGGATGCTCTGCTTCCTCACCTTGGCCTCTGCCTTTCTTTAAGATTCAGTTCAAGCATCCCCTTCTAGATGTGGAGTCTTTCTTAACCTGTCTCTCCCAAATGTCACTGCCCTTTCCTTCTCAAATTACCTCATAACTACTTTTTAATTTATTTTCTATATTTATCTGCTATATACTTAGATATGTATTGTTGTCTCCTTTGTTAGAATATAAGTTTCATGAAAATAAATAGGAATTATTTCATCCTTTCTATTTGTATCTCCAGAGTACCTAGAATAATGCCGGTGTTAAGTCTGTGTTTTTTGAGTGATTGATATTCCAGGAAGGTGCCAGCCTCTGGATATATAAATAAAAATGATCCTTGCTCCCAGTGAATCTGTAATTTATCCAGAAGGAAATACCCTTACATCTATACCTCCCCAGAAGTTCTTAACTTGGGATCTGTGAATCCCAAAGGGCCTGGGAACCGATTAATATTTTGATAACTATTTGTCAACATCATCGATTTCCTTTGTAGCCATTGATATTTTATCTTATTCATTTAAAAGCTGTATTGCCAATATTCCATATTCTGTATGGAAGAAATGGGTCCCTGTCCACGACATATACATACACTACTTTAAAAGGTTTATTCTTCATGTCAAAAAATGGAGAATAAAGCTTCAGGCTTAATCACCAGCTCAGATTATATGGGAAAAAGGAAGGAGTACTAGCCTAGAATGCCACTTGTGTAGAGATCTAGGTCATAGAATCCTAGGATTAGAATTTAGTCAAGAGTCTGAAAAAGGCACATCTCGGTCTTCCAACCTTATTCAGGATGAAGCAGAAAATATGTAGGGATGGGGATGACCAGGGACTCTGTGCACTGGAGATGTCACAAGGGCTGGCACCTCTTCCAAAAAGCAACAACTCTTTGAAATACCCGGACCAGTCACTTACATGAGGAGACAGGTTCTCTCCTCCACAAGGGGCAGCAACAATGGAATGTGTGTGTGTGATGGGAGGGAAGAGCCAACTCTGCCTGGTGTCTCGGGGCTCTTCTTGCCAGCCAGTGGGGAAGGCGAGCCCTCGGCTGGCCGAACGTTGACTCAGCCCTTTCCTCACGGCATTTGCCAGTGAATCCTGCGGCAGGGCCACTCTGTGTGGGGCAGCTGGACCATCTTCTCCAAGCTGTGGGACTTCCCCTGCCTTTAGGAGTTTGCCAAGTCACTTCCCTTCTGACTCATACATGTGGGCTTGGGGCTTCCTTATGCCAAGGGCTACGGCCTCCAGGCAGACGTCCAAATCTGATTGTTTTCTTCATGGAAAACGGTTCCACCGACTGTCGCCATGTCAGCCAGGGTCTCTCTGCGAGACATGGGGTAGAAGCGAGGACCAGCCAAAGGTGGAGAGGTCATGATGGGAATGGGGAACCTGGCACAGATTCTACCTGTGGGGCTCAGGTCTGACAACACGCTTCTGAAACTCCCTTGGGGTCATAAACACAGAGCAGAAAGGGGTCTTCAAGCCAAGTGAGCAACCCCATCATCTTAGGCATGGGGGAGATTATCCCAGGAGGGTAAGTTATTTGCTCAAAGTCACACAGGTTGGAAAGAGGACTCAAGCTTGGGTCCTGTTACCCACATTCAGAATCTCCTTTGTACCAGAACTCCCTGCGGAGGGGCAAGAAGGGGGATACAAGAGAGACCCTGAGCCTCCACAGGCACATGAAGAGCACGGATGTTCCATGCTGTGGCCACCCTGAGGTCCCAGTCTAGGTCCATGTGGGTTATCACCTTGTCTCGGGGATCGGGCAAAGGAGGGGTTGAGATGCATGGGCTCGGCTCGGCACCTGCTAAATCCTAACTGGGTCTGTTTCTATGTCAGGGAATGGCTTACATCTCTAAATAGGGAAGTGTCAAGCTCACCGTGGCACCGTGGGCACCTCTAAATCCTCGGCCTTTTGATTTCAGCAGATTTGGGCGGTGGTGGGGGGTATTGCTCTACTTTTGTGTCAACACCGCAGCAACTGTTCCAGCAGGGACGGCCTCTTTCTTTGGTTTGTCACATCACTCAGATCATACCCTTCTTTCTCTGAGCTTGCCTATAAAGGTCCCTTCACTAAGCTGAGCACAGAGGAAATGACCCCGGCCCTGGAGGCAAAGAGTGGTGTAAATCCTGCTTCTGATGCTTGCAGGACCTTGACAAGTCCCTTCTCTTTCCTGGACCAGTTTACTTATCTATGAGACGAGGGGGCTGCACTATTGACCCCGGGGGTCTCTTCTAACTCATGTATACGATGCTGCATGTGATCCCCTTCACACATGCTCATGCTCTCAGCCACCCTTGCCTCTGCCTCTTCCGACCTCCTGTGTTTGTAGGGATGTGGCTCCTTCATTTCAAATGGACTTTGGAGGGTAAGAAGTCAGTCTCGTACATCCGTGGCCAAACCTCTCCTAGCAATCTCTACTATCCCCTGGTCCTAAAACTCTGCAATGAGTCCCAGCCTAGAGAGATTAAGGCACCGGGCAGGGGATTTAGGATCTGCTTCTTTTCCTACAAAATGAATGAAGGAATGGGCACTTATTAAATACATATTATATGTCAATATACAAATATATACACAAATATATACTATGAGCCAAAATACATCTCTCTATATAATATAAATATACACTATATATACCTACTGTGCTAAGTGTGGGGGAGTTAGATACATCCATCCATACAAAAGTGAGGCAGTCCTGATCCCAAGGAGCTTACATCCTAACAGGAAAAGACATGCTCAGGGAAGGGAGGTTGAGTTTGGGATCGTGAGTGGAGCCAAACAGCAATTGATTATTATGCCAGAAACAATTTCAGAAGTGATTTAGCTGCTGTAACCAGAGGAGACGGTAGGAAAGTTTGGCAGATGGCTAGTAGATACATAGAGTGGCTGACTTGAATGTGAGGAAGCGGTGTGGTATGGGGTGTGGATTCTGAACATTGGGTCAGTGGATCTTGATTCAAATCCCGACCCCCTCACTTATTGCCCTTGGGATTTGGGGTAAGTCCCAACTTCTCCCGGCTGGGAGGAGTTGGACAAGATGAGCTCTTCGTTCTGTTCCAACTCTAAATTTTAGAGTGATTTTAGGATACTATGGAAAACATGGCCTGGCACTTAATTTCTACGTGACTCAATTTCCTCCTCTGAAATGGAGATGATCCAATCTGTCCTGTTTACCTCACAGGACTGTCAGGAGCATCACAAGATAATATTTAGGAATGTAGTTTCAAATTATGCAGATGTGGAGCACCACGGTACCATGGGAAGAGCACTGGTCCTTGAACCTTCGGGCCTGTGTTCAAGTTCTATTTCTATTGCTTACTGTAGATACATGACCTTGGATCATCTTCCCTTCCCTGGGCCTTAGTTTCCTCATCAATAACAAGAGAAGCCTGGACTTAGTGACTTTATACAACTAATTTCCTCTCTCTGGCCTCAGTCTCCTTATTTATAGAATAAGTGAGTTGAATTAGATGATTTCTGAGTTTTTTTTCACTTTAGACCTCATGACAATGAGCATGATTTCTACTTCTTAATCCACTTTCCTACCAGGTTGATAACCTACTGAAGAAGACTTCTGAGAAGTGAGTCAGATTTGGGATATTTCTGTGGGATTTGGGGAGATTTACCAGTAACTCGGAGATTGAAATGTTAAATATCAAACAATGATTAAATGTGCTAATTTTGGCTTTTAGAATGCACCGTTTTTCTTCCTTCTCTCTTCCCCCATCTCCCCCAACCTTTCGAATTTCCTTTTCTCTCTGTCGCTTGCTGGTCATTTAACCTTTCTCTCTGGGACAAGTGAGGCTTCTTGTATGGCCTCCCTGAGAACTCACACAATGTGGCAGTGTTGATGGGAGCCTGCTCTAGGCAGGGGTCCATTCTCCCTCCGAGCAGAGCCAAACACTGGGCGATTGTTGCCAGGCTCTTTCTTCCCCAAGCTCTCAGTCGTGAGCTGTCATTACTCACAAGCCCCACATCCTAATGTCAGGCAGTTCTGAAAGGCTACATTTCCCTTTGTTAAAAGAGGGAAAAAGAAAGAGAGAAAGAAAAAAATGGATTTGTACATTTGAGAGGGGAGGCTCCTCAGTGACCTCCAAGCCTGTCACTGGGTCCCCACAATGAGCAGTCACAGAGTCCTCATTCATTCTCTGCTTGCATGGCCCCAGGATGAATCCCCAGTGGCCCCTGCTCCGCTCTGCGCCCTTCCCCCCACTCTGGGTAAACGATGCCCCCAGCAGAGGTGACGTTTAATGAGCACGCCCCATCATTCTCAGCGGGCAGGGCCACTTTCTGTTAAAAGTGTTAGTTTTTGATATGAACTGAACAACCACCAACAAACACAAATATTCCAGCCGGCAAAGGAGACCAGCCTAATTACACATTATTTCCCTCAGCAAACTCTTTGCTCTTGTTGAACTGCCCTTTTTAATATTCTTTACACACGTCGCTGCTTCTTCCATCTCCATCTTTGTCCTGGAGGTCTCCTGTACCTGAATGTGTTCTCTCCTTACCTCTGCCTCTTGGGATCCCTTGTTCCCAGACTCAAGTACCACTTTCTTCAATCAATCAAACCATCAATCAATGAGCATTTATTAAACATACACTGCTTAAAACAGTGGAAAAACCACTGACTTAGAGACAGAAGACAGGTTAAAATTCCATCTTTGTTGTCTATTGCCTGTGGGAGTTGCACAAATCACTTAACTTTCCTAGGTTCCAGTTCCCTCATCTATAAAATCAGTGGGCTGGCCGGGCAGCCTTGGAGGTCTCTTTTAGTTCCCTCCCTCCAAGGCTAACAAACTGTGGGCCAGTCATTGTGCTAGATACTATTTGAAGCCTTTCCTAATCCCCAAGTTACTGGTGAATCCCCTCAAATTACCCTGTATTTTTTGGTATGTACTTTATTTATAACTATATTTATAATACAATATAAGTTCCTTAAAGGAAGAGTCTGCTCTTTTCTTTTTATTTCTCTAATACTAAGACAGTGACTCATAGTAAGAACTTAATAAATGTTCATTGATTGTTTTTTTTTAAAAAGGATTGTATGTGAAACTGAGGTTTTGTTCTATTGATGAATCATTGCAGTCATGTCTGACTCTTGTAAATCTCATTTAGAGTTTCCTTGACAAGTATACTGGGATGATTTTCCATTTCCTTCTCCAGATCATTTTACAGATAAGGAAATTGAGACTTGTTCAGGGTCACACATCTATTGACTGTCTGAGGCTAGAGTTGAATTTAGGAAGATAAGTATACCTGATTCCAAGTATGACATTCTATCCACTGTACCATGTAGCTTCTGAAAAGGTTTTGTTACATAGAGTTTATTTCTAAATATGAATTAAATTTAATAAAGTAGTAACAAAATTGTCCTATATTCTCTTCTGAAAGTTTTTTTCCCTTGTGTTATTTATTTTTTTGTCTGTTTGTTTTCTCCTGTGTATTTAGAGAAAAAAAAATATTGATTTTTTTTCTGACATCGCTCTTACTAATAAGAGATTTACCATGACTTCCTCTTCCCATCCATATAGAAGCCCTTCTTTGTGACAAATAAATATAGCCAAGCAAAACCAATCATCCCACTGGCCAGTCTGGAATGCTGGCCACATTCTGCACCTCTAGTCCATAGTCATCTGCCAAAAGGGGATGATTTTCTTCATCCCTCATTTTCTGAGGTCATGATTAGACACTGTTTTCAGCAGAGTTCTGTGGGGAGTGACAATTTCAAGGTTTTCAAGGTGATTCTTTTGTAAGCTCACTTTGGACTCAGATTCAGAAATAATGGTATAGTGTGTTTGGCAAACAGCCAGGATATGGCTATTGTGTTCTTGTATGATGGAATCAAAGTGTGTTGTACAAACTCCCTTTAGGTTCAATCAACTCAAATCAGAGAAAAATACCTACTGTATATGAGATACTGTAATAGGCTTGGTGATTAGGCACCAAATATAATTAAAGATTTGGACTAATTAGGATAAAACTAATGTCTAAAATTGGATCAGTTAGCTTTGTCTTGTTCCACAGTTATGGACACCTACACAGCCAGATGGCTGTCTCACAAATATAGTGAGGTAAAGAGGTGTGATTAAAGTATGTACATAGTACTATAGAAAGAACACCAGATTGAGAGTTGGAAGTTCAAATTCTGCTTATTTCTTGTGTTACTTTGCAAATAGTAGTAGTAGAAGGAAGAGAAGGAGGAGAAGAAGGAGGAAGAGGAGTAGTAGTAGTAATAGTAGTAATCTTTATGTATCAATTTCAAATTTTTAAAGTATCAATTTCAAATTTTCAAAGTAATTTCATTATCTAATTTTATTCTCACAACAATCCTAGGTGCTATTATTAATCTCATTTTAAAGATGAAGAAACTGAGGCAGAAAGAGATTAAGGGATTTTCCAAGATTCCCACAGCTAGTAAGTGTTGGAGGTTGCATTTGAGCTCAGCTCAGTTCTTCTCTATTCTAGGTCTAGCCCTCTATCACTGAAAGTAAATATGATAAGTGTCATTTGATATTTTTTGTTTTGGGCTTTAAAAACTTTTTAATTTTATTATTTAATTTTTTTAGCTTTTTTGTTTTAAAAATTATTCATAGTTTTCCTTATTCTTTGCTTTTTATTTCCAAAATATATATACAGGTAGTTTTCAATATTCATCCTTGCAAAGCCTTGTTTTCCAAATTGTTTTCTCCCTCCCTTAGACAGCAAGTAACATATTAAATATGTGCAACTCTTCTAAACATATTTTCACATTTACCATGCTGCACAAGAAAAATCAGATCAAAAAAGGAAAAAAATGTGAAAGAAAACAAAAAATGAGCAAACAACAACAAAAGGTGAAAATACTATGTTGTAGTCCACACTAAGTCCCTATAATCCTCTCTTTAGGTGCAGATAGCTCTCTCTATCACAAATCTATTGGAACTGGCCTGACCTACCTCATTGTTGAAAAGAGCCATGTTCATCAGAATTGATCATCCCATAATCTTGTTGTTGTGTTGTTGTGTACAGGGTTCTCCTAGTTCTGCTCACTTCACTTAATATCAGTTCATGTAAGTCTCTCTGGGCCTTTCTGAAGTCATCCTATTGATCACCTTTTTTATAGAACAATAATATTCCATTACATTCGTATACCATAACTTATTCAGCCACTCTCCAAATGATGGGCATCAATTCAGTTTCCAGTTCCTTGCCATTCCAAAAAGGGCTGCTACAAACATTTTTGCATATGTGGGTCCTTTTCCCTTTTTCATGATCTCTTTGGAATATGGGCTCAGTAGAGACACTGCTGAATCAAAGAGAATGCACAGTGTGGTAGCCCTTTGGGCATAGTTCAAAATTGCGCTCCAGAATTCTTGAATCAGTTCACAAGTTCACCAGCAATATATTAGCGTCCCAGTTTTCCCACACCACCTCCAACATTCATCATTATATTTTCCTGTCACGTTAGACAATCTGAGAGGTGTATAGTGAAACCTCAGAATTGTCTTAATTTGCATTTCTCTGATCAATAGTGATTTAGAGCACCTTTTCATATGACTAGAAATGGTTTCAATTTCTTCATCTGAAAATTGTCTGTTCATATCTTTTGATCATTTATCAATTGGAAAATGGCTTGAATTCCTATAAATTTGAGTCAATTTTATATATTTTGGAAATGAGGCCTTTATCAGAACTCTTGAATGTAAATTTTCCCCAATTTATTGCTTCCCTTCTAACCTTGTCTGCATTGATTTTGTTTATATAAAACCCTTTTAACTTCATATAATCAAAATTATCCATTTTGCATTCCATAATATACTCTAGTTCTTCTTTGGCCACCAATTCCTTTCTTCATCACAGATCTGAGAGGTAGACTATCCTTTGTTCTTCTAATTTCTTTATAGTATAACCCTTTATGTCTACATCATTAACTCATTTTATTCCTTTCTTGGTATAGGGAGTTAGATGTTAGTCAACTCCTAGTTTTTATCATACTATTTTACAATTTTCCCAGCAATTTTTGTCAAAAGAAAGTTCTTATACCAGAAGTTGGAGTCTTTGGGTTTATTGAACATTAGGAATTATTGTCAGTGACTATTGTATCTTGGGAACCTAACCTATTCTACTGATCAACTACTCTGTTTCTTAGCAAGTACCAAATAATTCTGATGACACTTTTTTATAATATAATTTTGGGTGTGGTAGAGCTAGGCCATCTTCATTTGCATTTTTTAATTAATTCCTTTGAAATTCTTGAAATTTATTCTTCCAGATGAGCTTTGTTATTATTTTTTTCTAGCTCTGTAATTTCTTGACAATTTGATTGGTATGATACTGAATAAGTAGATTAATTTGGGTAGAATTGCCATTTTTATTATATTATTTCAGACTACCCATGAGCATTTGATATTTTTCCAATTGGACTTGTTCCAAGTCCAATTCTGACTTCATTTGTGTGGAAAGTGTTTTGTAATTGTGTTTATATAGTTCCTGACTAGGTCTTGGCAGGTAGACTTCCAAATATTTCATATTATCTACAGTTATTTTAAATGGTATTTTTCCTTGCATCACTTGCTGCTGGACTTTCTTGGTAACATATAGAAATGATGATGATTTATGTGGATTTATTTTCCATCCTCAACTTTACTAAAATTGTGAATTGTTTCTAGTAGTTTTTAGTTGATTCTCTTGGATTCTCTAAGTATATCATTATATCATCTACAAAAATGATACTTTTTTCATCACCTATTCTAATTTCTTTAATTTTTTTCTTCTCATATTGTTAAAGCTAACATTTCTAACACAATATTGAATAGTAATGGTGATAGTAGGTAACTTTGTTTCACCCCTGATATTATTGGGAATGGTTCTAGTTTGGTTGTTTTATTTGTTTTTGCAAAGTAATTGCAAGACAAATCACATAGGTGGTAAGTATTCAGTATCCAAGGCTGGATTTGAACTCAGGTCCTCCTGACTACAGAACTGGTGCTCTATTCATGATGATATCTACTTACCTTGATTAGTATCATTTGAAATGCATGAATTCCTCTGAGTTCAAATGAATGGGAATTTATTTCCAACTGAGGTATCACATAGTTAGTAGGACAGAATCTTGAGATAGGATTTGAATTCAAGTCTTCCTTATTCCTGGTCTTATGTTCTGTCCATGGTGCTAACTGTCTGAGCCTTAGTTTCATTTTTTAAAATCTGTAAAATGAGGGCACTGGACTACTTGACCTCCAAGGTGCCCTTTAATTTGAAATCTTTGTGGCCACCATCTCCCATAAGTATATATTATCCCTGTTGCTGGAATCAACTCAGGGCTGACAAGGAATGAGAAGACATACACTATATACAACCTTTCCATCCCACCACCCCCAAATACACATCTTCCTTTCCATGCTCATCATACACACACACACACACACACACACACACACACACACATGCACGCTCCTTGAGGACAAGAGTATCTTGCCTCTTTTTGTGTCCCCAATGTTTAGCACTATTCCTGATACATAATAGCCACTTGGTGAATGTTTATTGATTGAATGAAATGAAAATATATTTGGATCGCACTTCTTTGGTGACTGAGGATGGGCTTTTCTAATAGCTAATATTTATATAGCACATTAAAGTTTGTAAAACAATTTATATAAGTGTATAGTTTGATCCTGATGTCATGGCCCTCTTCGAGAATGAAGGATAAACACCAACCTCTGTGAACCTAAAACAGCTCTGTGAGGGAGGAACTATAATTATTCTCATTTTACAGATAAGAGGCTGAAATTGAAAGTCACACAGTTAGTCAGTATCTGAGCTAGGATTGGAAATCAGTTCTTTGAGATTCCACATCCAGAATTCTGAATGTTCTGCCACCTTTCTATCCTGAAAGTTACTGTCCATCAATAACTATTGATTCAAGGTAGCAAATCTTCATCAAGTTCCTTTATAACAGAGGAATAAATAATTCAAATTTTGTCGTGTTCTCCCTGCTCCCCATCCAAAGCACAACAACATAAATAATGATACATATACACAGATACATCCACACACACCCAAGGTTTGCAAATCCACAGTTTGTCCTAATATTTCAGGTATCTCTTTCCCAAAGGAAGGAACACAAGTTGATTAAAGCTAAAGATGTATTTTTATTACTGACAGGCTAGAGTCCACTGTGCTAATCCTATCCCAAGAGGTCTGACCATCTGCTATAATCAATTTCATCCAGAAGGTGAGAGCCTTTGGTTTTCTAAAGTCTGAAATTACAGCCACCACTCTGATCTGAATAGGTCTGACGGTTAATCCATCTGCTCATCACTCTCAAGGCTCTGGAGATGTTGCTGTCCCTGGTCTCAAACCCATAAAGGACCCTTTGACAGGCTACCCTTAGTAATGTGCAGCAAAGCATGATTTTTTCCTCCAGACACTGACAATCATTTCTCTTAGAAAACCGCAACGCTGAAATATGTGCTCTCTCTTCCCTGCATAGCCTTGGAGGCTGACTTGTTCCCCAATAATGCAGGAGGCCTGCTGTGAAGGATGTCACCGACAACTCAATTCCACAGACCAGGATTGTTCCTTCTCCACAGGTTTAATCTTCTCCAAAACCATGTTGGTTTGAAACCATCATCAGGTCAGAAAGTGTCTAAGTTGAGAGTAATGGCATTCTGCTTGGCTACTAGGTCACCGTGTTCTGTTTTTTTAATGAGGACGAGTCTCCAAGGACTTTCAAGGACATAAGCCTTAATGACACCATTTTAGAAAAGAATTTCTTCTGTCTCCTCATCTCATCTTCATTTCCTCCTTATTCAATATACATGTATTATATATTTGTATATGTACAGATATGGAAAAAGAGTCAAAAAGAGAGAGTGAGAGTGAGAGAGAGAAAGAAAGAGAGAGAGAGAGAAAAGAGAGAAAGAGAGAGAAAAAAAGAGAGAGAGAGAGAGAAAAAGAGCGAGAGAGAAAGAGAGAAAAAAAAGAAAAAGAGAGAGACAGAGAGAAACACACACACACACACACACACACAGAGAGAGAGAGAGAGAGAGAGAGAGAGAGAGAGAGAGAAACAGAGAGAGAGAGAGAAACAGAGAGAGAGAGAGAGAGAGAGAGAGAGAGAGAGAGAGAGAGATATTCAACCAGAGAGCCATACTGGTCTGATTTTATAGAATGCTATACCTGGCGTTAAGCAGAACTGGATCTGAATCCTGCCCCAAACATTTACTAACGACTTGACAAAACCTTCTCTGGGTCTCACTTGTAAAATGAGAGGTTATACTTCTAAGATTCTAAACCGAGGGCTCCGTGAACCTCAGTTTATTTCGATTCTATTAAACTTCTGGACAAAATGAATCTTAAAAATAATTTTCATTGACTTCTTGTTTTTCCATCCTCTTAATTATCCCTCCCTCTGATGGCTGAGAGAGCCATTCATTGAATCAAAGAATATAAAAGAGAAAAAGCAAAGCTAATGAACATAATAAATGAGTCTGATAAGATATGTGATGCTTCATACCAATGCTCTCCCACCTCTGTAAAGAAGAGAGCTGGATGCCAACAAATGAATTTTTGTTCAGCTTTTGTGAGATGAAAGGGATCTTGATGACTAGTTAGTCTAAACTATATAATCTCCCAAATATCTCACATCTGTAGCTCTGGGGATACCATGTCCTTCACCTTTCACTTCTTCAGAAAAAAAGGATCCAAACCAAGTCTCTTAAAGTAATACAAAACATTTGGATACAGTCAATCATTTGGGCTGGTGCAAAGCCCTCCCCTAGTTCTCACCTCAGTTTCCATTAGCCTAGGAACTCATCCAACATGTTTATAATCCTGAAGACAAACAAGATCTATACCCATCCCTGAAGCTGTTTTCTTCTAGTCTGTCTCCATCCCTAAGACATCCTTTGGATACTAAGGTGACCCACACTGAGTACCATATGGTCACAGCGCTCTGTTGGTCACTTCTTCAGCACGGAGATAATTTTCTTTGACATATTGAGGAATTATGAATAATTTATCACGAACATGTTTCATGTTATCAAAAGCTATCCACCTTTGTTCATCCCTCCATATGCACATTTATGTTTAGTTCTTGTGACACCTACATCTGGGGTGTCTGGTGCTTTTCTTAATCTGTGTCCTCCAGTCATGGATGTTCTTTCTCCTCACCTTCATATCAAGGGATTCACTAGTTCCCTGCAAAGCTTATGAAATCCCTGCTGCTTACCTGATGCCTTTCTTGAGTCTTCCAGTTTGGGGGTTGATTCCCAAAATTAGATGGTATTTATTTGCTGTAAATTACTTTTATGTATATTTTAATAAAATATAAGCTCCTCCAGGGTGGGATTGAGTTGATTTTTCTCGTTTAATCCTTCCTGTTTGCCAAATACTTGACACAGTTGGTGCTTAATAAGTATTTGTTGGATAGAATCAGATCAGTATTGTGACCTAATTTTTTTCAGTCTAATCAAGCAACATTTTAAAAAATTATTTAAAAAATATTTTAAAAAATGAATTTATTTATAAATAATATTTTTCAGTTTTAAATCACCTTTGTTTCCCAATAGATCTCTCTATCTCAGAACCACAGATCCATTGTTTATGAGGAAGATAAAAAGAAAGAGAAAAATGGAGGTTCAGTAAAACAAACCTACACCTAAGTCAAATCTGACAAAGTATGCAGTGTGTTATATATGTGATTCCCTATAGTCTCTGCAAAGAGGGGAAAGAGGCAGATTCTCATAGTTCTTCTGTGGCATAGGGCTAAATAAGCTTCGATTAAGCATCTACTGTGGGCCAAGTACAAAATCAAGTATTGGGAATATAAATACAAAGTGAGATTATCTCTGCCTTATGTTCTATTGGGAGGGTATGTAGTAACAGGGAGTGGTGAAAGCCACTGAAGAAAGCATGGGTCTACTTGGGCAATCTAGTAACATTTCCAAGTACCCAGATCAAAGTGTTAATTTTTCTGATGGGGACATGTGTAGCATTGAATTATAAATTAAATACAAAACTTCGTAGATTATACCTGGCATGTTTAGTAACAATTTGGTTCAGGAATAGGAAGAATTAATAGTCAAGAGACTCTTCCATTTTGAGGGCCCCAGTTTCATTTTGGTTTTTTTGTATTTTGTCATGTATATCTTTTTATTTATTTGTTTGTTTATTCTAACATACATTGCTTTATGAATCATATTGGGAGAGAAAAGTCAGAGCAAAAGGAAAATATCATGGGAGAAGGAAAAAAACAGAAAAAAGAAATGACCATAGCAACTGTTGATTCACATTCAATCTCCATAGTTCTTTTTCTGGATGCAGATGGCAGTTTCTGTCCAAAGTCTATTGGGATTGCTTTGGATCACTGAGCCGCTGAGAAGAACCAAGTCTTTCATGGTTGATCATTGCACATTCTTGTTGTTACTGTGCACAATATATTCTGCTTATTTCACTCAGTATCTGTTCATGTAAATCTTTCCAGGCCTTTCTAAAATTAGCTTGTTCATCATTTTTAATAGAATGATAATATTCCATTACCTTCATATACCAGGTTTCAATTTTTTTAATCTTAAAAATGCATTTACATATAGGAGGGTGAGAAAATTAGGATGCTTTCACATGCCCCTCTTGCTCTCACAGTCTACAAATCTATAAATTAGAATTACATTTTCCCCTTATTAGAACTGATTTTTTTCTACTCCTACTCATTCTGTCTAAAATTATTGCAGTGTGATATAGGGGAAAGAGATTTTGTCCCAGTTCGGAGACTTATTGACCATAGGAACCTGGGAAAATATGTAAGCTCTTTGAACTTAAGTTTCTCCATCTATAAAAATGGGAATAATAATACCAGCACTCACTTCCCTATTGGGTTACTGTGGTGTTAATCAATGGCTATAATTTCAACTTAAGTTATCACCTTCTTAAACTTTTTTCATGTCAATAGAGACGTAACTAGATCAAGTTAATCAATGTACTTTAGTAGCAAAAGGGTTGGGTTATAACTTCTAAGACTTCTCCTGGTTCTACGTCCATGTGACCTTCCCACAAGCACATTTTAGGAGACATAAGTCAGTGTGGATTTGGTATCAGGACTAAGGTTTACATTTCATTTATGGTACTTAGGCCTCTATCTACGGTCATGGGCCTTGGTTCCTCATCTCTAATTGGAGACACACTTGAAGATGTCACCCTAATTCATTCGTTAATCTTGTTGTTTTGGAGTTGACCTGTATTTCCACCTGTCAAACTGATTTTAAAAAATCTTTTCATGCTTTTCCATTTGAGAAAGAGGTATCATAAGGGGGAGCAGATAGTGCAGTGGATAGAATATGGGCCCTGAAGTCAGGAGGACCTTAGACACTTAATAGTTATTAGCTATGTGAGCCTGGGCAAGTCATTTAATCCCAACTGCCTTACCAAAAAACGTGAGAGAAAGGGTCTTCTATAATCCAACTATTTCATTAACTATTGAGAGATTTCTGAAACATGATACATAGGGAATGTATATTGATATTCAGCCAGCAAACAATTACAATGATGAGGATTTTTGCTGTAGGATTTTTCTAGGCAGACACAGATAGGGTCCTGGAAGAGACTTTAGGGGCCATTTAATTCCTCCCCATGAAGAAGTCCCCTCTATAATAATCCAAATATCTGGATTGAGGGAACACATATTTATTAAGTGCCTACTTTGTTCCAAGAATTGTGCTAAGTGTTTTTCAAATATTCTCTCATTTGATCCTCACATAAATCCTGGGAGATAAGTGCTATTCTTATCCCCATTTTGTAGTGGGGGAAACTGAGGCAGACAGAAGTCACATTCAGAGTCTTCTTTAACACCTCCATGGATAGAGGAACTCACTTCTTACATTAACTATTAGAAAGTGCTGTCCAAAAGCTCCTTCTTAAATTGAGATGAAATCTCCCTTCCTGTATGTCTCACCTCACTCTGCACTTGTGAGTTACAGAGACGGTGCCTGAATTTCACAAGACAATCCTAAAATATCGGAAGATAGCCATCTTGTGCCTTCCAAATAGTGTTTTTTCAACATTAATGTTCTACAGGGAATATAATAGAGATAACTCAATGAAAGAAAATAATCTTTGTTTCCCAGATCAAATGGGATGTGGTTAGAACAAAGGAAATTATCTGGATGGAGATAATAGCCAAACACAGCATTTTCCACCTGAGGAATTAATCAATCAAAATCAAAGAAAATTGGAGCCATGAGGTTAGATAAAATAAACATGCAATGGGAGGCTTGTTGGGAAGTTGCTCTGATGGGCAGACCTCCTTTCCTACATTTGCTTCTGCTACTTATCTGTACCTAAATATTTTCCTTTGAGCTTGTGGCACTATAGATTATGTTGTATCTATTTTTGATACAATATGTTTTGCAGAAAATAACTAAGCAAACTCCACTACAGAGTTAATCCCCTGAAAACAGTTTATCAGTTGTTACAGAAAGGAGAGATGCGACCTTCAACTTTGCTGTTATGCTATTAATACTGATTCTTACATAGGATCAGTGTTTTGTTGGTATCTTTTCATTGTATCACTCAAAGATAAGGGAGGTTATCAGAGTCAAGGACTCTTAACTTAGAGTGCTTTATATCCCTCATAATTTCTATCAGATAGTCAATCAATATTTTCTTTTAAAATTTAACTGAACTGACCGGACGATTTTTAGTCAAATAAACTTGTAGATATGGGCATGGCTTAACATGACTTCTGTGTCTGCTCAGCAGCTTTTACACTTCAGCTTAAGGACTACTGCTAGTGTCAGCAGTATTTATACCTAAAGTTGACAACATATCCTTACAAATCCTTGATATCAGCTCCCCCAATGGTCATAATGTAGGGAGACTACTCCCTACTAAGAAAACAATAGTTTCTTTCCTCCATGAAATGTGAAACTCTTCACTTTTCACAATCAAAAATCTCAATTTTTCTCTATTGAAAATGAAGAATAATAAACTTTCAAGAAAACCATTTATATTGTCCTAATATGGTCCTTCATTCTCTTTTCACCCACCTTGCCTTCCCTGTGACAATAGTATATGTAGAAAAAAAGATACTATGTACCTTTAATAAATTATACATAAATCAATGGCATTGTATTTTTATATGAACCCAAAGCCATTGTCTGAAAGCGGTCCTGAGATTTTAATATCATTAATAGCTTACATTGATGGAGCACTCTACAGTTTTCAAAATATTTTCTTCAAGACTATTGAATTTGAATCTCACAAAACCCTATAAGATAGGCTTTATTAATATTGCTATTTTTATTTTACATATGAGAGAATTTAAATTTAGAGAAAGATTAAGGGACAGTCCAAGGTCTTGTAGCTAGTGACAGTTGCAGGACCAGGATATGAATCCAGATCTTCCCTCTCCCATTTCAAAACAGTTTATAATGTAATAACATAATGGAATGAATAATATATATATAATCATATCAACATGTATTAATATACATTATCATATATAATAAAATGGTATATATTATAATATATAAAAACAACAATAATAACTAACATTGACATGAATTTTTTTACTCTTATGAACTAATATGAAGCTGGGAAAGTCTTTATTGTTCTGGACCTCAGTTTCTTCATTTGTAAAATGTAGAGGGTGGACCTGAGGTCCTTTTCAGTTCTAAATCTGGGACCGCCCCCCCCCATCTAAGCATCTGTTATAGTTCGGTCCTGATTAGAGAAACCATGCAAATGTGTTCTCCAAAGTAACAGGCTGCTCTGGGGCAGAGAAGCAAAAGCACATGGCTTGGCTTCTTCCTCCTGAGCCAGGCCAAAGTTCTCTGCCCACTGAGAGTCAGGACACAGCAAGGGGCCACCAGCCTGGGTGGGATCGGGACACTCCATGTATCTTACCCAGAGTCTCTCTGAGGGCCACAAAATGTGCCTGCAAACAGTCCCGAGGAGCCACCCCAACTGATCTCCCCATTCCACTTGGGAGGGTGATCTGGCAGTCCCCCAGCCTCCCCACCCCCATACCATATTTCACTGTGGCAACTTCCCCAGCACAGAATGTTGTCCAGGGCAGCCATGACCAGCTCCACTCAATGGAGATTTTTTGATGCTGATGCCTAAGAAACAAGATCACGGGCCACAATTCAGGTGGAAAATCCAGTCCAAAGGCATTATGGCCTTCAATTAAGCTCTTATCACTTATGTATACAGGGGAGATAGCTTTTCCTAGAAGTGGTTCTTTAATGCACACTAGGTCATTCTATTATTCCTTGAGCTTTTAGAGTTAGCTCTTACATTCTGCATGTGCTCTCTGTCTCTCTGTCTCTCTCTCTGTCTCTGTCTCTGTCTCTCTGTCTCTCTCTCTGTCTCTGTCTCTCTCTCTCTGTGTCTCTCTCTTTCTCCCTCTCCCTCTCTCTCTCTCTGTCTCTCTGTCTCTCTGTCTCTCTCTCTCTGTCTCTGTCTTTCTCTCTCTCTCTCTCTCTCTCTCTCTCTCTCTCTCACCTCTCTCTCTCACACACACACACACACACACACACACACACACACACTTTCCATCTTCATAACTTGTGTGGTACTTGATAGGGAGCTCTTCTGGAAAGCAGATTTGTATCTTCCCTCTGCTTTGGATGGATCTTGTACATAACTTGATTATTTGTATGTTGTCTACCCCATAGAATACATTGAGGGAAGGCTCATTTTTCCCTTCGCTTCCCTAGTACTGGGCACTGTGAGGGGCTGGATGGTAAATGCTCACCACATGTTGTCAGCTGACTGAGCCTGCACCAGCCGCCTTTCTGTGTTTGGACCCATTTCTGTTCTCAGGAGGGGACGGTACTTTGTACATACAATTGGCTTTCAAAAAGAGCTTGTCGATTTCATTGGGCCAAATGAGGCTCTGTCCAGGCCCACACGGCCCGGTCTACACTCCCAGGTTCCCTCTTCCTTGTCTCTGTTAGGAGTCAGAAAGCAGAGAGCTTCCTCAGCAAAGACCGGACCCTCCACGATTAGCTCCTGTTTTGGAAGGAATAGCTTTAGTAGAGGCCACTCAAGTGGCCCACCCCACTTGCCCCGCCCAGAGCTAGTCTCAGGACAGCCACAGTTATTGGGGAGCCCGGACCCAGGTCTTTTCCTTAGTTCACTCCAGGGACACAAGAAGCTGGGAGCTCCTCAGAGCTCCCTTATGTCCTGAGGACTGGGAACCGGCCAGGCTTAGCTCTTGTATTCGATCCTTATGGAGAGAACCAGAGGCCAGATAAAGCAGTGTCATACCCAGTAAGGACACCATGTTTTCGGAAGGACATTGATTCCTTAGAGAACATCCAGAGAAGGTGATCAGGATGGGAAGGGGCTCACTATGATGACCAGGGGAAGTAACTCAGATGTTGAGCCTGAACGCCAATTGTTTTCAAGTATTCAGAGGGCTGGAGGAAGAAATGGGATGAGGTTTTGCTTAGTCCCAGAGTAGATCTAGGAACACTGGATGGAAAAGAAAAAGAAACAAGTTTGTCCTTAGGGTAAGGAAAAATAGAAGAATAATTAGAGTTATCCTGAAATAAAAAGGGCTTCCATGGGACGTTATCGTTTCTCTCCCCCTGGAGCTCTTCAGGAAGAGGCTGGATGGCCACTGGCTAGGTGAATTCTAGAGAGGATTCTTAGAGCTGAGTTCAATTCAAGGGTCTGTGAGAGTCCTTCCAAATCTGAGACTCCATGACTCCCCTTTCTGTCCTGTTTGTCAGTAACTTCCGTCCTTGTGTTTTCAGCATGAAGGACGGGGAAGGGAGAACAATAAATGTCTATCTGTAGAGAGTGGGGAGGAACCCAGCCGCTTGTCTAAGTCTGTGTGCTTACTGGCAGCGCCATTTCTTTGCCTATTTATCTGAGAACCTCCAATTAGACACACGAAAGATCTGAAGAACAGCATAGAAGCTGGTGGGTTATACTTATTGTAGAGAAGGAATAAAGAATATTAAAGGTGTTAAAGAATGAAGACTTCTCAGAGAATTGAGAACCCCTGAACTGTTGGAATTAGTATGTGAATGGTAGTGGAGGATGAGCAAGGGATTCTGCCAGATCAGTTCGGTGGTTTTTATATTTCTCTTATCTTACGCCTTCCTGTGATTTGGCAGACAAACCGCTCTTAATAGAGGATAAAGTTGGTGAAATTCCTGGGAGACAACGCTAAACAAATGTAGGAAAAGGCCACAGATATGAGATCTCTAAGCTCATAAGGAAGAGGAGAAGTTGCCAAATGAGCATTAAGTGAGTGTCTGAAATATGGACCTCAATCCAACCTAAGTGTGGTCTATCAGTCAGTTTTAGAAATTGGACCCTCCTAGGGAGAGGCTGACTGATTCAGTGTGGGGAAGATTGGACAGTGCAATTCAGCTAAGCAGATGGGGAAATCTGCTCAGCTAGAAAGGGACTGCAGAGGAAAAAGTGCCAATAAATGATGCGATAGCTCACCTATAGACTTGTAGGGCTTCGACAAAAAAAGTAATTGCAATGAATAAACCAATGATCTAGATAAACAATTCACAGAAATTATTGGTCTTTATGTTACCAAAAGCAAAAAAAGAGAAATATTATTTAAAGCTATAGAATATATAAATTTAAAAATAAGTTGCATGTGACTGTCTCAATTTTACATATAATCCTTGTTATTTTTATATGAGAAAAATTTCAGGTTTGTTAAATTCTGAATAAAATAATATTTAAAACATTAATGTAAATCAGACAAGAGAAACTGAGGAGGTATCAGTAATTTTTATATTTTAATCTTAAAAGAGTTTCTTCATGGGATCCAAGGAAATAGGGAAATAGGCAAACCAAGCCCCCAGAATTGCAGAATCTCTCCAAGGACTTTAAAAAAAATGTTCTTCCTTATATCAGATTGTTTGCTGTCTTAAGGAGGGGACAGGGTGAGGAGGGGAAAGAAAAATTTGAAACAGAAAAATTTTACAAAAATTAATATTGAAAATTATCTTGACATGTATTTGGAAAAAGAAAATGCTACCGAGAAAAAAAAATTTAAAAAAAGAATGGTCTTTAAACAAGATATAGAGAACATTGTGAGATGTAAAATGGATAATTTTGAATATATTAATTAAGAAATTTTTGCACAAACAAAACCCATCTATTCAAGATCAGAAGGAAAGCAGAAAGCTGGCAAACACTTTTCACATCAAGCATCTCTGATAAAGCCTCATTTCTGAAATATATGGAGAACTGCATCAAATTTATAAAAATACAACTTCTCCCCTAATTGATAAGGGATCAAAGGATATGAACAGGCAGTTTTCAGAAGAAGAAATCAAAGCTATCTCAAGTCATATGGAAAAAAATGCTCTAAATTACTTCTGAGAAATGAAAATTAAAACAACTCAGATACCATCTCATTATACCTATCAAATACGCTACTATGACAGAAAGAGAAAATGAGAAATGGAGAGGATGTGGGAAAATTGGGACACTAATGCACTGTCAGTGGAGTGGTGAACTGATCCAACCATCCTGGAGAACAATTTGAAACTCCGTTGAAAGGGCTATAAAACTGCATACTCTTTGACATAGCAGTTACCAGTATTAGGTTTATATCCCCAAAACATAAAAATAAATATGGGGAAAAGATCCATATGTATAAAAATACTTATAATAGCTCTTTTTGTGGTGGCAAAGAATTGGGAATTGAAGGGAATGGGTGAACAAGTTATGGTATATAAATGTAATGGAAAGGTATTGTGTTATAACAAATAATGAGCAGGTAGATTTCAGAAAAACCTGGGAAGAGTTATATGAACTGATGCAAAATGAAGGAAACAAAACGAGGAGAATTAGGAGAACAAAACACAGCAACAATTGTATGATGATCAACTAAGATTGATTTAGATCTCAGCAATACAACAATCTGAGATGATTAGATCTAAGATATGATTCCAAAAGACCTATGATGGAAAATGCTGTCCACATCCAGAGAAAGAACAGATGGAGTCTGAAAGCAGATCAAAGAATATTAGCTCCACTCTCCTTTTTTCTAGTTTTTTTTTTCCTTTTCTTCTTATATAACATGACCATTATGGATGGAAATAATGAATTTACATATAATTTATATAATCATATGTATATAATTTATGTCTTAGGGAGGATAGAGAATAGGGAGGAAGAGAGTTTGGAACTCAAAATCTTATATAAAATGAATGTTAAAATTTTTTGTTATATGTATTTGGAAAAAATACTATTTAAAGGAATATAAAAGAATGGTCTTACTACCATTTGCTGTTTTACTTAGAAGACTGTCTAACAGAATTACTCTAAAGTTAGAATTCCTTAGTGTATAAAAAGATTTATTCATGGACTAAGAAACAGGGGCAGGTCATGTGGAAATATTTACATGAGAGTCAGCAAAAAGCTTTTATCTGTTTCCCTCAATTCTGTCTCCCCCACACCTTAAATACAGGGTTATACGTGCCCTGGCATTGACTATCAATGGCTAAATTAGACGGCCGTGTGGAACTGGCACACCTGCCTCCTGACACCCTGGGAAAGGTCCAGACCACTACAATGTAGACCAATATAGGTCTCCAGAGTGTCTAAAACTTACTTTGGATCTGCTCCAGAGCATACTCTGCTAGGAACTTGAAAAACCTTTTACACTGCCATTTGACCTAAGTGGGGACCCCTTTCACCCCCATCCCCGTTGGACATTTTCGTAATGAGGTGACAGAACAGCCACAGACCTCACCTCTGATAACATTTTAGTTTTCCCTACTAGCCAGTGATCACCCATGGTGAGAGGCTCTTTGAGCTGTTACTAGTGGAGGCTACTGGCACAGCGATGAGTCGCTAGGGCGGGAGTTCTATCTTTGTCCTTGGATTCCATATTTGTGCTGGCAGATCGTCAGACGGATGCAGCATGCGTGAAAACCATTTGGAAATAGGTTCCATAGTATTGTATAAAAGTCCTTGAATCTGTTTTTAGAAACAGTGGGTTTTCTCCTCCAGTTTTTTCCCAGCTACAAACGATCAAGAGTAGCCCAAACCTAAGTCCTGAGACAAGGTCCCAGAAGAATGGCACAGAAGTGGATTCTATGAGCTTCTCAAAGGCAGGGGCTGTTATTTGTCTTTGAATCCCCAGCACCTGGAACAGTGCATGTCATTTAGTAGGTAAGTGTTGCTTGTTGATTGATTACAGAGCATTGGGATCAGAGAACCTGGGTCCCATCTTGGTTCTGACACTTGCTCCCTGGTGATTTGGGGCCCATCACCCACCGGCCAGCTCTGGATTACAGCAGCGACCTTGTCCATCTGAACATGACTCCTCCCTGAATCTTGCTCTCTGATTGGTGAGTCCCTGCCTGTACCTGTCGTCTCAGGAAAAGCCCCAGCACAGATGAGCTGGCAAATGGTGAAATTAGTACAACTGCACACTTTTGAATTCCATCTGCATTAATATTTTCTCCACACTTTTAAAAGACAATCATCTAAGCACAAAACCGAGCTCTGATTTGTTATTTTTTTGGGGGGTGTAAATGCTTGCCATGAGGATTTCGTTATCGGTGCTGATGAAATGTTCAAGAGTGCCCCAGCGTCCCCATGTCACACGCTTGACTCCCAGCTCCAACACCCCACCTGGAGCATTTCCCCCATGGAAGTATCCTCCCTCCTTCCCCAGCCCCACATATTCCAGCTTCCCTTTGAATCAGAATGTTCTCTTATTTTTATATCCTCAACACTTAGTACAATGCCTGCCACAAGTATGCAGTTAATAAATGCTCTCTCCCTCCTTCCTTCCCTGCCTCTTTCTATGTCTCTGTCTCTCCACTTCTCTGTCTCTATCTTGTATCTCTGTGTCACCCTCCCTCCCTCCTTCCCTTCTTCTCTCTCTCTCTCTCTCTCTCTCTCTCTCTCTCTCTCTCTCATTCTCTTCTCTCTGCCTCTTCCTGAGTTTTCCCATCTGGAAAGTGAAGGGTTAAACAAGATGGCCTTTTATGTTTCTTTTATCTCTGGCGCTATGAGCCCATGATTCATTTGTGTCCTGATTCTTTAGCACTCCTTTTCACAGAGAATGCCCTTCCACTGTTTGGCATTGAAAGCCCTTCACAATTGGCTCCAATCGAGCTTTCTAGACTTTGATCTCCTAGTCCTCCCCCCTCCTCTCTAAGCTGGATTTTGAACCAAAGTATTTCTGCGAGTCTCCACTACTCCAAGCTGCCTCTTATAAAGATTCTAAGGAAGGGGTCATGACAAATTAGACACAACTGAAATGACTGAGCACCAACACTAACCAGCTCATAGTTGGTGTCTGTTAAATGCTTATTGTTTAGACATCTCTCTTAATCATTCAGTGCCTCCATTTCCTCATCTGTAAAAGGATGGGTTTGTACTCAAAGCCTTTAAAGTCCCTTCCAACTTAAGGGCTATTATCCTACAAGAAACATCTCTACATTTATTGAAGATATCTTTGAGAGAAATATGAGAAAAGATTAAAATTCATAAGATCCTAGATAATTAAAAGGGACTTCAGAGGCCATCTGCTCTATACCCTTCATTTTACAATTGGGGAAACTGAGGTCTGGGATAAATGATTTGCCAAAAGCAACATGGGGGTAAGCTACAGAGGAATGATTTGAATGTATAACTCCTGGCTTCAGAATCAATGCTCTTTCTACTAAGCCATGACTTAAAAAAATTTTTTAAGCTTTTTATTTTCAAAACATATGTATGGATCATTTTCAACATTTTCCCTCACAGAACTTTGTGTTCCAATTTTTTTCCCTCCCTTCCCTGTACCCCTTTCCCTTGATGGCAACTTATCCAATATATGTTAAGCATGCAATTCTTCTATCTATTTACTTGTTTACTTATTACTATACTTATTTACACAAATATCATGCTGAACAAGAAAAATCAGGGCAAAAAAGAAAAACATGAGAAAGAAAACAGAATGCAAGCAAACAACAACAAAAAGAGTAAAAATGCTATGTTGCGATCCACACTCAGTTTCCACAGTTCTCACTCTGGATACAAATGGCTCTCTCCATCACAAGACCATAGAGAATGGCTTGAATCACTTCATTGTTGAAAAGAGCCACGTCCATCAGAATCCATCATCATATAGTCTGGTTGTTGCCATGCAAATGTTCTCTTGGTTCTACTCATTTCACTTAGTATCAGTTCATGTAAATCTCTCTAGGCCTGTCTAAAATCCTCCTGCTGATCATTTTTATAGAAAAATAATATTCCATAACATTTGTATACCATAACTTATTCAGCCATTCTCCAATTGATGGGCATTCACTCAGGTTCCAGTTTCTGGCCACTTTAAAGAGACTTGCCACAAACATTTTTGCAAATGTGGGTCCCTTTCCCTCCTTTAAGATCTCTTTGGGATATAAGCCCAATAGAAACACTGCTGGATCAAAGGGTTTGCACAGTTTTATAACTCTTTGGGCATAGTTCCAAATTGCTCTCCGGAACGGTTGGATCCATTCACAATTCCACCAACGATGTATCAGTGTCCCAGCTTTCCCACATCCCTTCCAACATTTGTCATTATCTTGTCCTGTCATCTTAGCCAATCTGAGAGGTATTCAGTGGTACCTCAGAGTTGTCTTAATTTGCATTTCTCTGATCAATAGTGATTTAGAGCATTTTTTTCATGTGACTAGAAATGGTTTAATTTCTCTATCTGAAAATTGTGTTTAAGACATGATTCTTAAAACATATTTTTACAGCAAAAATGCACATCTTAATAACCATATAATTGATCAAAAACTTCAGACTATAAAAGCCCGTTGTGCTTATTATTTATTAACAACATCCTGCCTTAAAACTCACTTTCAACATGATGCCCCTAGTGAATGTGTCAAGATCAGACAAGCTTTTTAGATAAGTGGAACCACAGAAATAACGTTGTTTCAGAATCCCATATTTATTAATGTTAAGCAAGAGATAAGCAAGGAGAGGTGTGCTAATAAAATATGCTATGAATATTCTGGAGGATTTCCTGTGTAAAAACAGAATGGAAGAGAGATTAGGTAGAGGGCTATTCCAGACCCTCCTGTATAGCAGTGACATTGTAGAAATCTCATCAAAGCCTAATTGCTAGAGAAGTCCTTAAAAACATCCATGGCCATACACAGTTTCCATGTTGATCCTTACCCACATGTAATAAAGCCATGGACGAGAGCTGGGGTGCAAATTGCAAAATGGGATATATTATCTCTCAGTTCTCCTCAGGGACAAATACACCAAACTCCTATCCCTTAGCCTGTTAATTATCTTATGGATTATTTCACCAGACTTAAAGGTTATCTAGGAGGGAATTACATTAGAAATATTTAGAGATGTAACAGTCTTTGAGCTCCCACATTGGTTTATAAGAACCGTAGAAATCTCTTTTTCCAAAAGCTTTCTCTTTATTCTCAGGCTCAAGCCCTGAACTCATAGGCTTAGATAAACATCAATGTTATTGATGATATAATTTATTAACAGCCACAAATAATATAAGATACAGAATAATCTTCAATAATGTATTAACTCCGAGAAAGGTCATAGCCAATCACCTTGGTGCTTTTGAAAAGCAAGGGAAATGGAGTCGTCTCCTAGAAATCTCTCGCCAACAGCTGCAAGTGCTGACGCTCCCAAAACAGAGTGCAGTAATTCATTCTCTCAGGATGGCAGTTCTCCTCAGAAACTCTCTTCATAATGTCTTGTCCACACAGCGAGAGAGGTAAATTAGGTTCCTTCAAAATGCCTCTTTAGACGCTCTCACAGATGATGATGATTAACTCGTCCTCTCATGGCAGGTAACTCTCAGAGACCCTCCCAGACTCCATGTGACTGTTAATTCGCCAAATATCCAGGAGAAAAGAATCAATATTTATATAGCGCCTACTATGTGTCAGGAACTGTGCTAAGCACTTTATAACTGCCATTGTGTCACCGTGACAGCTTTAAGGATGACAGTTACCTGTCAGATTCCATGGTTCTAGTCCCATTGTTTTAAAAAAGCACAGTAATAATGTCTAAAATCCCAATAAGAAGATCCATTAGCTAACAAAGTGTCTTTCCTAGAGTGTAGGTCGGACCATTCTTCTCCTCTGTTTGATGAACTCTGGGGGCTCCTGATTGCCTTAAGGATCCTAGATATTTCTCTTCTAACATTTAAAGACTTTTAAACCAGGCAGCAAACTACCTTTTTAGCCTGACTCTACTTCCCTTCACTTTTCTTCATACTCTCCGCTGTCTAGCCATGTCTAGCCAGTACCCTTTCATTGTTACCCAATACATCATCCCACCTTCCAGAGCCATGTTTTCGTACTGGCTTTCCCCATGTCTGAAACGCGAGCTCTCCTTATTCTCAAAACCCCTCACTTCCTTTGAGATTCAACTCAAGGTCATCCTTCTACTTAAAGTCTTTCCTGGTCCTCCCCTTATATATCCTAACCCAGTGCTATTGCCATCATCTCAAAATGATTTTATATATGTGTGTATGTAGATAAACACACACACACACACATATATACTATATAGATACATATTTATGTATACATATACATATATATAATTGTATCTTTTACATATATGCATATATATAAACATCTATCCATTCACCCTGCTCTGTCTCTATGCAAAGTATATGTATAGATATATAGATATTATTATAGTCATACACACATACACATATTGTTGTGCACAGCTAGGTCATAAGCTCCTCAAGGTCAGTAAATGACGCACTTTTGTCTTTGTGTCTCCAGTGTATAGCCCAGTGTATGTTTGTAATGGAATATTATTGTTCTATGCAAAACAACCAGCAGGATGATTTCAGAGAGGTTTGGAGAGACCTACATGAACTGATGCTAAGCTAAGTGAGTAGAACCAGATCATTGTATACGGCAACAATAAAACTATATGATGATCCATTCTGATGGATGTGGCTCTCTTCAACAGTGAGGTGATTCAGGCCAGTTCCAATGGTCTTGTGATGGAGAGAGCCAGTTGTAACTAGAGAGAGGACATGGACACTGAGTGTGAATCGCAACATAGTACTTTCACTCTTTTTGCTGTTGTTGTTTGCTTGAATTTTGTTTTTCATTTTTTCCTTTTTAATCTGATTTTTCTTGTCAGCATGACAGTTGTGGAAATATACACAGAAGAACCGCACATGTTTAACATATATTGGATTAGTTGCTGTCTAAGGAAAGGGGTGTGGGGAAGGGAAGGAGAAAAATATTTGGAACACAAGTTTTGCAAGGGTGAATGTTAAGAACTGCCTATGCATGTATTTTGAAAATAAAAAGCTTTAAAAAAAACCTGGATTCAAATTCTGCCTCTGCCACTTATTTCTTTTGTGACCATAACCAAGTCACAACATCCACTGTCACTATGAGTTTCTCATCTGTTAAAGGATGGGTGAATGGAGTAAATGGCCTGATGTCTCTTGGAACAATAAATCTATAATCACAAACCTTTTACTGGGAAAAAAATCCAGTCCCAGCAGTGTTGCTAATTCAGTTGTCTGGCTGGGAATCATGGAACATCATGATTTCTAAAGAGTCAAAATTCTGATTGATCTAAAGAGCAAAAGCAATGCACGGCAAATGACATGGGCTATATAGTTTTGCCAAAGATTACTCACAGTCCAGATGTAGAGTGAAAAATTCATTCTTTACTTGGAATACCTGCAACCAGAAAAGAAGTGGCTAGTTATGAAATACTTATTAGTTGGGTGACTCTGAGTAAGCCAATTCACCCTGTTTGCTTCAGTTTATTTATCTGAAAAATAAACTGGGGAAGGAGATGGCAAACTACTCCAGTGTCTTTGCCAAGAAAACCTCAAATAGGGTCACAAAGAGTTGGATGTGATTGAAAAACAACACATTTATGAGATGAGAAGGATAGTTTAACAAATGGACAGGTCAGTTGTGTTACTGCTGGCACTCCCTAATATTAAATGCTCTGGAAGAAGGCCTCCAATTTTTTTTTCCAGGGATCTGCTTTAGACACAATATAGTAAAGGACAATGGAAGATCAAAGATTATATTGAGAGGCAATGGAGCATCCTCCACATATATACTGTGTGCATCCTCATTTGTATATGTTTAGTGAGATTAAATTTAATTGGATTCAATATAAAATTCTGCGCTTGGGCCAAAAAATAAATGACAAATATGGGATATGGGAAACATGGGCAAACAATACTTTCTATGTTTTTTTAAAAAAGGAATTCAACTGGATTATAAATTCATTACAAATCATTCATGTTACTTGTTCATGATCCTACTAATGTATCTTTGGGTAAGTATGTTCCCTTCTCTGGGCCTCATTTTCCATTTCTGTCACTTGAGGGGGGTTAGACTAAATGACCTCTAAGATTACTTCCAGCTACAATTCTTTTATATATATATATATATATGTAATATGTATATATATTACATATATATGTATAGTCATAATCCTATGTTGGTCCTCAAAGATAATGTTGTCCCAGACTGTTTTAAAAAATAAGTAAGAGTGCCCAGAATGATCACTCAATGAATAAGCATTTATTAAGCACCTATTATATTCCAGATATCATATTTGGCAAAAGAAAAAAACATTTCTTGCCAACCAGGATCTTACAGTTTAGTTGGGAGGCAGGAAGCCACATTCATAAGAATATCTTTATTCAAACTGGGTACAAGGGAATTTGGGGAGGAAACAATATCAGTTGGTGGGTTAAAGGAGTAGTCAAGTTGAGTGTAAAGGAAATTAGTCAGGCATTCTGAGATGAATTGTTGTTTGTCCTTCTTTCCTGAAGGGGACCAATGGCATCAGGTGCCATCTTGACTTGCAGGTAAATTGGATTTAAGTGAGGTGGAGCTGTGCAGAGTCATCGGTCTCTCTCCTCCAGAGTTCAGTCTAGTCATACCGTGTCTAGAGCTCCCAAGGATTAAGGGAATGCTTAGACATCCAAAGAGGATAACTGTCAGAGAGAAGGATCCTGCCAAAGAGGATCAGATAAAAGGTATGAAGCTTTGGCAAGAAATAGGGGAGAAAGATCCCTGCCTTCATGTATCCATAGAATGGTCATGTGGGAAGATATCTTTTCTGTGCTATTGGATCCCAGAGGTTCCAATTAGCCCCAAAGGGCATATGACTAGTAGGCTTCGTTTCAATTTAAGGAAGAGCTCCCTACTAATTTGACCTGTTCAAAAGTAGAATGGAGAAGGTTGTGAGATGGTGGGTTTCCACCAGAGAATGCTTTCAAGCAGAGGTTAATGATGGAGATACTGAAGGAGAGATCTTCTCAGAAGAAATCTAGACCTTAAAGAAACTACAGATGTCATCTGGTTCAACCCCCTGATTTTATTTTGAATTTCATTAAATTCATTAAATAATTTCATTGATTAAAATGTTTTATTATTATTTAATTTGAATTTATCAAACTATTTTTCTTTATACTGTGCTTCAACTAGTAATTTAATCATCATTAAACACATTTCCTAATCTGTAAAATGAGGGCTGGGGATGAATCCCCAGTCAACTCATTCTATTTAAGAGAGGAAATGAAGCCCTGAGCAGAGGTGAGGGAAGTAATATGTCTAGGATTAATGTGTGAGGGAGTTAATATTTGAATCCAGGACCTCTGACTTTAGAGCTAAAGGTCTTTCTGTTAATTGATGAATTCACAGATTTATTTGAATCTTTGGCTATATATTGTTTGTAAGAGCAAACTTCAAACTCTGAAATAGTTTTACAAAGAAATTTTTTGGGTTGTTCAATACGGGGAGAGAGAGCTGGAAAGGAAATGGCTTTTTCAGATTCTGGAAGATTTATACTATATAGGATTTAGACAAAGGTCCCTGTACAAACCACATGTACATAGTTATATAATTTTGTGCAGAGGGAAATTTGAAAGCAAATTTGAGATGGATATTAGTAAAGATAAACATTCGATATATTTGGGTGAAGTCATAAAACAAAGGAACCAGAAACAAAAGAGGGGAGAACCCAAAGCAAGATCTGGGATATTGAAAAGCCAGGAGTTAGGAGAACCAAAAATTCATTGTAGCCATCTCCGGAAGAGTTATTGGGGTCAGGGTCACATTATAGGCTTAAATAACCTCTAGTTAACTTTTAGCAGGATAATAATATGTTTTCTGAATAATATAATAAATGATAAATAATAATCTACAATATATATATATATTGTCTCTCCTGATAAAATGTGAGTTCCTTGAAAGCAAGGGCTTATTTTACTTTGATCTTTGCATTCCAAGTGTCTGGTCCAGTGCCTGCTGGGGCTGGTTGAGAGGTGGACTTCAGCCACAGATTGACAGCTTAAACCTGACCACAAAGCTCTCCAAAGTCATATTGCTGGAAAATGGGCTAAGACAACAATCACAGTCTCATTTTTGCCAATCCCTGTTCTCTTTTCACTCTGCCACACAACACTGTGTTCCCCTTAAAATGCCCATTTAGCATTGAGTGATGAATTTCTTTTTCTATTGGTTCTGGACATAGATAGTGATCATCCCCCTTCTCTGCCTCTTTTAATTTGCTGAAGGACATGCTCATGTGATTCATGCTAATTTTGTTTCACGTTCTTAGATGATTATCTTCTTCCCAAGGTCCATGCAGTGCAGACCCTTTCCATTTTTCAGTTAACCATTTGAGTTACCCTAGAAGAGGGAATGAAACAAGAATTTTTAAAAATGGGAAAGAGAAGGGAATACGTGTTTATTAAGTACCTACTATGTGCTAGGCACTATGTTATTTTACCCATATTTCATTTGATCCCTATTGGAATGAAGACTTTTAGCCTGAGGAAGAAAAGACTTTAGAATTCTGAATGATTAAATGATCTAGGATGATAACATGATTACTAATGAAGAATGATGTCCATATTGTGAGTAAGAGATGATGTGCTCCCTCCTTCCCGCTCTCCTTCCTCCTTTCCCTCCTTCTTTCCTTCCTTCCCTCCCTCCCTCCATTCTTCTTCCTTTCCTTCCTTCTTCTTTCCCTCCCTTCCTTTCCCACACTTGGTATAATGAAAAAGGTATTGAATTTGGAGTCAAAGGACTTGAATTAAAATCCCAGTTCTGCTATTCACTCTTGGGCCAGTCATTTATGTCTGGGACTCATTTCTTCACATATAAAATGAGGTATTTGCATTGCACAGCATCCTGGGACCTCTAGCTCCAGATCCATTATATGATCTTCCTTACGAGGAAACTGAAGTTCAGGTTAGGTAAATGACTTGTAGCACCACATGTAGCAAGTGATGAGGCGAGATTGAAACCCAAACCTTTGGCCTCCAGGGTGTATGCTCCTGTCCCCATAGCGTGCCTTTCTGTTTGGGGTAGGTAGGTAGGGCTGGGCTGGGTGGTATAGGGGAAGGTCAGAATTGGGAGGAATGGAGAAAAGTTACAGGAAAAAACAAGTCAGGTTGGATAAAAATAATCCCCCGGAGGGGGCAATGGACTGTCTAGAAAGATGGTGTCTCCCTCATTGGGGCTCTTTAAGATGCCTGCTGGTGGGGATGTTGGAGAAAGGATCCTTGTGTGCGCTTGGGCTGGATTAGATGGAACCTGAGATCCTTCCCAGTGGACCAATCTACCACATGAAGACTGTTTGGGAGCCGCCTTCCCCCTCCATCCCATGGCAGTTCCATCCTATGATATATAAAGCAGAGTTACTCGGGTATTGCCTGACTGGTGGTGGTATGGTGATGACTTGTGATCTGGGTGTAAAATAGATTTAAATGACAAAGTCATGACCTCCTTCTCTCTTCCGGAGTCATCAATGTCCAGTGGTAGGTCAGGGCCAAGACAACTGGTGATGGCTCGAGATGCAGTGGACTATCTCGGCGTATTCTGTGTCTAACCAAGCTCTGAGTGCTCTACAGCTCCTGCTTCACCTGCCTCCCTGGCCATCGGGACAAATTGTTCTCATCTGCTCAGTCCCCCAGGGAAGGTCTTCACCCTAGCGCCCTGTGGGGCTTTTTGACCTCTTGGTTTCCCTCCACCTAGTTTAGTCCCCTCTGCTGAACCGGTTTACTGTGGTGTGGCCACATGCTACAGCTTCTCGGAGCCACAGGTGAGATTAGATGGATCAGGTGGACAGCAACAAAGGAAAACCTCACCCCAGAGGTACTAGTCTTCCCTGAACACACCCTATATCCCAGCCTTACATATCTGTTAAATGAAACCTGTACTTCCTTCAGAAAATCCGAATTAACAATGGGAGTGACATCCCCATCCCCATTCCCCTCCACTTCCCTGGAAGAATATGAGCTACAAGAGATCCTAAATTCAAAGGGACCCTAGTTAAGAATGACCCCCTCAATGCTGGCCAAGTTTATTTTCCTGTCGTCCTACTGTCCCTTCCCCCTCCTTATGCCTCTCTCTACTGGCTTATCAGAGAGTGTCGAGATTGGTGCTGAGGGTCACCACAGGTGATACAGAATTTGTGCTGAGCTAAAGATATTCAGAAAATCCAAAACTTTTGAATTTGAGAGTTGGAAGGGATCTCAGGGGTTCCCTAGTCCTGGCCTTGTATCCTTTGATGATTTGGGTTTCCATCTAGTCCAGAATTTCATCACTTCTGAATTCTTTCATGAAAAAATGACCTCTTCCCTCTTTCTTTAAGTCAGAGCTCTCAATCACCTTGCCTTGTAACGGATGAGCCAATTGGCCACTTCATTCCCTTTCTAAAAATTTCAATCAGCACCACTTCCCTCACACTTAAAATAAGTCACAGCCACAAAAATATCATTAATATAATAATTAATTATCTACTACCTTCCATTAATCCAAATATTAATATTGCAGCAGCTCTTTTTCCCACATGTACTTGAAAATCTCCATGGCTCAGGCTTGAAAATCAGAGTCTATATTAATAATGGCTATCTTTTATAACTTTTATACAGTATGTTATAGTTTGCAAAGCATTTGACAGTAATCTCATCCTCACAAAAATCCTGGGAGGCAGATGCTGTTAAGGTTATGGGAACTTCTCAAGGATCACACAGCTAATAAGTCAAGTCCCATTTGAATTCAGATCTTCCTGATTGCAGGCACTCTTTCCTCGATACTACCTGGCTGCCTCCAACTCTAACCCTTTAAAATTAATTTCTTTCTTTAATTAGTGGTAATTAATCAAAGAAAATATTTAGTGAATATTTATTATGTGTCAGATATTCTGTCCCCCATGCATTTTAATGCAGAGGGGAGAGAGTAATAATGTACATTGTTGTTGTTTATTCAGTTGTGTCATATTATCTGTGATCCCATTTGAGGATTTTTGGTAAAGGTACCAGAATGATTTGCTATTTTCCTCTCCAGTTCATTTTACAGATGAGGAAACTGAGGCAAGGCAAACAATGTTAAGTGATTTGCCTGGGATTACCCACTATTAAATGTCTGAGGCCAGATTTGAACTCAGGAAAATGAATCTTCTCGATTCTATGCCTGGGACTCCATCTGCTAGGCACCTATCATCTATCAAGCTATTTTTGCCATTCTTTGTATTCGCAGTGCTTAGCCTAAGCCCTGACACACAATAAATACTGAACAAATGCTGGTGAAATTATAAGAAAACAGGTATTCCCCTACACTGTTGGTGGAGTCGTGAAATGATCTGGCCATTCTGGAAAGCAATTTGGAACCGTGTCCTAAAAGTTACCCAACAGCCTATGTCTCAGTGGTTTTCAAACTTTTGTTTTCAGTATCTTTATCCTATTAAAAATTATTGAGGATCTCTCCAAGCGTTTTTGTTTATCTGGATTATATTTATAGACATTTACCATATTGGAAATAAAAACTATTTTTGAATTTGTAGACCCTCTAAAAGGGTTTCAGAGATCTCCAGGATTCTCTAGGCCATACTTTGAGAACCACTGGTTTATGTATTTCTACCCACTGGAAAAAGAAAACAAAACAAGACAAAAAAAATACAGTATTTAGGCTAGAGAGCAAAGAAAGAAGAAAAGTTTTCTCTATAAAAAGTAGTTTATTTGTGATGATAAATAGAAAACTAAGAGTATCTGGACAGAATATGGCATATGAATTCAATGGGAACTGTTGTTTAGTAGTTTCATTCAAGTCCATCTCTTTTGACCCCTTTTTGGGGGATTTTCTTGGCAAAGATACTGCAATCATTTGCCATTTCCTTTTCTAGCTCATTTTATAGATGAAGAAACTTTGGCAAACATGAGTAAGTGACAAAGCTAATAAACTACTATGCTATAAGAAGTGGTGAAAGACTATTTCAGAGAAATAGTGAAAATGTATATAAAGTGATGGAAAGTCAAGGGAACAGAAACCAGAAGAACAATTTATGACATAACAACTTTATAAAAACAGACAATTTTGAAAGACTTAAAACTCAGACATCGTGAAGATCAGTCATTTAATTTTCTCTTTTGTAAAATGAGACAAGATGATCTTGCAGACTCCTCCCTGAAGGATGAACATCCAATCAGTTGGGTTTATATTAATTTCCATGGTAGTCGTTGAGTATAATGAAGGTAAATAACTATAATTAACCTCTCTTATTCCCCTTCAAGCTGTTATAAGACCAAAAAGTGTTCAAATGATCCCATATTGAAAGTATCTTTTTCAAAAACTCTAATCATTGATCTCACTGACTCCCAAGGCTTGTTTCCATGATGTTTCCAGATATCTCCTGGGAAGTTATACACTTTTCAAAACCCAGATGATTTCAATTCACTTGATTAAAAAAAAAGAAATTTCCAACCATAAACAATTTAGAAGGGATTTTGGAATGTGTCCAATGTGGGTCCAATGTGAAATCCATCTCACTATAATGGAATATGAGGCTCAAACAGCTCCAAGGTCACTGGAAATTATCATTAGAAGCAATCTAAAAGCTAACACCATGTGAATGAATCTCTCTACAAAGTAATTTGGAAGTATGCTAAGAAAAGAATTAAAATATCTTTTGGTTCTGAGATCTTACCACCAGGTTTATACCCCTAAGAAGATTAACAGTAGAGAAAGAACCCAAATTATTTATGGTAGTTCTTTTGTTGTTGTTGTAGTAGTAGTAGTAGTAATACGTGGAAAAGGAGGAAGAGGAAGAGGAGGAGGAGAAGGAGGAAGAGGAGAAGGAAGAAAAATGTTGTTGGTGGTAGTAGTGGGAGTAGTAGTGAAAAAATTATAACTTTAGTGAACATTTATATTGTTTTAAAGTATCTTATTTGATGCTTATAACAACTCTAAAAGATGAGGAGTATAATTATCCCCATTTCACAAATGAAAAACTGAGGAAAACAGATTAAGTGACTTGCCCAAGGTCATACAGCTAGTAAATGTCTGAAACAGGATTTGAAATCAGGTCATTCAGACTCCAGGCCCAGCAATCTATCCACTTCACTAACAGTTGATCACAGAGAATGGGAAATAATGTAAGTGTTCATTAATTGGGGGCTAATCAATGAAGTTGTGGAAGATGAATGGAATGGAATATTACTATGATGTAAAAACCAAGGGATATGAGAACTACAGAGAAAGATGGGACTGTTTGAATTGATGCAGGCACAAACAAGCAGAATCAGGAAAACAATAGACACAATGACTTCAACGATGGAAATAGGAGGAAAATGTCAAATGGAATGCTGTAAGGAAACAAACAACAAACAAACAAAAAAATTTGTTGAACACCTACTATGTGCCAGGTACTTTGCTAAACATTGTGGATACAAAAAGAGGCAAAAAATGAGTTTTGTCCTTAAGGAGTTTATAATTTAATTATGATGAACAAGCTTAGTCCCAATTAAGAAATATTAAAAAACTACCGACTGAAGTGGGGGACTATGGGAATGTCATGATGCATATAAATCCTGGAGTTTGGATTAAATGACCTCTGATCTCCTTTCTGGCTTTAGAGCTAGTCTTTTTCCTTCCTTCCTTCCTTCCTTCCTTCCTTCCTTCCTTCCTTCCTTCCTTCCTTCCTTCCTTCCTTCCTTCCTTCCTCCTCCTCCTCCTCCTCCTCCTCCTCCTCCTCCTCCTCCTCCTCCTCCTCCTCCTCCTCCTCTTCTTCTTCTTCTTCTTCTTCTTCTTCTTCTTCTTCTTCTTCTTCTTCTTCTTCTTCTTCTTCTTCTTCTTCCTTCTTTCTTCTTCTTCTTTCTTCTCTCTTCTTAAATTATTTTGCATTTCTTTAACTACCTGAGGACCTACTGTCTTGTTTTAACTTGTGAATAATCCCTTATACCTACCCCAATTGCTGGCTATTTAATACAAGCTGAACCTGGACTCTAAGTCCAGAACTTTGCCCCTCTATCCACCCTGCACACCTACATATTTAGTCATTGAGGAATTTGCTTGCCCATTTTTATTGCCCATTATCCACCCAAATCCTCAGAAAACTTAAATTCTCTGGTGAGAATTTAAGTCACTCATCTTCCAGTGCATTTTGGGGTGATTTGAGCTTTCAGCTAAAATCAAGTTAAGTTTACCCATTAGTTTTTCTCCCTTTTATCTTGTCACTAAATGTCTCTCAACTGCCTTTGTCTCCTCCCTCAAACAATCTTTTTTCCAGGAAGTTTTTTCCCTAACATCAAGTCTAAATCTGTCTCTTTGGTAACAGTCCCCTTTTGGTTCTACTTCTGCCCTGTGGGGACAATCAGGGAGCTGGCATAAGTCAGGAGCCAATTCAGATTTGGGGGGTTAATTGGGGTCTTGTGTGTTTTACAAAGACAGCTGAGTTCACTCCTCTGTTTTACCTGGGCCTGCTTCATTCATCTTTCTTAGACCAGTTTTCACTGAGGCAGGGAATCCTAAGAAGGAAGCTCCCTCCCTTAAAACAAGTCAGTACTTTCTAGTTGTAAAGAGACTCCTGGGGCAGTGAGTGACTCATCCTGGCTCCCACAATCAGGATGGGTCAGAGCAAGGACTAAAATGTATTTCTTCTTGACCTCACCGTTAGCTCTCTTTGCTATTCCACACTTCTTTTCCACTTCATTGTGATTAAATATGAGTTTAATTTTTTGACTTTTCTTCCTTAGTTCTAAAGTAACTGAAAATAAATGATACCAAAATATGCAAACTTTTTGCTAATTTTCCTCTTCCAGCTTCGTTTCCTCCTTCGTTGATTTTTTTAAAATTAGCATACTAAGAAGCATATTTTTAGAGGATAAAAAATGGTGATGGATCCCAAAATAAGGGACCGTAAAAATCACTTGATAAAATTCTATCGGAGTGAGTTTTGGAGTTAGGAGGATCCAAGATTGAATTCTTGGATAATATATATATATATATATATATATATATATATATACATATAATTATGTATATCATGACTAAGAGACATGTGACTTATCCAAGATCATACAGTCACAGAGATCTCCTGTGACAACAGAGGCTTCTTCCAAGTCTGGAGAGTTCCATTCTTTTTATTTGTATCTCTACCCATAGCATGGTGCCTGGTACACAGTAAGTGTCTAATAAATTATTGTTGATTTCTTGATTAGTGCCTGGACTCAGGTGTCCTGGAACACAACCCAGTTTGCTGTCCTCCATACCACTTTGCCTCCATAGAATCACAGAATCCTAAATCTAGAACTCAAAGGGCCTCAGAGGCCATCGAGCTCATTTTACAAAAGGGAGAGAAGTGATTTGCTCCCACACTTGCAGTGACTTGTGTAGTGATGCTTATATCAGGGATAGGATTTGACTTTAGAAATTTAGGATTTCACAAGTCAGGGCGCTTTCTTATCTGCCCTTACACTGGAGTAGATCACTCACATCAGAGCGGCTAGGTAGCCTGGTGGACAGGGTGCCAAATTTGGAGTCAGGGAGACCTTAATGTGAATCTTGCCTCAGATGTCTACTGGCTGTGTGACCTTTGTGACCTTGTGTCAGTCACTTCCCTCAATCTGTCAAATGGGGAGAGGTCTCAAAGGACTGTTAAAAGAAGTGACAATAGGTAGATAGAAAGCTCTTTCTAAACCTTAAGGACTTGGGTAAAGGTGAGTCTAATGATTGCTCGCATGCTCTTTAGGGGACAAAGCAGGTGCCCAATAAATCCTGGTTGGGTCTGTTACAACATGAGAGGACCGGATGAGGTGGTCTCCAATCTGGCTTCAGATGCTTCCTAGCTGTGTGTGACCCTGGATGAGTCACTCCCCCTGTGTGCCTCAGTTTCCTCATCTCAAAATGAAGTGGAGAAGGAAAAGGCTGACCAAAAAAACCCCAAATGGGATCACAGAAGATCAGATATGACTGAAAAATGACTGAATCCTCATGCAACAGATGAAGATAGAAGTGAGAAATTCTTTTCCTAAGGCTCAGGTAATAAGGGGCAGAACCAAAGTCTAGAGGATCCTAGATCTGAAGCTCACAGAGACCTTCTCAGTCTCATTTAACAGAAAGGGAAACTGAGGCCCAGGGATGTCAAAGCATTGTGAATTTCGAGTTGCAAAGGGCAGTAGAGGCTATCTTATATGACCCCATAATTTAACAGAAGGAGAAACTGAGCTCCAGAGAGGGCATAGGGCATGGATTTAATGTAGAAAGAAAACTCATTTTGCACATAAGAAGAATAAGATGAAGAGTGGCTAAATGGGTAAAAAAAAAAAAAAAAAAAAAAAAAAAAAGTATTGAATATTTGCTGTGTCCAAGGCACTGTGCGGGGGACTAAATCCAAAACAAAGCAAGGCCAGACCAGTTCTAACCCTCAGGGAGGGAGGCCGACTGCAAGAGCTATGGACGTGTCTGATGTATTCGGTGTGAATCAGAGGTTATTTTGGGGGACACACACTGGCTCGGGGGGGACATCTGTAGAGGGTGGATCGCAGATGAGTCTTAAAGGAGGCCCATGAGGAAAAGGGGAGGGGGCAGAGCAGACCAGGAGGGGGAGGAAAGAGCTTGAGCAAAGGCACAGTTGGGAGATGGAATATTTTGGGTATGGAACAAGAGCTGGACCACAGAATCAAGACTCAAACTCAATCCCTATGACACCTCTCTTGGTTTTCACTGAATTGTTCTCTATCCCACTTTCTTTCTAGTTGTTTCTGGATTTTGCCCCCTGAGTCCATCTGCTGATTCAAAAAGCAACTTCTCTGCTTGCTGGATTGACATCTCACTAAGTCTGTGTGATTCCTGTAAGTTCTAATTTCTTCCTCTATTAAGATTCCACCTGGCCAGTCTCCTGTACTTATTTGTATAGAAGTCTATGGGATTTGCTGCTGATCTTTTTCTTGGATTTTATAAATTCTCAGGTGTTTTTTCTTACTGTTTTTTATATTTTTGTCTCTCTGTGTGTATCTCTGTGTGTCTTTGTGTCTATCTCTTTCTGTCTCTGTCTCTGTTTCTCTCTCTCTATCTCTCTGTCTCTCTTTCTGTCTCTGTCTCTGTCTCTCTGTTTCACTGTCTTGCTCTTTCTTGGTCTCTGTCTCTGTATCTGTCTCTCTCTGTCTCTATCTATCTCTCTGTCTCTGTCTCTTGTCTCTCATTTTAGAAAGAAATACCATTCCATGGTATCTCGATACCCAGGCAGTATGAAGCTTATATACATTTTGCAGGTCTTTTCTTATATACGTAGCATCACCTTTGGTATAATATAAACTCCTTGAGGACAGGACATGTTTCGTTTTTGTTTTTAGATCCCCAGCATCTATCCCAGGTCTTGGGATGTTTGTTGTTGTTGTTAAGTTTGGTTATGTTTGATTCTCTGTGATTCCAATTCGGATTTTCTTGGCAGAGATACTGGAATGTTTGCCATTTTCATCTCCAGCTCTTTTCACAGATGAAGAAACTGAGGCAAACGGAATTAAGTGAACTTGCCCAGGGTCACACAGCTAGTAAGCATCTGGGCGTGGATTTGAATTCAGATCCTTTTGACTCTAGATCTGGTGCTCTAACTACTTTGTCACCTAGTCTCCTGGAACAGAGTAAAACTGAAGAATGATTGTCTATTCTTAATGCATTGATCAAAGACTCCTCAAGCTGAATTTCATGAACACAGGAAATTATAATCAAATAATAAAATCCCCATTAGTGTCTCTTATATGCCAAGGACTGGAGATAAAAAGACAAAAAAAGAAACATCCTCTGCCTTCAAGCGTTCTCTCAAAGAAGAAACTCAATAGTCATTTCCTAAACATCTTCGATGTACCAGATATTGGGCTGGGTATGGGAATACAAAGACAAAAATGACAAGAGTCCTTCCCTTCAAAGAGCTCGAGTAATGACTAAAAAGGCCAGTGGTGAATAAGTAGACATATGTGTGAAGAGACTTGATATCTCAATACCCACCAAGTGATTAAACAAGCCTGGTGAGACTAGTCAACAGACAACCTGTTCTCATCTCAGTGTCTACACTCCACATTTAGTCCTACAGTTCTGAAGACTTTCCAGCCCTCTCCTGAACAATACAACTAGAAAAGACCTACAGAAGTAACGGCAATCTAGCGTGCTCCGTTCTTACCATCATTTGGAAATAAAAAATAAAAAAAATAACAGGAAAAGCTTTTATAATTATTACAAAACATCCCTCTCTGCCTACAACCCCACCCTCCAAACACCTGGAGTGAAGAAGAATTTGTACATATGCGTATTTAAATATTCATTATTGAGTTTGCAATTGCTCCAGTCATGTTACAACACTCCTTGATTAAAATATGTCAAATTATAGGAGCTCCGAAGATAATTAACAAATGTCAGGTGTGGGAAGGAGAAACAGAATTTCTCATGGAAATAGTACTCTATAGAAATGCATATCTTTATCCACATATACATGGACCTAAGAAAAATACCAATGAAGCTTCTCATAGAAGAGACCAATTAGCAAATTCTTCCTTTTTGCATCTGTATCTTTAGCATTACCCACAATGCTTAGCATTATGTAAGTGCTTAATAAATGCATTTTCTTTTACTTATTCATCCATAATTAAAATAAGGATTCCACTTTTTTTTTTTGGGGGGGGGAATTGGATCTGTGATTTTATTGGTATTGGGATCACTATGTGTGGAAACTTTCTCTTCCAATGTACATCAGCAATTTGCAACTAACAGTCTTAGTGATTGGCCTGGGACTTTGAGAAGGTAAGTGATTTAATCAGGGTCACAAAGCTATACAGAGGTCAGAGAGAATTTGAACTGAGAATTCCCTATTCACAGAATCACAGAATTTGATGGATGGGTGAAATCTTGGGACAATCTGGTCCAGCCTATGTCTCAAAGGAATGACCACTATAACGTACCTGATAAACAATCATCGGCTTCTGCATGAAGACTCCAAGGAGGAGGAACCCAACACTCTTCCAGGCAGCCTCTTGGAGGCAGGCCCTACTTCGAGTCTCCTATGCAGATAATGTCATTTTGGTCAGGCACTAACTTTCCTTACTATTGTCATCTCTTGGGGGGGGCGGGGGAAGAGGGAAGGTAAAGTCAAGATCGTGGAGTAAAGCCAGCAAGCTTCTCTAGCTCTCCCAGTTTCCCTCAAAAACCACATGAAACTAATTTTCTGAAAAAGAATCTGATGGAATGAATCTACTTTTCAGCTGAAGATATATTGGAAAAAAAAACTTCAAGAAAGGTGAAAGGGCTGGAAAGCCAGTGAGAAGGTCTTCATCATAGCAGATCAGCAACTGAGACCTGGCTCAGTAGAGGACTAGATCAGTGGGGCAGCCCCCAGTACCAGCTCAAAAGCCAAATTCTGGAAATACAGACCGTTTCCTGGAAAGCACAGATAAAACTACCCCCTGCAAACACAAAGGCCCAGTGCTCTTAAGAATCAGAGCTGCACAGGAAGCTTGGGACAGTGTCCCCTTTACTCCAGGAGCAGAGTTGGGTTATAAAGTAAAAAAGGAAATACAAAAGAAAATGAGCAAGAAACAGAAAAAGATCTTGACCATAAAAAGCTCCTATAGTGACAGGGAAGATCAAAACACCAACTCAGATGAGGACAAAATGTCCACAGGGGAAATCTTGAAGAGTGACATGAATTGGTCTCAAGTCCAAAGAAGCTTCTTGGAAGTGCTCATAAAAGAATTTAAAAGGCAAATAAGAGAGGTAGAAGAAAAAATGAGAAAGGAAATGAGAGGTATGCAAGAGAGAGTCAACAGCTTGGAAAAGGAAGGCTATTCCTTAAAAAATACAATTGGCCAAATGCGCAAAAAAAAAAAAAAAAAAAAAAGTCCACTGAAGAAAACAACACCCTCAAAAGTAGGATTAACCAAATGAAAAAAGAAATGCAAAAGCTCACTGAAGAAAATCACACATTAAAAACTAGAATGGGGCAAATGAAAGCTAATGATTATGAGTCTATGAGGCTAATGACTCTAAGAATCAGTCGAACTAAAAAGAAAGAAAAAATGGAAGAAAATATAAAATATCTCATTGGAAAAACAGTAGACCCGGGAAATAGATACAGAATAGACAATTTAAAAATTATTGATCTACCTGAAGGCCATGACCAAAAGAAAGAGCCTGAATAGCATTCTTCAAGAAATCATCAAGGAAAACTGCCTTGATATTCTAGAAACAAAGGGGGGAATAGTCATTGAAAGAATCTGTCAATCATCCTCAGAAAGAGATACCACAAAGAAAACCCCAAGGAACATTGTTGCAAAACTCCAATACCACAACCTCAAGGAAAAAATACTGAAAACTGTCAGACAAAAACAAGTCAAATTATCCAGGAGCAACAGTCAGGATTACCCAGGATCTGGCAGCTTCTATAATAAAGGATCTGGAGTTCATATTCCAGAAGACAAAGAACCTGGTGTTGCAACCAAGAATGAATTACCCAATGAGAGTCAGCATCATTTTCAGCAGGGGAAAGGAGGGGAATGAAGCTTCAATGGAGTAAGAGACTTTCAATCATTTCTATTGAAAAAATCAGAATTAAACAGAAAATTTAATCTTCAAACACAGGACTCAAGAGAAACATAAAAAGTTAAGAAAGAGAGAGAGAGAGAGAGAGAGAGAGAGAGAGAGAGAGAGAAAGTGTATGTATGTTTACATCCCTATATGAGAAAATAACTTAAGTCTTGAGAATTGTATCTGTCTGGGGGGCAGACAGTGGGGGGAAATCACATAAATAGAGAGTGTCGTTGTGAATGGATTTTTAAGTGATGATCAAAGAAAAAGACATTAAAAGATGGGGAAAAAGGGCTGTACTGGGAGAAGAGAGAAGGGGAATTATAATGGGACAAATTAGATCACATGAAGAGGCACAAAAGATCTATTACAAGGGAGGGAAAGAAGGAAGGGAGATGAGCATTATCTGAAACTTGATCTCATCAGTTTTGGCTCAAAGAGGGAATAACTTAATCATTTAGTTGGGTATAGAAATTTACCTAACTTTATAAAGTAGAAGGAGAAAGACGAAGGAAATGAGAAGGGCTGGATAGAAAGGAGGGCAGAAACACTAGGAAAAAAAGGTAAGAGAAGTGGGGAGGGGTGATGGAAGGTAAGATAGTAGGTGAGGTGGGTTACAAAACAAAACTAAGAGAAGGAGGAAGGGTGATAGAAGATAAGGTGGTGGGTGGGGTGGGTTAAAAAAACAACAAAACACTACTAAGGACAGAGTGGAAAGAGAGAATAAAAGTAGATACAGAGGAAAAATAGGATGGAGGGAAAGACGAGCTGGTGATCATAATTGTGAATGTGAATGGGATGAACTCTCCCAAGAGACAGAAGTGAATAGCAGAGTAGATTAAAAAACAGAATCCTACAACGTGTCTACAAGAAACACATTTGACCACGGAGAGACACATACAGAATAAAGGTAAAAGGCTGAATAAAGTAGTAAGAAGCAATAGGATATTAAATGTATATGCACCAAGTGGTAGAATATACAAATCCTTAAAGATATTAAGCCAGTTCCAGGAAGAAATAGTCAGCAAGACAATATTTCTGTGGGGGACCCAACCTTCCCCTCTCAGAATCAGACAAATCTAACCACAAAATAAACAAGAAAGAAAGTAGGGAGGAAATTTAGATATGAGAAAATTGAAGAGAAAGGAAATACACCTTTTTCTCAGAAGTACAAGGCACCAACACAAATATTGACCATGTATTAGGGCATAAAAACCTCACAAACTATTATCATTTCTGTTCAGGTGAGACCAAGATCCAGCCGCATCCATTCCTGAAGTCCAGTTGCACATTACCAGTTTCTTACTAGACACTTCAAACTCTATGTCCTAGAGCATCTTAAACTCAACATTTACCAAACTAAATTCATATTTGCTCTTGAACTCTCACCATTTCTAAACATCTGTATTTCTGTTCAAGGTACTACCATCTTTCTGGTCTCCTACCTGGTATTGTTCTTGACACCTTCATCCTACAGGTTCAATCAGTTGAATATTCAAAGTAATTTGAAGGAAAGGGTGACGTGAGGTACCAGGAAAAGCACTCAGCTGTCAGTACAGGAACTGCTAGGGAAACTACTACATCTCTCATGAGAATTCTAAAATCTTCCAGTTTTTTGAAGTTCACAAGCTCATCCTCTGGTCTGGGAAGGGGAAAGGAGTATAGGGCTTTCCTTTCTCCAACTATGGGATTACTTCTCAGGGGCTGGTTGAAGCTGTGTTCTCCAGGCTAATCTGGTAGATCTAAATTGGTTTGCTGTATTATGCAAGACCCAGAGGGTGTGACCAAATCTCTTCAGGCAATCTCCAAATATTTTCTGTGTATCATCATTCAAATTGTCCAATGGTTTTTTTATTTCTTCTATTCAGATTACAGTTTTTTGTTGTTGTTGGGTTTTTTTTTTTCACTGACAACAGTATTAGGGTATTATGTCTTGTTAGTTACAGTAAGTGGTGGTGGGGGTTGGTGATTGATTTGATCAACCTTCACTTTTACATATAATTATAATCATTAGGTATATTGTTTCCCGATTCTGTTTACTTTGTATCAGTGCATTTGCATTTTCATGGATTTTTTTGTAGTTATCACATTCATTGCTTATAATTTAGTAGTTTTCCACTATATTTATATATTATGATTTGTTTAGCTACTCCTAGATACGTGGGCATATAATTTACTTTAGTTTCTTTAGAACCAGAAGAAAAACTGCCATTCTTTCATTTTAACTGGGATTCATTTACATCAATATAAAAATATTAACAGTAGAAAAGGAGAAGGGGTTTGGCAAAATGTCACTTGTCTAAGCTCCCTACAGATGGCCCTGCTTTTTTCTTCTTAAGAACAATTTGTCATGGTAGTTTTTTTTTTTTTTAAATATGACATTTGAACTGGGTCAAGAATATAAAAAGAAAAACATGAAAATAATTACGTTGAATCGAAAGATTTAGAAAAAATTAGAATTTCTCCAAACTGAACCTGTATTTTGAGTTTGGCTTATGTCCATTGGTTTAGATTAATTTCATTAACTTCATCATCATATTTTATATGATGTTTCATCTATTTTGGTGAAATTCTCCAAAGTGTCAGTTCAGGAGGGAAGACACACAACTTATCTCTAGAAAAATTTCCACAGCTGAGGCTTCAAATGATATATTCCAAGCTAAAGACAGCTTTTTGGAGGAAGTGACAAAGAAAGAGGGGGGTTCCTCACAATTGCTAGGCTCTCTCCTTCTATTTTTATGTAGTCAGTGTGATGGAATTTACCCTGGCAGGAGAACTAAGATGTCTGAAGGATCTGAGAACACTAATTAGTATATTTTTTCCCTTGAACCAAATTCCAAGCTAATTATATTTTTAATCAACAGCCTTCTTCCCTTTTCAGAAGTTTAATTTTCAGCAAAATTTCTCTGCTTTCTTTTATGAACCATGAGCAGAGACTTCATGTCTTTTTTTTTTTTAAATTAAGGTTCTTAAAAGAAAAATCAAGTGTGGCAAATGTCAGAATCTGACAGGTTCCTATTATTCTTAGATTCCCTTAGGACACTAATCTCCTGCAAAATGTTTCACACCTTCATAGTGGTTGCATTTTTCTCAGTACTTAAGGGGGAAAAAAGAAATGATCTTGGATTCTTTGTGAATATCAGTTTTTATGAAAACCAAACCAAAAAGTATAATGAGGATCTCTGTATTCCTCAACTGCTTGGGAGAATATTATACGTGACAAATTATGCTAAAATTAATAAGTAAAATAATTTATAACAGTAAACATTTGTATAATGCAAATGAGATAGATTAGTTTATTTGGCCCTCACAGGACAGCTCACCTATAGAAGGGATCTGTGTGTCACTGAAGGACAATTCCCTGGTTCACATGGACCTATGTCAGCAGCCTGACTGTTAAATCACAGACTTGATTTCTACTAGAAAGCCTAAGAAAGGCAGATTGAATCAGATGTACATCATCAAAGGTCTCCTTGTCATTTGCCTTTATACATTCCAGATTAATGCCCTATGATGTAAATGTATATGAATATTTGACAGATGATTAAAAAAATAACCTCATGTGCTTAACAGAACTCTTATTCCCCATCCAGGGGGCACCCAAAAATGGAGTTGTCACTGAAACTGGAAGAGAAAGAGCAGAGAACATTTGAAGGAGAAAAAGAAAGTGTGTGGTTGTATCTTATTGGTTGATCTCTTCCTTCCCCGTTACAAAGGCAGTTGCTCAGCAACACTAATGATAAACACATCCTAAACTGGTGATCTGACTTGACTAATTGTCTCTGCTTCTGGAAGTCAGGTTGTTACTTCCTAAAGTTTCACTAGACTCTACTTTTGTGTAACTTTCAGTGTCCCTATGAATGAAGTACTTCCATGTTTTTAATGCTGTTATTTACACTCTATTTTCTGGATGGATGAGTTGGTAAGGTTTCTTTCAGATTATGTCTCAGTATTGGGTCCAAGGAACCATTTCTTATTTGTAGGTATCTAAGAATATGGGAATCCATTAAAAAGAAGCCTATCGGTTTAGGTCTTTCTATAAGTAATAAGAGGATACCTGGAAGTGGTCCAAGGCAGCCATTCTAAAGGATCTATTATTGATGAAATGTGCCTATAGGTTAATGTAGCCTTACTGTTGTCTGAAAGACCAGCTATAGTCTGCATCATGTATCACGCTTGGGAAAAAAAGGAAATATCTTTATAAGCTGCCTCTGATCTGGATTCAGGAAGGAATTCACTAACCAAAGGAAAGGTTGATGGAAGCATTGACTTCATGAAAAGAAGGCTGCTGAAATAATGTTTTGGTCATGTATACTTATTATGTATCTAAGTTATATTTTAATATATTTAACATCTACTGGTCATCCTGCCATTTAGGGGAGGGGGTGGGGGGGTAAGAGGTGAAAAATTGGAACAAGAGGTTTGGCAATTGTTAATGCTGTAAAGTTACCCATGTATATATCCTGTAAATAAAAGGCTATTAAATTAAAAAAAAAAAAGAAAAGAAAAGAAAAGAAGGCTGCTGGGGCAGAAGGAGAGAAATAATCTGGGGAAGTCAGTTTTCTTAGAAAATGACAGAATTCTCCTTGAATCATGGGATCTTATATTTAAAAGAGACATTGCTTATTCATTCATCAAGCATTTATTAAGTACTTGCTATGTTCTAGGATGGAGGCTGTTAAGTAGTATGTGATTAGAGTGCTAGGATACAAGTCAGGAATAACTGAGTTCAAATCTGGCCTAAGACACTAGCTGTGTGATGCTGGGCAATTCACTTAATTAACCCTGTTTATCTGAGTTTCCTCATCTGTAAAATGGGAATAAAAATAGTATCCATCTTCCAGGGTTGTTGTGAAGATAAAATAAGTTTTGTAAAGTGCTTGTCACATATTACATATATATATGCATATATATTATAAAACAATATATAATATATTAATTATAATATATCAATATTTATTAGAGATAATATATTAATATAAATAATATGTGATAATATATTAATAATTGCTAACATACATACACATGTTTATGTGTATGTATGTTAGCAATTATTAATTAATCATTCTTATGATTTATTCTTATTATGAGTATTATATATAATATATATATAAATGTTAGCCATTATTAATTAATTCATCATTATTATTATTTATTCTCATTATGAGTATTAGAACTTCCCAGTATATTTCCTTCTTAATGAGTTTTAGACCTGACTCTACCCCTCACTTTCTGTATAAACTTGAGGAAGTTACTTTTCATCTCTTAGTCCAAGAATCCTCCTCTGTAAAATGAGGTGGTTGGACAAGATGGCTCCTAAAGCACCTCCACATTTAGCAGTTGCTAGATAGAACTTCAAAGGGGCTTATGGGAGTCTTGCTCTCTTGCTTAGGGAATAAGAATGAAATTAATTCTATCCCAAGAAAAGGATATCTCTTGGCTCCAGGTATTTTCTCTGGCTCTCCCTCTTGTCTGGAAGGCTCTCTCTCTTTCACTCTAGCTACTGACCTTCCTGGTTTCTTTTAAATCTCAATGACAATTCCACTTTCTACAGAAGCTCTTTCTCCAAAGCCCTCTTAATTCCAGTGTCTTCTCTCTGTTAATTATTTCCCAGTTATCTTGTTTATAGTTTACCACATATACTTTATTATCTATCTCTCCTGTTAGACTGTAACCTCCTTGAAGGCAGGGAGTACCTGCTTTTACTTTAACTTTTACTTTACTTTACCTTTACTTTTTTACTTTACCTTTTACTTTACCCTTATTTGGCCCCCCTAGCACTTAGCACAGTGCCTAGAACATAGCACATGCTTAATAAATGTTCGCTGACTGACTAACTTGCCTAAGGTCACATAAGTCGACATATCAGAGCAACAGTTGAACCTTAGTCCTCCCAGCTCTGATGTCACTCTAGTTTTCCTTTGGCTAAACCAGCCCATGTTTTTTTGACAGTTGCTCTATTTTCAAGATTGGATTCTCCAAACTCTTTTGTTGCCTCTATTAAGTTCCCAGTTCCCTTCCCCCAAAACTTCTAGCTTGATTACTTATGTATATAAGCTAATATATTCACACGAGTAAGGGAATAGATCTTCTGTGGTGCAGAAATAACAATTTTATGTTAATTGATCTGGGGGTGGGGTGGGGGAAAATCCCCAGCTCTCTTGTAAGGTGATCGTGATCAACACAGTCCCATTGCGGGATTCTAATGTTCTGTCACAGGATGCATCTCTGTTTCTGAAAGGGGAATAATTACATTGGTGGTTTCTGAGAGGCCAAAAGGAGTTCACTACCCATGCTGATATATTTGCTGATAACTGGATTTGGACAGATTAGAAGAAGCAACTGGGGGGATAAGAGGCTAATGGAAATTGAAGAAGGATTGACTTAGCAATTTCAAATGTATTTTTAAGAGTGGAGTAAAAGGCAACTTGGTATATGGCTCAGGGCATTTCTGCTGTCATTCAATACCTGGAGAAGACCTTTGAGCATCTGAGATGGACCCAAGGGATTCTCAATTTGATTCTTCTAGGTCTAGTTTCATTCAGTAAAAATAAATTCTGGCTCTTCGGACAGTAGATGGGAGATTGAGTCACTCCTGGTTACTGCTGATCTTTTCTCATTAGTAGAATGCCCATACAAAGTCAATCAATATGGCAGAAGGCCATTTGATAACATAATAATTTTTTGGGACCTGTGCTTTCAGAGGATCACAGATTTAGACTTAAAAGAGATTTTAAAAGTCATCTAGTCCAAAGCTTTCATCTGACAGATGAGGAAACTGAGTCCCCCCAAAGTTAAGTGACTTCTCTGTGGTGATACTTGAGTGCTTGAGATAGAATTCCCACCTCACTCTTCCTGATACCGAGTCCAGCCCTCTGTCTACTCTCTAATTTCATTTGCTGAAAAGAGCTCCCAGTGTGGAAATTTCCTCAACCAGTGCAGATTGACAACTGATTATGCAATTTATCATCTTAGAGAGGTAATCAGAGTACTAAGAAATAAAGTGCCCAGTCATATAGCCAGCATGTAAGATGAGACTCGAACCTTCACGTACCTGGTTATAGATAATAAAGAGGAAGACGAAAATGATGATTATGATGGTGATGAGGATGATGATGATGGTCATGGGATTGATGCGAATGAAGCTGGTGGTGGTGATGATGATGATAAATAAGAAACACTCTAATAAATTATTGTATGAAAGGTGAATGACATAATATATCATCGCTGGGGTCCTGATCTGCTGCTGGAGTTTTATAAAGAACGATTTACTGACTAAGCATGATTTAAGGAACACCAAAAAAGACCCAGGTCCAGGTGCTGGCCAAAGCACAACTCCTTAATATCTGAGTGAATAATAGGAAACCAACAGATCTTCGCAATTATTTAAAGGTGGTGCAGTGAATCATCAGTGGCATCAGCTCTGAAGTCAGGAGGACCTGAGTTCAAATGTGGTTTTAGACACTTAACACTTCCTGGCTGTGTGACCCTGTTCACACTTATCCCCAATTTTCTCAGCAAAAAAAGAAAAAAAAGTTACAAACTTGACAAGTATTAATATCTCAACAGATAAAAATAGCAAGAGGATTGTACATAGACCTGTGAACTTCTATTAATAATTTTTAAACATTATATTTATATATATTTACATTTAAAATTCCATTAAATTAATATTAGTATTTTTAAAAAATATATATTAAATGTCAGTAATAAAAATTTCCTTCTTTATGTATCCTTTTGAACTTTTCAGCTTATGTTAAAATGTTTTGTCAATATTTTTTCTGTTTTTTTTTTTTTTTTTTTTTTGCTTTGGGAAGGGCTTTATTATTGCTACCCCTCCAATTCCTGATGCTAATCCTTCCCAATAATCTTCCTCCTTTGTAATATATAAGTAAAACCAAACGAGACAAACACACACATTGAAAATTGTGATTGACAACCTGTCTTTATCATCTTTTGCCAAGAGGTGGGAAGCATGCTTCATTAGTCTTTTGGAGACATGCTTAGTATTATGTTGATCAGAATTCACAAATCTTTCCCAGCTGTTCCCAAGTTGTCTTGTTCATTTCCCCTTGTATCAGTTCATGGAAATCTCCCAGGTTTCTTTGAATCCATCCCTTTCGTCATTACTTATGGCATAGTAGCTTGAAACCAGCAGATCTTAAGATATTTGTAAAGATCCAGAATTTTGTAATGTGAGCAAAATATTAGGATGATTGACTCAATATTTCCTTTTGCTCCAGATATTTTAGCATGGAGTAGACATAGGCTTAAGAAAACTAACTTAAGTGATTAAAGCACAAAGTAAATAAGGCATTCTCTCTACTGATCATTCTCTGAGTGCTTTCTCCTGACTGCAGAGCTTCTCAAAAATCAAACAGTTTCTGGGTGAATTTCAATAGTCTGAAAATTACTGTTCAAGCTAGATTCTTGGTTGACTTTCTGATACTTTGCACATTTCCAGAGAGACAAGGAAAAGAGAGATGGCAGCTAGAGTGCACTTTCCACCCACACTCTGGTGTCAAGAATAGAAGAAATTTTTTTCCTACTCTTCTATTTCAGGGATTTTCTCACCCAGTAAAATAGATCCCTTCCCATAAGTTCCCTTTCTTCCCCACAATTTGAAATACTCAATTTGCTTAATGAGGACATGTTTTCAATGAGTTAACATTAGGAATCAGTTATATCTATAGCCAAAGATACCAACTGCATACATACTGACTTGGCTGTACAAATAATTATAAGGTCATGCACAATGAATTCCCCATTTAGGCTTCAGAAGAACAAATATCAGTAGTTATAATAGAAAACATAAGGCACACATTTTGTTCAAGTCACTTGTCTTCTAAGGACCTCAATTTTCTCATCATAAAATGAGGGAGTAGGTCTAGATGAGCTTTAAGGGTATCTCAGGAGCTAAGATTCTATGACTTGAAAGACAATTTTATTATGTCTATATTTTTAAATAACTCTTTAGGGAAACAAAAATATTTATAGAAACAGAAAGACTCATTTCCATAAGTTCAAATCTGGCTGCAGATGCTTATTAGTTGTGTGATCACAGTCATTTAACTCTGTCTCAGTTACTCATCTGTAAAATGAACTGGAATAGGAAATGACAAACCAGTACAGTATCTCTACCAATAAAACCCCAAAGTGGAGTCATAAAGTCCTTTTGAATGATATAACAACAACAAAAATAATTAGTAGTGGAGCATATTTTATGAACAAAAATAAATTGTTAATTAAGACATTAAAGACAATATCAGAAGCATAAATGCCATTTAATGTATAAGGCTTTATCACTTAATTCAGAAGTTGAGGACATGTTAAAGGATTACTTGGTATTTTTTTTCTAGTTCTAGTCCCCAAAATCATGGAATTGAGTTTTGATTATATTTGTTTCTTTCTCTAAGAACTCAGGACTATCTATAAATGTCATCAATGTCATCAGTTCACACTTACTGATTCCTTGTTGATCATTTTGTCAATTACCAATTGGTTCTGAGCCAGTTGGTAAATCATGACAGTTTTTGAGCTCACGGCTAGAAGAAAGAAATCAATCAACCAATCCATCAGAAAGTATTCATTAAGTATTTATTCCGTATTGGGTGCTGAGGAGAAAAATATGAAAATGAAGGTTGTCTGTCAAGTGATGAGAGGAAGACAAGAAAATGATCGAGCGGGCAGGATCCAAAGCTCTGAAATCCTTCCTCAGTAGTTAATTAAGTTAGTTAAAGGACATCAGATAGTGATTGGGTAGACTACATGAGGCAGGAACACAGACAATAATGAATCACAACACAGGTATTAGGATGCCATGGTGAGAACCCGAAATCAGGAGACCGAGGGTGCCATGGTGAGAACTCAAATCAGGAGATCAAGGCTCACAATCCAGGTCTGTTACCTGGCCATATGACTTTGAAGGAGCAATTTACCTTCTCTAGATTTCAGTTTCTCCAAGCATAAAATGAAGGTCTTGGAGTAGCTCATTGATTCTGATGTTTGGATTGATTTGACTGCACTTGGAACTTTTAACGTTTTGATAGCTATTCATCAACATAATTGATTTTGAAATCCTATGTGTTTTATTTTACAAATGTACAACTTGATTCTGAGAAGGGGTCCATAGACTTTGCCTGCCAGGTTCATGATACAGAAAAGTTAAGAATCCCTGGATTCAATGGTCTCTAATGGTCTCTTTCTGCCAACCTATGACCCTATAACCTCAAACTCGCAGGAGCATGTCTCCAATTTCAGCTGAAGCAGAGGAGACTTTCCTTGTTCAGTTCCAAAGCCAGAAGTGTGCTAGTAAATGTATAACAGCCAGCTCTTCCAAAAAAAAAAAAAGTGGACATATCTTATTTTCGAATTCAATGTGTAAGATTTAACTCTCTTTTAAAATGAGCAATCAACATATATTAATCCCAGATTTTTAAAACCATTTTCTGATTTCCAAGGCATAGTCAGACTGAAAAGTTATTTATTTATTTTTCCTTTTTTTCCTTTTTCTTCTTCTTCCTCCCCCTTATAATGGCTACCATTAGACACAAATACACACACCTACATACATATGTGTAAAATAATTCTATATAAATACCTTTTTTCTTACTGTTTTTATTTCAAAGTTTTGAGTTCCAAATTCTACCCTTCCTTCCCTTTCTCTCCTCCTCCCTCCCTGAGATGGTTAGCAATCAGAGGTAGGTTATATATGTGTATTTATATAAAACATTTCCCTATTAGTCATTTTGTACAAGAAAACTTGAATAAAAGAAAAAATAAGAGAAAGTGAAAAATAGCATCCTTCAGTCTGTATTCAATCAATACCAGCTCTTTCTCTGGAGGAGATGATATGCTTCAACAGTAGTTCTTTGGAATTATCTTGGATCATTGTATTGCTGAGAATAGCTAAGTTTTTTATAGTTCTTCATCAAACAATGTTGTTGTTAGTGTGCACATTGTTTCCCTGGTTCTATTCACTCCACTTTGCATCAGTTCATTTAAGTCCGGTATTTCTGAAATCATCCTGCTGGTCATTTCTTATAGCACAACAGTATTACATCTTTTTTGTAATTTTTTAAAATTAGTGCATAAATTGCATTTAAGGGAAGCAAAGTTGGATCGAGCTGTCAGCCTCATTCTCTCTTCCAGAGTCATTACTGTCCAGCGGCAGGACAAAGTCAAGACAACTGGATGCATTGGATGGTCTTGGGGTTTTTGACATTCAGACAAGCTCTAAGTTCTCTACAGCTCCTGCTTCACCTGCCTTCATGGCCATTGGAACAAATTGTTCTCATCTGCCTATTCAACCAGGGAAATCTTTCCATGCTTCCTAACTCACCAGAGAGTTTGATTACTCTCATCCTGGGTTAGCTCCTCTGCCAAAACAGTTTACCAGGGTGTGGTCGCTGTGTATGCTACAGCTTCTTGGAACCACAAGTGAGAGTTAGGTGGATCAGGTGGATCCAAAAATGGAAAGCCCTTGTAAAGGGCTTGGCAGTCCTCACCGCAGAGGTACAAGTCATCCCTGAATCACACCTTACCAAACCACAAGCTTGTTTAACCATTCCCCAACTGATGGGCATCTCTTTGATTTCCAATTCTTAGCCACTACAAAAAGAGTATATGCTATATTTTTGTGCATGTGGCTCCTTTCCCCTTTGTTATGAACTTTTTAGGATACAGAGCTAGCAGTGGTATTGCTAGATCAAAGAGCATGCAGTCTGATAGCCCTTTGGGCACAGCTCCAAGTTGCTCTTCAAAATGGTAGGATCAATTCACAATACACACAATGCAGCAATGCATTAGTATTCCAGTTTTCCCACATCCTCTCCAATCTCCAATATTTTCCTGTCTGTCATCTTAGCCACTCTGACAGGTGTGAGATGATACCTTAAGGTTTGTTTTAGTTTACATTTCTCTAATCAAAAGTAATTAAGAACATTTTTTTTCATATGATTCTAGGTATCTTTGATTTATTTGTCTGAAAACTGGCTGTTCATATCCTTTTACTACTTATCAATTGGAGAATGACTTGAATTTTTACAAATTTGATCCAGTTCTCTATATATTTGAGAAATAAGACCTTTATCAGATATACTTGTTACAAAATTTGCCCCTCCCCTCCATTTTCTGCCTTTTTAAAAATAATTTTGGTTGATTTGGTTTTATCCATGCAAAAGCTTTAATTTTATATAATCAGAATTACCAATTTTACATTTTGTAATGTTCTTTATATCCTCTTTGGTCCTAAATTATTTCCTTATCCATAAATGTAAAAGGTCAACTGTTTTCCATCTCAGAGACTTATATTCATACTACAATCCCCTCATTTTACAATAGGAAAAAAACTGAATAAGACACAATGCTTGGCTATAGTAGGTGTTATGTAAATGTGAATTCTTTTCAACCTTCCCTTCAAACAATTGTTGTTCAGGTGTTTCTTCCTTCCTTCCTTCCTTCCTTCCTTCCTTCCTTCCTTCCTTCCTTCCTTCCTTCCTTCCTTCCTTCTTTCTTTCTTTCCTTCTTTTCCTCCAATTCTTCATGACCTCATTTAGTGTTTTCTTGTCAGAGACAATGGAGTAGCTTGCCATTTTCTTCTCCAGATCCTTTTACAGATGAGAAAACTGAGATAAACAGAACTAAGACTTGTCTAGGGTCACATAGCTAGAAAGAGTCTGAGGCCAGATATGAACTCAGGAAAATGATCTTCTTGGCTCTAGGTGCAACTATCTTTCTACCGTGGTAAAGTTAATCTGTTCCCAAAGTCAAAAAGGTAGGTATTAAATATCAGAGCTGGGATAATAAATCTGAGGTTGGAAAGAGGCTTCAAATATGATCTAATCCAACCTTCTCATTAAACAGTTGAGGAAACTGAGGTCCAGAGAGGTTTTAATGACTTGGCCAAAATCAGAGGTCATAGGTGGAAAAGCTGAGATTGAACTTAGGCTTTCTGACAAAATCAGCACTAGTTCCACAGTCACATGCTGCCTCTTGCCTTCATTTGGTTCTTAAAAGTAACCTGGATTAGAAAAAGGAGAAAAGGACAGCATGGGAAAATATAGGATGTATATTTGAAAGGGACATCATCCTAAAAAGCCATAAAAATGTTCTGTTTAGAAATTCTTCTAATGTCACTTTTTCTTCAGTTTCAAATGTGGTACAGGTCTCCTTTCATACCCAGGATGCATGATTCCTCTCAATGATTAAAAAAAGCCAACTTCAATTTCAAAGACTCTGACTCATATTGCCATAAGTAATGAATTGTGCTATTTTAAATCCTCTGAAATGTTTTACTAGCTATGCCTCTGGTGGAGACCTCCACCTGTCTCACCTCAGAGATTTCAGGTGTTGAGAAAAAATAGAAATCTGCAATGCTGTACTTGTGCCCGCCAGCCACCAGTGCCCCTGATTTGGCATCTTGATCCCTACAATAAGAGAGTGGGGAATCAGAAACAAGGGCTAAGCCATCAGGAATACAAAAAGGCAGGGAGAAAAATTTTAAATAGTCCCTGGTAGCATTGTGGAGCATTGCTAGTGCTAAGAAGGCTCATTTTCCTGAGTTCAAATCTGGCTTCAGATACTTACTGTGTGACCTTAGACAAGTCACTTAACTATGTGTGCCTCAGCTGCCTCATCTGTAAAATGAGCTGGAGAAGGAAATGACACAACACTCCAGTACCTTTGCCCATATCCCTCCCTCCCTCCTTCCCTCCCTTCCTTCCTTCCTTCCTTCCTTCCTTCCTTCCTTCCTTCCTTCCTTCCTTCCTTCCTTTCCTCCTTCCCTCCTTCCCTTCCTTGCTTCTTTCCTTCATCTCTTCATCACTTCTTCCCCTTTGAATTAAATTTTTAGTCTTAATGAGTTTCTTGGTTAAAGAATTGTCTGAAAGATCAAGTAATTTGCCCAGAATTACAAAGCCAGTAGCTTTTAGTAGTGAGATTGTCCTTTAAATTTTTGGTATTACGCTTCTAGGTCATTCTGAGTATCTTGTAGTTATTCCATTCACATTTCTTTGGGGACTGCTTCTTATTTCAATTTTATTCTCTTCTGAATATTTTGCCGTGCTGTATTTTATAATACGGTATTTATTAGGATTCTGTTTTTCCTTTACTTATTTCTTCAATCTCACTGCTTATTTTCTGGGAGATTTTCATTATAAGAGTATCTTTCCTTGTTCCTTTTTTTTCTAGGAGGAAGTTGTTTGACTTTACCTGATGGTGTCACTTCTAACACATACTATTTGGATGACTTTGGACAAGTCATTTTACCTTTCAGTGCCACCAGGAAACTTTCTAAGACAGAATATTGTCGAGAAGGTTGCAGCTTGCATTGGCCGAGTAGGCTTTCTAGACCAATGAGATCAAGAGTCCAGTCCTTATTACCTCTCCTTTATTTAGTGATGACATTTTGAGAGGATGAATGGAAGCTAAGCTTAGAAACTTACAGCACATTCAGCTTTCCCGTCAGAAATTGGCCACGGAATTTTAGGAGAGAGTTCAACAGAATAGACTCTGTGTTGAAGACGATGGAAGAATGAATCAAAGATTCAAATTCCACATAAGGAGAGGTTGAAGGAAGAGAGAATGTTTAACCTGGAGAGGAGAAGACATCTAAGGACCCATGATGGATGGCTTTAAATATCCGAAAGGAAATGACTTGTCCTAAAGTCGGGACATTTTTACAAAGGCATCATTCTGGAAAGCATTGCCACCAGTCACTTCATGTTATGGATTTTAAAATAAATTTTTTATCATCATTAGTGGAAGGTTGAGGCATTTACTAGAAGAGGAAATGGAAAGATCAAAGAGAAAGAGAGACATATAAACACCCAGTCGTGGTGACAAACACAATCTCAGTGCTGCCTAAAAATAGGTTTTCTCGTTTTGACAGCCTCTGGAAGACTCTCAGGAACAACTTTTTTTATCAGTGCAGAGCTTAGCAAGGCCGGCTAGTATTACCAGAACTTAGCAAGCGGGGGTTTTGTGGCCATTCTCACATCTTACAGCATTCCTTATAGTCATTCCTTCATCTGAGCACTTTGATTTCCAGCCATATCACGGTATAAAAAGAGGGCGATTTGACAGTCGCATGCTTTGTTGGGAAACATCATTCATTATCAGAGGTTAGGCATGGGGTCTGAGAAGAAGAGATGCATTCCAGGACATGTGACTGGGGCCTGGAGGGAACTCAGGGACCTTTTAGTCCAATTCCAGTGCCCCCTGCAAGGATAAAAAACTGAAGCTCAGAAAACTTGGGGTTGTTCAAGGGTATACAAAGGAAGTAAGCTTGCTTGATCTATTTAGCTGTCTGTCTATCCATCATCTAGCTGTCTATCTGTCTACCTTCTTCTCCCTCTCCATTTCATTCCCTTCATCTCCCTCTGTCTCTCTGTCTCTCTGTCTCTCTCTGTCTCTGTCTCTTTCTCTATCGGATCCTCTGGGTGTGTGTGTATATATATATATATATATATATATATACACACACACACATATATATGTATGTATATATTCATAAATGTTTGCGTATGTGTCCATACGCAAACATTTATGAATATATACATACATATATACATACACATAGAGGGAAAGAGAGAGACATATAGTTTTATATATATACACATACATACACACAGAGGAAGAGACAGATAGAAACATATAGTTTTATATATATCTTCCTCCCTCCCTATCTCCATGTAGACAGAGGGATATATGGATGGATGTATGGAGAGACAGAGAGCTGAGATGAATGAATAGATAGACATAAATAAACAGACAGATATAGATATAGATAGATGATAGATAGATAGATAGATAGATAGATATAGATATAGATATAGATAGATAGATAGATGATGGATTAAGCAGGCTTTTTCACTAAGTATAAGATTGGATAATCTCCATGGAGAGAAAGAGAAAGAAAAACTTAGAGAGAAACAGAGAGAGGCAGAAATAAACAGAGATAGAGAGTCAAAGAAAGAGAGAGAATTAGAGACAAAACAGAGAGATGGGGGAGAAGGAAGGAAGGGAAATGGAAGTATATACATATAGAGAATTATACAGACAAATGTGTACATATACCCCTAGGATCAATTACAAACTCCTACTTTTAATATCTAAAGCCCTTCACATCTTTGCTGTAATCTACCTTTTGAGCAATATCATAGATATTTATTAACCGTGCATTCTGTGGCCCAGCTAAACTGGTCACCTTATTGTTCTCCCCACTCATTAAACAAAAAACAAAAAAAACCAAGCAAGAATAGGAAATTAAGCTATGAGACTATCCATTTGGCAGTCATGCAAAGAAAGATGAATGGATTTATATTGAAGACTTTCTGCTGAGTTGAAATCAGAGACAATTCAAATTTTGCTTAGTGGTTTTATTTTGTGTATGACAAATATGCTACATACAGAGAAACATGAGTCATGAAGTCATCTTCAGTGAATGTTGTGATATTGTTTGACTAAAAATTGCACAACATTCAATTCTTACAAGTATCTAGAATTTACCTGCTCAGCTAGTTATAGTGATCAGATTAACTGAATCAGTAATTACCAAGATAAACAGTTATTTATGTCTGTCCTATTCACCCCAGAACATAACAATGATATTTTCCAAAACATTTTTGCTCTAAATGTTTTGGAATAAAATATATTCAATCACATTGTTCTCCCTATTATTAATAATATTTTTAGAGAGAGCAAAAAGCATTTTTGCCATTAATAAGTTAAAATGAACACTTCAAACATTGCTTATTTTTATCTCATCCATCCCTCCATTTTTTTTTTTTTTTTGTTATGCATCTATTAGAACACTACGTGGCACAATGGAGAGTGCTGGGTCTGGAGTAAGGACAACTTGAGTTCTAATACAACCTCAGACACTAACTAGCTGTGGGAACTTGGAGAAGTCACTTAACCCTGTTTACTTCAGTTCCTTCATCTATAAAATGAGCAGGAGAAAGAAATGGTAAATTACTCCAGTGTCTTTGCCAAGAATCTTCAAATGTGATCACAAAGAGTTGGATATAGTTGAGAACTACTAAACAACAACAACAACAAAACTAGTACATATATATTTATAAATAAACAAATTTATATATATATATATATATATATATATATGAACATATATATGTATGAGCATATTGGTTCATGAAGTCTGAAACAGGGTTTCCAAACCTGGTGTTCATGAAGCCTTAGGAATTCTACAGCTAGATTTCAGGAGGTGTGTGACTCTGGATTGAGAAAGAAAAGTTACATCTTTATTTTAATTAACCTCTAGCTCAGTGGTTCTCAAAGTATGGTCTAGAGAATCCTGGGGATCTCTGAAATCCCTTTTAGAGGGTCTACAAATTCAAAAATAGTTTTTATTTCCAATATGGTAAATGTCTATAAATATAATCCAGATAAACAAAAATGCTTTGGAGAGATCCTCAATCATTTTTAATAGGATGAAGATACTGAAAACAAAAGTTTGAGAGCTACTGCAAGTGAGTACTTCCTTTAATTATGAATTTAAAATGTTCTAAGAAGAGGTTCATAAGATTCATTAGATCCATAGAAGGGTCCATGAGACACACCAAAAAGTTTAAGACTCCTTGATCTACAAAAAATCAGAATAAACTAGAATATTACAATAAAAACACTCCTTATGGAAGGTCTTCAAAAAGAAGCTAGATGATCACATATTGGCAACGATATAAAGAGAATTATTTGGGGGCAAATGTTTTACCAGATGGCCACTTCCAACTCTTGACATTCTGTGGTCCTTTGAAGGAAAAAAAATCTGTTTTTAAAATCTGAATGTAATATTTTGGAGTTAGAAAGCTCAATCTCAACTGCAAAATGAGATGTTCGACCAAGTGTGATTTCTTAAGGTCCCTTCCAGTCTGAAATCTATGATCCTACAATCTGTGGAACAGGAAACAAATACAATGGGAAACATCTCATCTTAAGTCATACCCCTGTCTCGTTCTAATGTTTGTCTCTCAGTATGAAGAAGAATTTTGCTGTACCAACCACATTGACAGAAACTGATTAAAAGGTTACTTTTATTTTAAAATGAGACCCCCTAGATTGTGTGGCTAGTATAGTGGTTCTCTCCTGCATGATTAGGCTCTCTTAACCACTACCAATGAGCAGCTATAAAGAATAAATATAGGTGGGACTAAGGGATGGAGAATTTAGAGAAGTGAGGGAAAGGTTAATGTTCTTTTAGTTCATTCAAATACCTGAAGCTCTCTGCTAGCAACCTACATTATTTGATCATGTCAGCTTCGTATTGGGAAAAAAAAATCAGCAGAGGACAATAGAGTCAGAATTGTCTCATCTACTCTAACATACGAATTATAATCCATGGATGGATAAGGAATAGTATAGTATAATGGACCTAAAGTGGGGAACAATTTTCCTTATTATATCTATATCATTGTTGTTTGCTTTTTTGTTTTCAAAGAGGACCAGTGATATGACTGTTGAATGATCGAAATTTGTTCATGAATTGGATTTAAATCTGGCAGAATTTCTCAAACTCACTCTCTCTTCCAGAATCATCATCGCCCAGTGACTACTGTTAGGATGAGTAATGATGGCTGGGATGCAGTGGATGACTTTGGAGATTTTGACATCTATGATCTTGAATAAATGGCCTAAATTTCTGGTCCTAAGTGTCTTCAACTCTATAATGAAGGTGTTGGACAAGATGATCCCTAAGGTTCCTCCAGCTCCAGATTTACGCAGAAACTCCAAAAAGCATCAACTATGTTTTTCTTTCTTATAATAAAAAAATTAATTCTGATGTCAGTCAATGAAGGTTTATTAAGTGTCTTCTTTGTTCTGGGAAAAGTGCTGGAGATACAAAGAAAGGCAGAATAACAATTTCTGCTTTCAAGGAAGCGAGAGGGGAAATGAACTAAGCATTAGGATCTACTATGTGCCAAGCATTGTGCTGAGCACTTCACAAATATCTCATTGATCATTAGATCTGAGGTTTGTCTTGATTACAATTTGATGAGTTGATTTGATCATGTTCTAATGCACAAGTGTCAAAACACACAATACTTATGATATTCTCAAGTTTTGCAGGAACTAAATTAAAATAGAATTTAACAAAATAAATAAAAATACAATAAAACATAGATAATGTTAACATGTCATTTTCTAAGTCAACACCAGCCTGCAGAGATCTTTTTGCATGTTTCATTGGTCTAATTTCTATTTAAATTTGACCTCACTTGTCTAATGGCTTGTCATTAATGGGATGTCAAGTGGGATATGAACCATTCAAGCGAGTCTGCATCTTATCCTTAGGGTCTGCTGCCAAAGGTCAGTCATAGACACATGTATTTTTGCTTCTAGATTTGTGAGGGAGTCTCTTCAAGAGAAAGTACCTAAAGTTGAACTGACGTCTCAGAGCACTACCTATGCAATGGTGGAAAATAGCCCTCCAACATTCTCAGGCACCAGTAAAAAATGAATAAGATAATTCATGGTAGTCCTGATTAATCTCCATTACACAAAAATCACTTTAACAGAGATATCATAAATTTTATAGTTGCTCCTTCCATCAATTATTTTTGGTAGAGAATTAAAGATACTCTTTATGAAATTGATGTGAATCTTGAAACATTAAATAAGTACGTTTAAAATTACTGAAAAGATATTTAGCCAGCAGAAAGGTGACTCTGAAGAACAATTAATACAAGATAGCAAAAAAAAAAAAAAAAAAAAAATAGAGCAGCTAGTTGGAAATCAGGAAGAGCTGAGTTCAAATCCAGTCTCAGACACATCTACTGGCTGTGTGATCTTGGACAAGTCACTTAGCCCTGTTTGCCTCAGTTTCCTTGTCTGTAAGATTAGCTCCAGAAGGAAATAGCAAATCACTCCAGTATCTTTGCCAAGAAAACCCCATCCTTGATGGCTTTCAAATATTTGAAATCAAAAAGAAAGAAGAGGAAAGAATTCTCCATCATTCTTCATTCAATGAAATGACTCCTCCCACTTCCTTCGTGTTCACTTTCAGCTTTGATTGGTTTCATTGTTTTCCAACCAGAATAATCTGACTGAACATTTGAACGTTTGGCTTGGACTCTGAGGACTCCCCTGGACTATAAGGACTTTGGCTACATGTAGCCAGAGGTAAATCATGAACATTTTAGGTTTTGAGCAAATTCCAAAGAGGAAGAGGGTAGGATTGGGGTAGGGAGGTAAATACTTAAACCCTAACAGAAGGAAGATTATCCACCTGGGAATCTCTAAGAAAAGAAATTCTAATGTTTTTTACCAGGATCTGCTCTACTTTTCAGGGACCTTATAAAATTAAAAGGGACAGAGGAATTTGCAAAAACAACTATATGTGGCTCCTCAAATCCCCTATTAGTCTGTGAAATAATAAAATCATAGAATCTCATTGTAGGCCAATATTTTGAAGACTTTGCAGTCTAACTCATGTATTTATCCTCTTCTCTGCCACATATACTATTAGTGATAATGTACATTCTATCTGAATATCTTTAATGTGGGGAATTCTCTGCCTCCTAAGGCAACTTATTCTAATTTGGGGAAGTTTCATCATTAGGAAGATCTTCCCCATAGCGAGACAAAATACACCTCCAATCAATTTGTTGTCTTGCCACCCTCTGGGGCCAGGAAAACAAGTTTCTTCCTTGTATACATAACTCATCAAATATTCCAAAATTATAATCAGGTCTTCAAAAAGTCCTTTTCAGGCTAAACCTCCCCAGTCCTGCCAGCCCAAGAATTGCATGATTTCCAATCCTTTTATCATCTTGATCCTTTTCCTTTTTGAATCATATAGAACTTGTGAATCAACTTCATTAAATATGGTATTGATGTGATCTATGATGTGGCGTTTGTCACCAAATGATGGCACCGTGGAGTTAAACTGATCTCTAGCAAAGCCTTCTGCCTGCTTGCCTCAGGGATCAATTTTTATAAATTTCTCTGCTAACCACACCTAACATTGAAGACTTTATCAGTATTCAGCACCTGATACATAACATTGAAGACCTTATCAGTATTCAGCACCTGACACATTAATCCAAGTAAATCACAAGTCTGGTTCCCAGACTTGTAGGTGGTTCCCATCCCATCCCCAAACCATCATATTAGATTATGCTATCATTTCAATTTGGCTAGATCTTTTGGAATCCCAATCCTGTCACCCATTTCCTTTCAGTTTATCTTCCCCATCCCTCCTCATTCTTTTCTTTCTTTCTTTCTTTTTTGATATTTACTGTAAAGTCAGAACTATATGATTCTGACTTGGATAAAACATGAATTTTATTTACCAAGGTACTTAGAATCTTTTTAATCCCTAGCTGGGAAGGTCTAAAACTTAGACATCAATTTCTTGATTTGTATTACCTATGATTCCTCTCTGATGGTGATCTATAGATTCTACCATCATATTACTTTCTGGTTCCAGTGTTTCCAGTAAATGTCCTTTTATGGTTTGTTAAATATGAGAGTTTTTTGTTTGTTTGATCATGTTCTGGAAAACTGTTGATTCTAAAATCTTCCCTCTCTTAATTCTTTCCTTCAGAGATTGAACTTAATTGATAATTTCTTTATTATTTCATTTCTCCCCATATTCTTTGTAGTCAAATAATTTATTTTCTTCTGAAGTTCTATTTACACTTTCTCTAGACTTCTTTTACATTTTTTTCTAAGTGATCCATTATATTTTACCATAGTGGATAAAGAACCTGGAGTCAGGAGGACCTAAGTTCAAATTTGATCTTGCTACTTGGCACTTACTAGCTATATAATACTGGACAAATCACTTAATCCCAATTGCCTTAAATAAAATAAAATAAAAATTTACTGAACTTTTCTATCACTGCCTTTTACCTCCCTCAGTATGTTTGTGTTCAGAATATTGGAATATTTCAAGGCTTTCACTGGGGTCAGTGTTGTGGTCTTCTGAGCCTTCTCAAGCCATAGTACTGTGGATTTCTGCTTCCCCAGAGACAATCCTATCAAAATACTCAACTTTGACCCACAGAAAAGGATTTCTAACCTTTTAGATTTTACTTGAGAGAGTACTCTTGATTTCTCACTTCCCCAGAAATTGAGTATTGTGGTTTTTAGGGCTCTCTTGAGCATCTCATGTCAGAGTACTATGTACCTCTGACATTTGTGGGGTGTCCCATTCTGAATACTGTAGTCATAGGCTCCATATCCATGATGATAGCATGGTGGGTTTCAAACCTCTTGAAGCTTCCAAGTTAGATCACTCCCATACCCTGGGACCAATATAGCAATGACTTCTTCAGGTATTCCTGGAGCTTCTTTGGTCCGTGTAGGTAGACTTCTGACTCATTGACTTATAGGTGCATTGGCTTCTCTGCTAGAGGGCTCCTTCTGGTTTTTAGCTGTCCTTTTCTTTTTCTTTTTACCTTTTGAAGTTCTAGGCTGGATGAAGAAGCTTCCTATTATTTTTCTTTGGGTTTCAGAATCATTATTTAACTTGGTCCTTTTACATCTTTGATGGAGCATATGTGGGAGAACTGGCCCCCTTTATGATCTCTTAGGCTGCCATCTTAATCTTTCATTTTATGGATAAGGAAAATAAAACCCAGAGAATTAAAATGAAATAATTCAAGTTACCCCAGCAGTCAAAGAAATGATTTGAACTTGAGTTTTCTCACTCCAGAGCCAAAGTGCTTTTCACTATAACAGCATACCTCCCCAAGACCTGTGTCATTGCTCAAACTTATGCTCCTAGTGATGATGTGTTTCTAAATAGTCTTTTCTAATTATATGTAAAGATAATTTTTAACCTTTAACAAAAAATTGAGTTCCAAATTTTTCTTTCTCTCTCTCCTCCTCCTTTCTAAAAGAGTAAGTAATTTAATATGGGTTATAGATATGCAATCATATAAATATATTTTCATATTAATCATATGTGAAAGAAAAAACACATGCAAAAAGGGAAAAAAGCACTAAAAATAAAGTGAAAATAGTATGATTTAATTTGTATTCGGAGTCCATCAGTTCCTTCTCTGGATAGAGATCACATTTTTTCTTTTTTATCATGATATTTTTGTAATCATCTTGGATCATTTTATTGCTGAGAAGAGCTGTAATTCAGTTACACAATGTTGTTGTAATTGTGTACACTGTTCTTCTGATTCTGCTCATTTCATTTTGCATTAGTTCATATAAGTCTTCTAAGGTTTTTATGAAATCCACCTGCACATATAGTATTTCATTACAGTCATGTGACAGCAATGTTGACAGGAGGGAACATTTTAATTTTACAAACCTGTCACAGCCTTCAAAGTCCATTCTCCTTTTTGTATAAGGTCAGTTACCAAACATTTCTTCAGTACTCACTAGGTGCCAAGCATTGCCTTGAACATATAATCAAATAGAAAGAGTCCCTTCCCTCAAGAAGTTTATCTTCTCACTGGAGGAAGCTAACACATAAAAGAAAGTTGAAGGGGGAGGAGGTCTGGGGTGGGGTAGAGAGCAAAAGTACCTAGTCTAGAGAATAGAGGAAGTCCTAAGGGCAACATGAAGAGGGATGATGTAAAGGAATCCTATTTTGTTTATTTGTTTGTTTGTTTGGAAAATACTCTCAGAGAAATAAGATCTTTGTTCAAGGGAGAAGGTTTGTGGTTTTTTAAAGAAGCTCTACAACCCGGATAACTCCCAGGGGCAGAGGCCATATGGTCTTCTTTCTGGAACACCATGGCTTGGACATAAACCATTGTCCCCAAAGTCCCAAGAAGTCTGAATTTCTTTAATGGTAATCTTGTCATAGTCCCTGGGTTAGCCTAAATGGATGGCCCTTTGGGAGATTTTCTTCTTCCCTGTGCATCAATCTGCTGATAACTGAACAGCTGTTTTCAAAGCTCACTTTCTACATAAAAATATATCTACCAGCACAATCCAATGCTCACCAGGCCTATATTTGCATCTGAATGTTAGCAAAGGATGCTAGTCAGATTTTGGAAAATGTAGATTTGATTTTGAGGTTCACATAATTGAAAGCCATTCTTCCTCTGCTTTACCTGCCACCACTTGTATTTGGTTTATCAATCATATCTTGGCAATTTTAAAATTTCTCCCCACTTTTGTTTTCAGTTTAAAAGATTTTTGATCAGACTCTTAAGTCTGCAGAAATAGAAATTACTCCTAGAACTTCTTAATGTGTTCTAATCATTGCTAAGAATTCCTCCTTCTTATATCTTCATGTTATGACTAAAAAAGGTGAACCCCATTTTTCTGAAAATGTGTGGATCAAAAGAACTTGGTAAAATTAAACATTTTCTGGATAACACCCGCCGCCCCCCCCCAAATAGACGTGTGTGTATATTGGTTTTTACTTTCTTCACTTTTGGGTGCTGTTTTTCACTGGGAGTCCGTGTATACACTTTTACAAGGCTTTACAAGGCTCTATTACAATCATATCTGACTTCTTTGCCAGCATTGTGAAGTGTGGTGTGAACTCACCATCCATTTCCTTAACTAGCTGAGGGGTGCATGGTATACTTCCACTTCAATATTGTTGTTGTGGTTGTTCAGTTGTATCTGACTCTTTACAATCCCATTTGGGGTTTTCCTGGCAGAGATAATTTACCATTTCTTTCTCCAGCTCATTTCACAGATGAGGAAACTGAGGCAAACAAGATTAAGTGAGTCATTCAAGGTCATACAGCTAATAAGTATCTGAGGCCAGATTTGAACTCACAAAGATGAGTTTCCCTAACTCCAGGCCTGATGTTCTAGCTATTGCTAGCTGCCCAGTCTCTATACTTATCCTTATTTAAATGTTCTCCATCATGGTTCACTTTTGGGATTTATGTATTTTCCCAGTGCTATCCTATCATCTCCTATAGTTAATCTTTCATTTAAAAAAAAAACCTTTAATCTCTACAATGATATCTCAGTCCTAAAGGACAGAAGAAAGACAATCAGGTCATAGGTTGATTTTTCTTTCGTCTCTAAAATATAATATATGTTTAGACAAGAAATATTTGATTTTTGCCTCTGTCATACAAGAACCTAGTTAAATGTTTGGCAATATATAAATGCTTGTTTTTTTTTTTAAATTAGAATTAGAATTTATTTTTTCTTCAATGAGAAGAGAGCCAATGATGATACAAATTGTTCTGGAGTAGAAGAGAAGACACATGAAATCTCTAGACATATCGATTAGATTGGTATAGACACTAAATGATGAGATTATGGGATCTGGTAGCAATTCACATGTGAAAAACTCACTATAGGGGCAGCTGGGTGGTACAGTAGATAGAACATGAGCCTTGAAGTTAGGAGGACCTGAGTTCAAATATGGCCTTAAACACTTAACACTTCCTAGCTGTGTGACCCTGGGCAAGTCAGCCCCAGTTGCCTCAGAAGAAAGAAAGAAAGAAAGAAAGAATGAAAGAAAGAAAGAAAGAAAGAAAGAAAGAAAGGAAAGAAAGAAAGAAAGAAAGAAAGAAAGAAAGAAAGAAAGAAAGAAAGAAAGAAAGAAAGAAAGAAAGAAAGAAAGAAAGACTCACTGTGGCTCTCTTCTTGCCAAAAGGTGTCGTTATTTATGAGGAAAGTTTAAGGACAAAATAAAGAGATACAATAGATACCAGGAATGGTAAATATGAAATAAATTTGGGAGAACCTATAGTTAATAAGAAAAGTGTTTTGTTTTGTTTTTTTAAAAAAAACAATTCACAATGGAAAAGACACTTTCCCCAGTAAAACTCACAATTAACCAAGAGAAAGGGAATATACCTTGAAGTGGGAGTACATCATTGACTGGCAGGCTAGAGCCATAAAGGAATTTAGCACCCTAAAAGAATTAACTAGTTAGCTATAGAAGGAGAAAGAGACTATGAGGTATGATGGGGGGCTGAGAGGAAAGACACTATGAGGCTTGGGGGAAGGGTGAGGAGAAAGACCCCATAAGGCAGAACACTATGGGGGGCTAGCCCAAAAGGGATTCAGTGAAGATGGTGTAGGGCATGGGCAGATTTATGGGGGAAATTTAACCTCAGGGGTTTGACATAACTTGACTTTATTATTGGATACAGCAGGGTGGGGTAATTCAAGACCTCCATAGGGGGTGAAACTACGAGGTAGAGCAGGTCCCCATCAGTGCTCTTCCCTGCTTGCTTCAGGGAGCAATCTTATCAGTACTTCAGGTTTTCTCTGCCAGCCCCACTCTGTGACCCAGGACCTCATCAATAGAACCTCAATTTCCAAATTAAAATTGAATAAGAATTTACCAATACATGTTGGTGATTAATAAAAGGATTATAATCATCACTTGGTCATTAATTTACTAACAAGATTAATTTGTTAACTTGTGCAGGGTACTGTTCAAGGCACTCAAGGGGAGATGCAAAGTTCTGCTAAATAAAGGTCCAGGCTGGATCATTTACAGTAAGTGTCAGCGGTGGAAATGTGACCGTGTGTGCAAAGGGAGAGGAAAAGTCTTGGAACAGTTGTTGTGGGGAACGAGGCAGTCATGACTAAATGTGGATGAGGACTGCCAAGCAGCTGTGGGGGCCTAGCTTAGCTTATGCAGCTTAAACTCTAATGAGTGAAATCCATGAGATTTGGTGGCTCTCTCCAGTGACAATCAGCAGCCTGGGAACAGGAATGGAGAAATTGGCTCATGGAAGCCTTTGAGCATTAGCAGCATGAGAACAGCAGATTGTTGTGGTTGTTGGACGAGAGATGGCTCTGCATGCAAAGGGAGGCCTTGAACTTTTGAAGCTAAGGTCTTTGACAGCTCTCAGTTTGATTGAGGCAATGCTCAATCAGCGATAAAGACTAGAAAAGAAATGAGGCAGAAAATGATCTCTTTTTTAGCAGTCAAAAAAAAAAATCCAATCTGGGAGGGGGTGACCCTCAGAGTTTTTGGCCAAAACAGAAACAACTGCAATTTATTTTCTCTCTGAGTCAAGCAGGGGCCAAACAATGACCAACTGGGACTTGGCCTGGGACCTACTGTTGGCCAATCAGTGAGAGAGTGATTTGGGTTTAAGGCATGGACCTTAAGAAAGAAATCTAATTGGTAAATCCCAAATATCTTTGATCTTGGATCAAAAAAAAATTTGCACTCCTTTGGACAGAGCACCTACAGTTAAGGATAGAATAGAAAAAAATAAAGAGCTAGTTCCAGCTGAGTCCCCAGTGGGGCAGCTCTACTCACAGAGGTTGTTGTTTGCCCTTTGTTCTTGATAAAGGACCATGACATCAGGGAAGTAATGCTGTGACATGTGGACGAGCTGGATTTAAGTGAGGGTGGGCTGTGCAAAGTCATTAGCCTCGTGTTTTTCTCCAGGGTTATTTGGGGCTAGTGGCAAGACATCAATCAGGAGGAACCGAGAAAATACTAAGTCAAGGTTTCTGGCATGTTGGCTAACGGATTCCTGAAATGTGAGATCATACAGGGAAGACTGGCTATGGAAGCAGGTTGCTTTGGGGGGATAAAGAAAAAAATGGGGTAACAGAGGAAAAAAGAAAGATCAGATTGGCTGTGAGTGAGACAGAGAAATAGGTGGAATAACTGGAAGTTTAAGTCAAAGAATGTGATTCCAAACTTCAGAATTTGGGAGGCAGAACATCTCTGTAAGAGAAGAAGGACCAGGTGGTGCTCATGGCATACAGCTGATAAAGTGGAGAGGTTGAATACCCATGTCACCGATTGGTCTATGAAGTTGTCAGCATGAATATTGAAGTCCCTGAAGAGAACAATGGGAGTTGGGTCATTTTGGAAAGCCATATTGGCTTTTCTGAAAATAATAGGACTGTTGAGGTGCTTGGATTACATAATCTCTAAAATAACTTTTGGCTTTAAATTTACTTGTATGAAAAAATAACGATAGGATTTATGTATGTGGGAGAAGGGAGGATTGTGGATATTCAGGAAGCTTGAATTCCTTGAACTGGGAAGAATTAGCTACAATTTTGCATTTTTGAAAGTGATTATGACAAAAGTCAAGATCTAATGGATGATACTGAACTTGAAGCAGCAGGATACGGGGAAAACAAGAAAACAAACAAAGGATGGATGTGGAAGCAAAATATCAAGATTCTAATTGCAACTATACCTCTTTCTACTGATAGGATTTTGCTCACGTCACAGCCTCTCTAGGCTTCAGTTTCCTTAATTATAAAATGAGGGAGCTGAACTACATGGCAGGAAAATCATTAGAGATCAAGATCCTGTACTCAAATTCACCTATAGGATCTCAGATAACTTACCCAACTTTTCAATGTCTCACTTTCTGATTTAGAAAGTGAGGGAGTTGCACTACTTTTGAGGTCCCTCTCTGCTCTCAATTTATGGATGGTTCCATGATCCTAAATTGGAGCAGGGTATGGAGCAATTATCCCACTTCATGACTGAGATTTTATAAAGAGATCCAAGGTTTGTCCCATTTTGCCAAAATCTTTTGAATAACACCATCATATTTTTATTAATTTTGATTTAACTAGAACCATACAATCAGAGAATGTTAATGTTGAAAAAGCTTTTGTAAACTAGAGAGCTACAGAAATGTGGACTCTTATTTTTGCCCTTAGACATCACCTCATCTCACCTCCTTATTTTTAGAGAAGAGTAATCTAAGTCCAAGAAAAATGGTGCCGTTGCCAAGAGTATCAGAGTAAGTGGTCAGAGCTGGATTTGAACTTCCATGTGATGGTTCCAAAGCAAATCTTCCTGTCAGCTTAAAGAAGATACTGGGTCCTTAAGTGTCTCTCTCCGTGGGGATTTTAGTTCCCTCTTTAATTTCATTTGGGAATTAATCACTATTAGAATACAGATGGATTGAATTAAAGGTTAAGATGAATGGGTTAAGGGTTAATGGGTTAGGGATCATCCTTTCCATTGTTATATGTTTTATCTTTCCCTACAGGAAACGGACAACATAATGTTCATATCGTTTTCAGTCCTTCCAACATCTACTCTGGGATTCTATTTATGGAAATAATCCTTTCTCCACACTTCCCCCCAAGAATTGTGACTCCTTCCTTGCCTTTGTCTTCATGTCTCGTTGGGGTGGGAAAAATCTGACATTAGATCTGTGCTCCAGTCCTCAAACTCTATTCTCTTACAACCCTGACAGTGTAGTCCTAAATATCTCTTGAAGGAATGATGAATATATTACTTCAAAATCACTTAGTGTGATGAGGGTGGAAGTTAGCTAGGAGAAAAATAGTTTAAAGTATCTATTTTCTAGATATTTAGATCTTCCTAAGAAGGAAGTGGAATGCCATGACATTCTGTCAGTTCTGCCTTTTTGCTGTCTGTTTCCTGTGCCTAGAATGTTTCCACTTTCCATTTCTGCCCCCATGAGTCCCTAATTTCAAATCCTATATTTTGCAAAATATCTACATATACATACTGAGGCACTAAAGCTTTTCCTTTTCTTGGAAAAATGATGGTTTCTTTTAATGAAAATACCTGAAGATCTGAACAATAAAGGAAAAGAGGGATTCTTGTAGATCTTTCCTAAGAGTCCGGTTAATCTATATATACTTGGAGTACCCTAAAGCCCCTTGCTTATCAATAAAATCTCCCTGGGCTCTCAAAAGACAAGGACTGATTTTTTTTCATTTTTCAAATTTTCTTCTTGCTCTTTCTTGTGGCTTCAGAGTTCCCTCCTGCTTATCTAAATCCAGAAGATTCTTCAAGAGCTAATTCAGGTGGTACTTCCTCTACTAAGCCTCTCTTGGCTGCAGGGATACTTGCCCATCTCTCAGTGTCCTACAGGTTCAATTAGACCTGTCATTTTCACTGCTGTAGTTCCAGTGAAGAAATATTCTCTACAAAAGCAGATCTTTACTTGCAACTTAGAGCCTTAGACAATTGTCTGGGGCATTGCAAAATTATGATTTGTCCAGTTCCATGGTATCTGTCAAAAGTAGGATTTAAATGCAGGTCTTCTTTATTTCAAGGGCAGCTCTCTGTCTCCTACACCAGCCAAACTCAAGTAGAAAGAAACATCAGGTTTCATATTGACTTAGAAAACCACAAATTCCCATTGTCTATGTTTTATTTTATTTTTGTTTACCTGGTTAAATATTTCCCAATGACTTAAACTGGTTTGGCCACATTTGAGTGTTGGAACCATAGTGAGACTCAGCGTTCGACACTTCTGTCACTATACCACCTTTTTGTTCTAAGGTTAACACCAGAATAATTGAGGGGAAGCCATCCTATTTATAGCAGCTTGAGCTAATTGAAAGCATCCTAGCTCCCTATTCATTTCCACACTTCTTCCTTCTCTGTTTTACCCAGCTCTTGCTAAAGTCTTCCTTAGTGCTCTAGAAAGCCTTAGTTTAACAGATCCTGGTTTGAATCTTCCTCTTTTTCTTCTACTCTCTTCTACTTTTTTTCCTACTCTCATAAGATCTCTGTCCAAAGTCTGTACCACCAGCCTTCCTAAATGGCATCAATAGCTGTTGCTTTCTCATACAGAATTCTGTAGAAATTGGTCCCAAAGGGAATATGGCCTTATCCCTAGACAAGGGTCCATTCCCTCCCTTATCCCATTAAATGTATATTTCAGTCCTGGTTTATAACCAAGTCAGCAAGTCATTATATCTGGCATTGTATTATTCTCTCCATTTTTTCCATGGATATTAATTCCATCTCCACTCATGATGAACTCTTCTCTAGTATTTCCCTAAGGACACAGTACGGAGCTGTTGAATTGAATTTCATTTGTACTAGTATGGTAGAGGATGTACCAGGCTGGAAATCGGAAGGTCAGGGCCTGGGTATCTAGATACATCCCTGTATATAGCCATATGATATTAGGCAAATCATTTAATTTTTCAATTTCCTGCTTTTAAAGAGTGGGTAAAACTCAGTGATTTCTAAGGTTCCTCTTCAAACAGAAGTTCCCTTTTAATTTTAGGATCATTGGACATTTAATACAAGAAAGAATCTTAGAGGTTATCTCCAGGTGTCCAGCCCATCTTTTTAATAAAAGGCATTCAAGTAACGCATCAGTGTCAGGATTCTCACTCAGCCAATTAATTAACCAGGAAGCATTGATCACCTACTTATTCCTACCAATTTAAAAATGAGAGGAAAAAAAAAAGTACAAAATGAGAGGAAAAAAAGAAAAATAATAAACAAGAGAAACAGTTTTCAAAGTCCCTGCCCCCAGAAATCTCTCAGCCTACTTGAGGATACAATCTGTAAGTTAAAAAAAAAAAAGATATATGTACGAGATAAATGGACAATGAGGTAGAGAAGTGAATAGAGTGCTGAGCTTGGTACCTGGAGGATATAAGTTCAATATGATCTCAGATCCTTTCTAATTGTGTGACCCTGGGCAAGTCACTTAATCCTATTTGCCTCAGTTTCCTCATCTGTAAAATGAGCTGGACAAGAACCACTCTACTATCTTTGTCAAGAAAACCCCAAATGGGATTACGAAAAATCAGACATGACTGAAATGACTGAACGACAACATGGGATAGAGAGCCAGTAAAAGGTAGCAGCAGAAGGGATGGCAGGAGTAGCTGCTGGGAGGAGGGCTTCAGAGAATCCCAGTTCTTTGATCACATTCATATTTTTTCTTACTATAATGGTTAATACTTTAACTTCCTAGACAAACACTCTGCTGCATGAGCTCTCTCTTGTGGATAGAGAAGCCTATGGACCTCAAACCTCTTCAGCCAGCTTTGAGTCCCTGGTCTCGAAAGTCTTATTCTATTGTCAGAGCCAGATCCCAGAATTTCCTGATATATTTGCTGGCACCTATCGGTAATTTATGCAGTGCTAATCCACTTATTAATTCACAGCTGAAGGCTAGCTGTTGATACACAATCTTAGCACCATTAGGATCAGAATTAATACAAACCACAAAATAAAAATTGATTACAGCAAAAGAGCCCCAGAGAAATATGTCAGGAATATGCCTGATTTGGGGTTGAAGGTCAAAGGGTAGAAAGCAGAAGGAGGAGTCACAGTGGATGGTGCTAAATCTATCTGGGGAAACTTGGAACAAGAAAAGTTGACAAGTTAGAGAACGTTTGATGGGAGAGAACTTGGTGAATAGAGAGAAAGGGTGCATAATTTTGAATTGTGGGACATAGGCTGGGAATGCTGGACCTAGAAATGGATACTCAAGTACGACCTTAAACATGAGGCCTTTCCTCCCCTTCCCATTTCTAGGGTCCTCCCCAATTCAAAGCATTTCACATTTACTTTATACATTTTTTTTTAATTACCCATGTGGTTCATTTAATCCCTGAGGATCTTTATCCCAACTCCCACTCACAGACTACTTGGGGATCCCATAGAAAGGCTCCATCTCCCCCTCAAGATTCTAGGGGCATCCCATGAAAGATCAAGGATGATTGCTTAATCCTTATGGCTCAAGGCCCCATTAATGTGCTTTCCTCCCCTTCTCAAAGGTATCCACTGAAAATCACTAATCAACCAGCCTAAGTAGCTTTTAGAAAGAGTATTTGTTAAGATAGTATGATAAGAATAATTAGTACAAAGTATCCTCCCCAGAGTCTGTGACATACTCTCCCCTAAGTACAAATAGAGACCCAGGAAAGCATCTAGGACTCAAGCTAAGAGGCCACATATGGCAAAGGGATAACTCAGATCCTAGTGGCTAGAAGTTCTCTCTCAGTTTCTCTCTCTCTCTCTTTCTCTCTCTCTCTCTCTCTCTCTCTCTCTCTCTCTCTCTCTCTCTCTCTCTCTCTCTCTCTCTCTCTCTCTCTCTCTCTCCCTGTCTGTCTCTGTCTCTCTGTCTTTCTCTGTCTCTATCTTTCTTTCTGTCTCGTCTCTTTTTGCTCTGTCTCTTTCTGTGTGTTTGTATCTCTGTCTCAGTCTCTGTTGGGCGAGGGGAGTATTGAGGAGTGTCCAAAAACATTCTGTAAGTCTAGGTTGGGGCCAAGAAATTACTGTCCTCCATTGAATAGAAGACTGGTAGAGTAGGGAAAAAAAACCATCATTGAGTCAGATGATCTGAGTTTGAATCCTATCTCTACCAATTATTGGATCTCAGACAGAAGCTCATTTTTCTTTCATGGATCCCTTTGTTGCCTGGGAAAGCCTGTGAACTTCTTTGGATAATAACACTTTTAATGCATCAAGGAAAGTATTCTAGATTTCAAAGGAAACCAATTCTACTGAAATAAAGATATATATATATATATATGTGTGTGTGTGTGTGTGTGTGTGTGTGTGTGTATTTATATGTATCTGTATACATATACATATTTTCCATAACAATTTCATGAAATCCTTTTCAAGGCAACCATGGAACCAAGATTAAAAACTCTCCCAATTCTATGAGCCTCAGTTTCCTTTTCTTTAAAACTGAAATGATAATTCCTGTCTGGAATAACTCATGCAGTTTTTGTGAGAACTAACTAGTATAATGCACATGTAACAGGGCTGGACATGGGTAGGGCTATAGAGCATATAGTTGACTAGCCAGTATTTATCGACATCTCTATTCTCAGTTCATTCTTTATGTCTGAGGGTTATATAAGGCCCTCCTCCCTTCCCAACTCAATTAGGGCTCAGAAATTAGAGAAAATCAGAAACGTCCTAAGTATCAGGATGGAGTGTGTGACAACAAGAAATGCAGAGAGAAGCCCTGGCTGGGGGAGGGCAGAGGGGGAGATGGGAGCTGTGGCAATCTCAGTGGAAGGGAATATTTTCTCGTTTCATTTACACAGCATTCTACGGGTGTAACATTCGCCTTTCATTGGACTTCCACAACGATCTACCTCAACAACCCTTTGAGGTAGATAGTGAGCGATTACTTTGCCCATTTCTGGAAGGAAAAAATAAGAATCAAAGAGGTTCAGTGTCTTCTCCAATTGAAAAAGCATCGGCTACTGGGCGACACCCTGGGTATATAAATTTTAAAAAAATCCTAGTTTCAAGGACCTTATAGTCTAGTCACATGACTAAACATGGATCTAGTAAATGGCAGAAGAAGGATGAGATTAAATTGGAGATTTTCTGACTCAAAACCTTGAGTTCTTCCTTCCTGTAGGGTTCCATTTGGATCTTGCTTGGAACACTTTGGTTAGAAATTACTTTGTATTTATTTATTTATTTATCTAGCTCTTACCTGCTCAGAAGCCTGTGAGCTCTTGGATCACTACATCCTAGTTTTTGTTTTTTTTTCTAGGATTTAGCCCCGTGCCTGACAAACAGAAGGTGCTTAGTCCACAGAGATGAATCAAATTGTCAGAAACTTGAGGAGAAAGAGTGATTTTTTTCATTACTGTCTTTGCATGTCCAGCTTCCAACTCAATGTCTGTTTATATAGCCAGGCTTACAAAATGCCTGTTGGCTGCATGTTGATTGATGGAACAAGTGGTCATCCACTTTCCAGTGAAAGACTTCAGGGAAGGGGAAGCTAATATTTCAATGGAGGTTTCACTATTCTGTTCTGGAGTTGTAATTATTATGAAGTATTGTCTTTACTTTAAATTGATCCTAAATCTGTCTCCCTATAAATGAATAATATTAGCCCCCAGTTTTACTTTCTAGAGTCAGTCATCTTAGAACCACAGTATAGAACTGGGAGGGACTTTAGAGATCATCCAAATCATCTTTGCCCCATTTTACAAATGTGGAAACTGAGGCTTAGAGCATCAAAGTGAGTTGGCCAAAGTTGTAAGCATTAGAAGCAGAGTAAAGCCATGTTTTCTCAGGCTATAGGCAGTTTTCCACTATCCCTTGGGATTCCAACACGGGTACTAAGCAGCCTCCGGAGTTTCCCTACCTCTAGAGTCAATCAACACTGTGGAAAGACATCTGCACAAAGATAACAAACAAACAAACAAGAATTTATTGAGCATCTATGATATGGCAGCCACTGAAGTAGGAAAGGGAGTGAGGGCAAAGGAAGGAAACAAAGGAAAAGATTTAACTATTAATTATTAATTAATTAATTAGTTAAAATTAGTTTAAAAATTAAATTATTTAACTAAAAAAAAAGATTTTTCTAGTAAGTACCTTCTATGTACCAGGCACTATACTGGGTCCTAGGGTTAGAACTTTGGGCAGACATATTCCAGTAGAGGCAATAAGAGAATCAGCATGGATAGTGAAGGGAGTGCTGGGATTTGGATTCAGGAAGACCTGCATTTAAACCCTTCCTTAGAATCAGCTGTGATAGTTCAGGCAATGCACGTAAATAAGCTCTGTGCCTCAGTTTCCTTCTCTGTAAAATGAGGAGGTAGGAGTCCCTGGCCTCAGAGGTACGCTTTTATAATCCCAGGAAATAATCCCTGATGTTTCATTCAACGAGTATTTATTAATGCTTCCTACCTGTCAGCTGTTGTGTTGGGCAATGGAGGATGGAAAGAGACAGAAAGGAAACAGTCCCTGACCTCAAGGAGTTTATATTCCCAAGGAGATCCCACTGGCCTTTATAATCAGGAGTTTGTTCTGGCAAGAAAAAGAAGCCAACTAGATAAAAGACTGTATGAGACAGCATGTGACCTGAGCCTGGAGAACTGGGGAGGATGTTGGGAGTTTCTGCAGAGGGAGGATTACAGAGTAGGGCCATTTTCCTCCTGCCAGGCAGCTAATGGCTCTCTCTCTCTCTCTCTCTCTCTCACCCCCAGCTCCCTCAAAGAGCCCAGCCTCTGTCCTCTACAAAATTAACACTTGCAGAATAAACCCTTTTGAGCCCTCCAGGCAGGGGCTCTCACCAAACAGGAAAGGAGGCTCTACTTCTCATGAATATGGATCACCAGCACACAAAATGCTCACCTCCACTTGCCTCATTCTCTGTCTGCTCCTCTCAGAAAAAGGTACTTATCTCCCAAGCAGTAAATGGGTGCCTATTGTGTGCTGGGCTGCAAGAGTTTTAATGACTTGCAAAATATAGTTAATTATGTAAAAAGACATCTTCTGCACTTTTTCATGTAAATTAGACAAATTAATTGGTGTTCAGTATTTTTGAGAATGCATGCAATCCCAAGAGGGGAGAAGGGGGAAGAGGGGGAAAAGCTTGACAATTCTGAAGTGGGATCTTGACAGAAAGAAAGCAGGAGAAAAATAAGAAAACAGAGAAGGGTAATTTCTGATATAGTTAATTAATCCAGTCATTAAAGCGAGCATAGTATTTGTAACACAAACCGTGAGAAAGTGCGGGGAGTTGGTTCTCGCCAGCCAAGGTATTGAAAAGGGGGAGATTCATGAAAGTGACACTTGGGAGAGGCTGACATGCGAGAGGGACAATGCTACGTCAACCTCACAGTCATGGTCCGCTAATCAGCCCCCGGCCTGTGCCTTGTCTGCAGGAGCTTGGGAGGAGGGAAGTCAAACGTGAGCTGGCAACGGGGTGGACGAGAAGGGGAGGCAGATGAGATGTGGGCCAACATTACCCAAAGGAGGCTTAGGGGCATTTCAGTAAAAGAAGTAAAAAACGAATCACAAAGTAAGTAAGAGTCTATTCTGATCTCTCTATTCTGATCTCCTCTTGGTGGGTTGGTTACATTGTGGAAAAAGAAGAAAACATCGATTTCTCCACCTTTGAGGAGTTCAGAATGGGTAGGGAGACAAGTCTCAGGCATTACTGATTGAAAGGTGCTTTGATGCAAACAGAAGAGCTCCAGATTCAAAGGACTGCAGGAAACCACTTTATTTCCATGGGCTTGAGTTTCTTCGTTGGTTAAATGAGGAGGTTGTGATAGATACTCTCCAAGAACTCACCCATCTCTAAATCTATCATCCTACCATAGCGAATAAGACAGTTAACTTACTGAAATAAAATTTATATTGAATTATCTATAGGGATAGACACATTTCCTTCTAGTCTTAAATATACAGAGGGCTTTTTATTTGCTACAGAAGTTTTCTTTTTCTTTTCCACTGGGGGAAGAGAGATGATAGAAGGGAGAAGATCATTGCTTAAAAATTAAAAAAAAAAAAAGAATGGTAATAAGATCCAAGTTAGAAGGGAGTTCAAAGAGTATCAGGTCCAACAACCCTCATTTAACAGATGAGGAAAATGAGGCTGAGAGGCCAAATGATTTGCTAAGTGGCTGAGACAGAATTGTAGGAACATGGCTTTAAAGCTGGAAGAGACCTTGGAGGACACTGAGTTAAACTTTCTCCTTTACTTTACAGATGAGGAAACTGAGGCGTAGAAAGATTAAATGATTTGCCTAGGGTCATATAACTCAGGAGCATCTGAACCAGAATTTGAACTTGGATCATCTTTCTGTCACAGATTTTCTTTAGTCTGTCCATAGGGTTACACTGTCTTGTCCCATTGATCTTCCTTGGCCCCCGATTGCTGAAGCTACAAGAACTATTTTCTCTGGCAGCCTCCCCAGGGCCCCGTGGGAAGAGACTCTGTTACTAGAAGCCACCCAGCCATTACTTTACTGTGTGACCCCAATTTGAGACCTGGACCACGCTTGCCTCATCTCATCTTTCTGAAATTCCTGCTGCTTTCCAAGATCGGAATGGAGTTACTGTCCCAACCTTCTCTGTTTTCACTGGGAAATGTCCATGGCTCTATTCACAAGTGCTCAGTTGAAAGCAGAACAACAATAGGCTTTTATCTAGGGAAGGGGGGGAGCCACCATACCCAACCCCATCAGCTCAACTTCCACATTAAAAATGACATTCTTATCTTGCTCTGTCTGCGTGTCCAATTCCACTTGGTAGTGAAACCTGAAACAGTCGCAGGGTTATTTTATTATTAGATATGAATTAGGAGGAAAACTTTGTGAATTTCACTGGGTCCCTAAAGAAAAGTCAAAGCTTTGTTTTGAGCAATTCACTAATCTGTATGAAATAATGTTGGGAAATCTTTGGGAAAATGGCAAAATCTATCTGGCACAAATGGGAGTCTGTGAATTCATCTGTGCAGGACAGCCGCCTGCAATCTGGTAAACAGAGTCCACCTGTTATGGGTCTCAGGTTTCTGGATCCAAAGTAACCCCAGTGTTTTTGGAGCAGCAGAAAGCTTGGAATGAAAACAGCTTCTCTCCAACCAACTCTCCCCCCCTCTCTCTTTCTTTCTTTCTTCTTTCTTTCTTTCTTCTTTCTTTCTTTCTCTTTCTTTCTTTCTTTCTTTCTCTTTTTCTCTTTCTTTCTCTCTCTCTCTCTCTCTCTCTCTTTCCCTCTCTCTCACATACACACAAATACACACATCTTGAGCATTAACATGGCGGAATGCATAATTCCCATGAAAAGTTGGTACTGTGATATCATCTTCTGATTGGCCATCTTCATGCTGGGAATTCCTTCTCCATGACTCTGAGGGCTGCAGTGTGAATTTTGCCAACAGGTGCAGCTGTATCATTAGCAATCCAAATCTCCAGCCCATTTTTAGTCACCAAGGAAGGCATATCTCCTTCACTATTAGTTCCCTCTCCCTCTTCTTCTTCTGAAACCTTTTTTCATTGAATAAGAAACTGCCACCAATACATTTCATTTTCCTTCCTCTAAAACATGAGACATTTGGACTAAATGAGATGATTATCAGCCCTAAAACTATGACCTCGTGTCTCTGTGTGTGACATGGGACAAGTGGCTTCATCTCCTTGGGTCTCAGTTTCCTCATTTGTAAAATGAAGGCTCTGGGGTCCCTTCCAATCCTAATTCTATATCTTATCATCCTATGATACTGGGAGAACCAGGAGGGACGCTAGACAGCAAAGTACTGAGATGGAACTTCTTGATTCTGTGCTAGTTACTGCCCCACCTTCTTTGTTTTCACTGCAAAATGTCCATAGCTCTATTCACAAATAAAATCACAGAACCATCCTTATTCCATTCCATGAACATTGTGCAGAAAAGCTGGGAATCAACTATATTAATTGACTATAAAAAAGCACCTTGTTATTATTGTTTCACTCATGTCCAACTCTTCCCGTCCCCATTAGGAATTTTCATAACAAAGTAACTGGTATGGGTTTGCCATTTCCTTCTCCAACTCATTTTACAGATGAGAATACAGCTTAAGGTCACATGGCTAGTGAGTATTAGGGGCCAAATTTGAACTCGGATCTTCCTGATCCCGGGGCTATGATATATCCACTGTGCCTCCCAGCACTTCTATCCAAATGAGGACTTGTTTGTGATTTTATTTGCATAGTGAACTCCCAGAAAAGGAAACTCCCTCTGCAAAGACTCAGGCTGGTACCTTGTCTAATCTTAGAGCACGTCCTGAGGTCCCAAGTGGTGAAATAAGAGAATGACTTCCCAGAATCCCCCATTCTTATCTGTTAGAGTCAGGACTTAAACCTAGATTTCTTTTTTTTTTTTTTTAATTTTTTTTTTTATTTAATAGCCTTTTATTTACAGGTTATATGCATGGGTAACTTTACAGCATTAACAATTGCCAAACCTCTTGTTCCAATTTTTCCCCTCCTTCCCCCCACCCCCTCCCCTAGATGGCAGGATAACCAGTAGATGTTAAATATATTAAAATATAAATTAGATACACAATAAGTATACATGACCAAACCGTTATTTTGCTGTACAAAAAGAATCAGACTCTGAAATATTGTACAATTAGCTTGTGAAGGAAATCAAAAATGCAGTAAACCTAGATTTCAAAGCCAGTTCTCTACTAACTATTTAGCCTGTGATTTAAAACAGAGTCTTATAGAATTATGGGATGTTAAAGTTGGCATAGACCTTAGTGATCATCTAGCCAAAGCCTGTCACTGAACTGGGGCCCAAAGAGCAGACAGAGCCAGAACTCCAACCAAGATCTGCTCAGTCTTCATCCTCACAAACCCTCCCATGCATGGTTATAGTTGCCAGGTCTCACAACTTTCAGAGGACATCTGCCACACCCTGGATAGACCACCGTGGAGGAAAGACCACTCCTGGCTGTTCACAATAGGTCAACAGATAAAAGAGATGGTCCCCTTTAAGCACCCTGATGTAATTCCCAGTGGCCAATATTGAAGAACCTTTGGGGGTTTCATCATTTCTTGGTTCCTCCTCAAAGTGTCCTGGTTTCTCCTTGAAGTATTTAAAACGATCTCCTAAGAGATGAGTCTCTTGACTACTCATTGCTTCAGGAGTTCAGGGTTTTTTGGTCCTGATATCTCAAGACTCAGGCGAGGTCTTTCCTCTACTTCTTATTTTTTCCCCTTTTTGTTTTCTCTGTGAAGCATTTATTCTAAGGTATACTTTTTGCATCCTCCAAAGGCCTTTCAACATATACTTTTTGAGGGAGAGCAACTTGAATTTTAACAACTTTTTCTGCTATTTAGCAGAAACACAAAGTACAGTTCACTATCAGTCACCTGAAATTTTTCTTAGAAAGTTGAAATTGATAGCTAAATGGAGGATGAGTTGAAATGAGCAGAGAATTGAGACAAGGAGGCAAACAAGAAGATTATTGCAAAGGGATAGGTGATAAGATAATGATAGCCTACACAAGGACAGGGGCAGTGTTGGAAGAGAAAAGGGAGCATATATGAGAGTCGTTATGAATGTAAAATTGATTTAAAAAATAGGCAACAGACTGAATATTGATGGTGAAAGAGAATGAAGTGACTAAGGATGACTAGTTTGCAAACCTTGGTGACAAGGAGGATGTTGTTGACATTAGTAATAGAAGGATGTTTGGAAGGGGGGAAAGTTCTGAGGGAGAAATAATAAGTTCCATTTTGGATGTGTTGAGTTTAAGAATTATCTTGGATCACTTTATTGATTAGAGGATCTAAGTATACCATGTAATCAACTTATATCTGTGTCCTCTGCCTATGTGCAGACTTCTCCTGTGCAGACTTCTTTCCCTAGAATGAAAACAGTTTAACTCCATTGAGTCCCTTATAGTTATTCTTTCATGTTTATATTATTATGCTTCTTTTGCATCTCGGTTTGATTATCAGATTTTCTATTTAACTTTGGTTTTTTCATCAGGAATCATTGAAGCCCTCTATTTCATTAATTATCCATCTTTCACCCTAAAGGATTATACTCATTTTTCCTGGGGGGGTTATTCTTCTTTATAACCACAGTTCCTCTGCCTTCTGGAATATTATATTTCAAGTTCTCCATTCCTTCAATGTGAAAGCTGCTAAGTCTTGTGTGATACTGACTATGACTTCATGATATTTGAATAGTTTCTTTTGGCTGCATGTAATGTTTTCTTCTTGATATGGGAACTCTGGAATTTGACAATCATATTCTTTTAAGTCATCATTTTGCTATTCTTTCAAAAGATGATTAGTAGGTTTTTTCAATTTTTATTTTACCATCTGAATATAAAATAGTGGAGAAGTTTTCCTTGAAAATTTCTTGAAAGATAATGGCTAGGTGCATGCTCTCTCTCTCTCTCTCTCTCTCTCTCTCTCTCTCTCTCTCTCTCTCATCATTGCTTTCAGGTAGTCCAATAAATTATCTCCTCTAGATCTATTTTCCAGGTTAATTGTTTTTCCAGTAAGATATTTCACCTTTTTTTCTACTTTTTTCATTCCTTTGGCTTTGTTGAAGTCCCATGGAATCATTAGGTTCCAAATGCCAAATTCTAATTTTCAAGGAATTATATTCTTTAGTGAGTTTTAATGCCTTTTTTTCATTTGGGACCTTTTTCTTTGGTAAAATTCTGTAACTCTTTTAGCAAGCAGTTAATTTTTTAAAATAATTTTTGAATCACTCTCATTTTCTTCCTAATTTTTCCTCTACCACTCTTACTTTTTTCTTTAACTCTTCTAAGAATTTTTGCTAGCCTTGTGTTCAATTGGTATTTTTCTTTTAGGCTTTGTAGAAGTTTTCAAGTTGTTGCCTTTTACTAAGTTTGTCTTGTCTTCCCATGATAGTTTTTATGGTCAAGTTCTTTTTTTCTTGTTATTTGCTCATTTACTAATCTATTTCCTTATTTTAACTTTATGTTAAAGTTGGGATCTGCTCATCTGAGGGTGGAGAAGCACTCTGTCTAGTTTCAGGATTTGGGGGTTGCTATTTTTAGTGCTGGGGCTTCTAAGGTGTTGCTGCCCTGGGAAAGGTGTGGTCACTACTCTCATGGTCTGTGTTCTGGTTTTTATTCAAGAAGCTTCCTTGTTTCCCTGCAGCTGCAAGTACTAGGGCTCCTCTTGATCCTGGATCTGTGCCTAGGATTGCTGCTCCCTTGTGACCAGTCACAAGTGCTCCTTTTCATCCTGGAACTGTGACCCAGAACTGCTTATAAAGTCTGCTATAAACTCTTTCACAGTTGTCTGACCTGCCTTACCAAAGCTGCTGTTGTTGGTATAGTGGCTACTTCTATGGCTCACTACTGGTACAGATTCTGCCTGTCTCCATTAATGTTATAGACCTTTCCCGTGGACTGCCTAAGCTGTCTTAAGTTAGAAAAATGGCTCCCTCTGTCCTTTTGGTTGTTTCTACTACTCCAAAATTTTATTTGAGGTATTATTTTAAAGTTGTTAAGAGGGAAACATTTGGAGTGTTCAGTTAGGTCTTGATCTATACCCCACCATTTTTGCTTTGCCCTCCTAACTAGCCCTCTAATTCAAGCTTCCAACAGATATCTGGAGATACAAAACTGGAGGTCTGAGGAAAGGATAGGTTTGCATAAATAGATTGGTGAATTATCAACATATACATGATTATTAAAATCATGGGAACTAATGAAATCACCAAACAAAAGAATATAAAAGGAGAAGCAAAAGAGAAAACTGTCCAGGGCAAAGTCATTGAAGTACCCTAGAGTAGCGAGTGTGGCCTGGAAAGGAGACTGAGAAGGAAAAATCATATAGGAGAGAGATTCATGAGAGTTCGATATCATGAAAACTTCAAGAAAAGAGGGTAATAATGAAACAAGGGTGATCCATCACAGTTTTAGAGCGAGCAGAAAGATCAAGAAAGATGAGGATTGTGGAATGGTCAATCACTTTGGCAATTAAGGAATTGTTAGTAACTTTGAAGAAAGCAATTTCAGTTGAATAATGAGGTTGGAAATCAGACTAGAGAGAGTTAGAAGACAGGAGAGAGAGGGAGGGAAGGAGAAAGGGAAAGAGAGAGAGAGAGACAGAGAGAGAGAAAGACAGACAGAGACAGAGACAGAAAGATAGAAACAGAGACAGAGAAAGAGGAGAGAAATAAAATGGAGGCACTGAATGGTTTTGAACCATGAAAGGAGATGGGATTTAAAGCCGGCTTCTTTTAGTCAAGAGCCAGGGCTCACTCTTTCCATTGTACCATAAAAGATGAGGCGTTTAGCCCATTTGATAGTTTACTCAGCTACTGGAAACTCTACTTGTTGAAAGACTAACTGACTTATGGTGACACAGAGTATTTTTCCCATTAATGTTAAGATAAAATTATAACTTAGCCTCAGCTGTACTCATTTATATGGATGAGGGCAATGTGAATGTAATTATGTGCCTATTTTCAACGTTATCCCTTGAAACTGAAACTATTTTTCAGACAAGACATTTTATAAACTAGATTATGTGGCCAGTATACAATATTAGGTTGAATAAATAAAAATCCATTGAAATAATGAATTTTAAAAGCAAATTAAAGGGGCAGTGGATTACCTTTAGGTTGGTCTACACATTCAGGAATATATTCCATTGCTGAGGTAATTTTGACTCCTACACTTTGATTTGAAGGGTTAGTCAATCAACAAGCATTTACTAAGAGCTTACTTGGTAGTTAGGGGGCACAGGAACTTGAATAGTGGGTCTGGAGTTAAGAAGCTCTGAGTTCAGATTCACTTCAGAGATTTACTATATGATCTTCAGCAAGTCACTTAATCTCCCTATGCCTCAATTTCCCTTTTATGAAATGTAGATTTTATAAGCCTTTTTCATTTTTTAGAATAAACTGAGAAAATATAAAACTATAAAATTTTATATAAATGTTAGATATTAATATTATTATTAATAATAATAACCAGAATTTATTAGAGACAGTTAGATGGCGCAATGGATAAAGTATTGGACATCAAGTCAGTAAGACTTATCTTCATGAATTCAAATCTGGCCTCACTAGCTCTGATCACACTAGGTGTGTGTAATCTTCTTTATCTTAGTTTTCTCATCTGTAAAGTGAACTGGAGAAGGAAGTGGCAAACCATTTCAGTATGTTTACCAAGAAAATCCCAAATGGGGATTAGGACATAACTAAAACAAAACAAAACTGAAAAAAAAATACTAAACAACAAAAGTGTTTCTTAAACATCTGCTGTGTGAGAAACTGCTGTACTAAGCATTTAAAAAATATTATCTCATTTGATCTTCACACCAATCCTGGGAAGTAAGTGCTGTTATTATTCTCTTTTACAGTTGAGGAAACTGAGACAGAAGTTCAGTGACTTGGTTAAAGTCATACTTTTAGGAAGTGTCTGAGGTTGGATTTGAACTCAAGTCTTCCTAATTCCAGGTCCAATATCCTATCCACTGTGTAACCTAGCTTTCTCATGATTATTACTGTTATTAATATTATTAGTTATTATTATTGTTGTTGTTTGTTATGACTATATGAAAGGTACCAATGGTTCCTTTTAAGCACCACAATTAGGTCACTCTTGATCATATGATTCAAGACTGAGTTAACTTTGTGACATAATCATCAGTAATCATCAATGACCATAAGGCCATCAGTGACCATCAGTAGCCATCAGTGACCATCAGTGACCATCAGTGACCATAAATGGCCATCAGTGGCCATCAGTAGCCATCAGTGACCATCAGTGGCCATCAGTGACCATAAATGGCCATCAGTGGCCATCAGTGACCATCAATGGTCATCAGTGGCCATCAGTGACATTAGCTAATGTTAGCCACCAAATGTGTTTCCTTCTCAGGGATGATTCTCTGTGATTTATAGTTAACAGTTGCCATCTACAATGGCACTTTATGGCAAAACATTTCATTCTATATTATCTCAAAGGTCTCTCTCAATAGTCCCATAAGGTAAGGAACAGAGGTTATATTGTGCCTTCCAGATTGTAGATAGCGAGGCAGTGGAAGTAGTCACTCAGTAATTACTCAGCTGGAGTAAGATCTGAATTCAGATCTCACTTCTGCCACATCTTGACTGTGTGACCTGCTATAAATCCATTAACGTCTCAGGATCCCTAAGCATATCTGTAAGATTCTAAGTTGCTTAACAGATGCTGCTTTGGATTGATCAAGAGAAAATGATCAGCCAGAGTTCTCTGCACCATTGAATTGTAAATGTGCACCAAAATCATATACACATAAATATGTGGGGGCAGATGGGGAAAATAAAATTGGAAAGAAAAGGAAGCTAATTCGTGATTACATAGAGAGGAACTGGCAAGTCTTACTAGAACTCAGGTGTCTTCTGCTGCATTAATTCCCCACTTTTCTCACTATGCTTTCTCAGGCTACCTCCCAGCTTGGAATGATGTAAAGACTTGTGAATGATGACAAAGACAAGGGTATGACCAGCTCTGTGTGTGACTGAAGTAGAATGGAGGAGGAGGAGGAGATCCCAGTGAATACATAGATTAAGGAACTGGAATGTTAAAGTATTTGAGGGAAAATCCATGTATATGTTTAAAATCCCTTTGTATGAGAGAAGCAGTTGGAGGGGACAGAAATACTGTGAGCCCCATGCTGAAATTAATGAGGAAGGAAAAAAGAAAGAAAGGAAAAAAGGAAGGAGGAAGGGAGGAAAGGAAGATGAAGAAAAATGGAAGGAAGGAGGATGAAATGAAAGAAGGAATGAGGAGGGAAGGAAAGAGAAAAAGAAAGAATGAAGGAAGGATACAAAAAAGGAAGCAAAGAGAAAAGAAATAAAAGGGTCATGTAGAGCAGAGATATCAAGCACATGGCCCACAACAATCCCAAGTACAGCTTGAATACAATACAATACAATATTTAACAAAACAAATGAAAATACTATAAAGTGTAGAGAATGGCTTTGTGTGGGTTTTCTAAGCCAATATGCAGCCTTCAAAGATCCTTATATATAGTTTGGTGGCCCTAATTCTACTTGAATTTGACACTAATGGTGTAGACCCCAAGACTTGGATTGGCTTTAGGATTTTTTTTAAGTTGACTGCGTTTTTATTGATATAGAGAATTACTAGCAAGGAAATGCTTCCAGCAAATTAAGTGGCACCTGCTTTGCAACTTACAGGCTGGCCTGAGGAACTGAAAGATGAAAAGACTTATCCAGGGTCACACAGTCAGTTTGTATCAGAGGTGAGGCTTGGATCGAGGTCTTTCCAGATCTCCCTCTGGTTCTCTATCCACTATACCACACTACCTTTCACTTTGCAAAGATTCCAACTAATAAGTTTTCTTGATCTGAAGTGAGAACATGAAACCTACTTTCAATTTGAAAGTTAACATACCAAGTGATCACCACAAGAGCTGCAGAGGAATTGGAGCATCGGCGTTGAGAAGGCAGGAGCTACAAAACAGCCTCACCCACAGTCCAGTCTTAACTTTTCAAATACAGGCTCAGTAAAATGAGCAGGTTGGACAAATTATCCTCCAAGTCTTCATCTTGATGTGGAACTCTAATCTGTGAACCCATATTCTTGCACTCCCCTGACACGGATCATCCTCACATCCAGCCAGAATCATTTAATCACCACCTCCCACAAGTGGCAGCTTAGCTCCTGTGCCTTGACACTCTCCTGCTCCCTCATCTAATCAAATCCACTTTTGAAACCCACATCAAATGTCTTTAGCCACATGAAGCCTTCCTTGACTGACCTGTTCTACAGTGATTTTCCCTTCTTTTATTCTTTAAAACTGTCTGGAATCTACAGCACCCATTTGGCAAAGAACCATAATTGGCTTTCTCTTATTGTGTGTAAATCTGGCACCCCCAATTGCTTTAACAATTTCTTGAGTATAAGGGGCACATTATGATGATCATCATCTCCTTTGTGCCTACCATAGAATCCTACAGGGGGATATCAACTCGGTGAATACAGTAGCTTACAAACTAGTAAAGGACAAGTGGAAGAATTATCCATGCATATATTTTGAAAAATAAAAAGGTTTAATAAAAAAATAAATAAATAAAAGGTAAAAGTGCCTTCATTTGTAAAAATCCCTATTTCTTTGTGCCAATATCTTCAATTCTTCTCTACATTATTTTCAAGGCTTACTTTTGTTAGGAGAAGAACTCAAATTGATTGATAAACAATGATTCACTACAGTTGATTTGGAAGACCCTGTGATAGATTTTAGGGTTTAAAAAAGAATAACATTTATATATTCTACTACTCAAATTTGGGGGTAAAACTGCCCATTCAAAGAAGTTAATTGATATATTGGCATTTTAAAATTTTTGAGCTAAAAGCTTCCCAAAGTAAACATTTTTATTAATGTGCTTGATAAATATATACCTTTGTTTTCAAAGAGAAATCTGAATGCATCTGATTCACGGGGTGTCATCTGCTGAAATGTGCTCCTGTCAATTATGGTAAGACCCCAGGGTTTATAAAACATCCATTGAGGATAGCGGGTATATATCCTGCTAAAGGGTTGTGGTGAACACTCCCAGAGACAGACAGCCTGCAAAATGCAGACTTTGGTAACAGAAAGGTAGGGAAACAGACAGGCAATAATAGAAAGAAAACAACCACACTGAATTTTGCAGAACTCTTCAGACTTTTGGGCACTGAACCATTCTGGAAAGCTTAGTTGAGTGAGGTTGGCATATAAGTCCCCTGAATTTTTGAGAAATAAACCATATTCTGGAGGAGAAAGAGAAATCTGGTCTAGAAAAAACAGGCCCCTGACTAGAAGGACCTGAAAAGGAATTAAAAATATTCCATGAAATTCTGCACCCTCCCTCCCCCCTTTTTCTGGCCAATGAAGCTCTTTAGACTCCAAATGCTTCCTCTGTCTCATTCTCCTAAGTGCTCTGACTCAGCTTATCAGTACAAACTGTCACCAGACTGCAATATTTTGGATAAAATAAACTAGAGCCGAACTTAGTTTCACTCAGATCGTTAAAACCCAAATTAAGACCCATATGGCGATACAATATTCTCACTCTAATTCTTCACAGTATTTAAAGCATGATTATGGGCTCCAGAATGGAGAAACCCAAATGCCATGAAATTATTCGACTTCCAATGTTCATTTATAAGGAGAAAAGAATCAATAGAGGAATCTTGAAACGTTCCCCCAACCTCCACAAAGATTACTGTAAGTCGGAGTTGCTGACTTTGCCTTTCCATTTTTATTTTGAAGCTGTTGAAATGGACATTTTTTATTCTACAGTGATAACCCAGATCCCTGACGTAAGAAGAGATGGTAAGAAAACTAGATCAATCCACCTCAATCAAGTCTACTGACCAGGAATGCATTTAGCCAGGGGGAATCACATTAAAGTCACTGAAAAGAAAATACATAGAATTATAAATTATTCAAGGAAGGAGTCCCCCAAAATAGACTTTTCACTAAGGAAAGAGTGTAATGAGAATGATTCTAAATCAAGAGCTCAGACATAACTCCTCCATTTTCTCTCTTCATGACATGAAATTAATTTTGATAACATCTACTTGTCAGTATGTCATACTTGTCTCAGAGCTTGTCTCAGAGTCATCTTAAACATAACATGCCTAACATTGAATTTATGATCTTTCCCCCCAAGTGCTCCTCTCTTCTTAATTTCCCTATTACTGTTGAAAGTATCATCATCCTTCCAATCATCCAGGCTTGAAACTTAGGCGCCATTTTGGATTCTGTACTATCTCTCACCTTTTTATATCCAATCTGTCAGTAAGTCCTGACAATTTTATCCTCCTAACATTTCTCACATACACTTCTTCCCTTCTCTGACAAAATCACCATACTGATGCAGCCCTCATCACCTCATACCTGGACTGTGGCAATAATGGCTGTTGGGTCTGCTTGCCTTAATTCGTTTCCCACTCCAGTCCTTTCTCCAGATAACTGCCAAAAGCAGATCATCAGATCATTTTATTATTCAAAAATTTCCAGTGGTTACCCATTTCCTCCAGGATCAAATCAAATATAAAATCCTCTAGGTTTCAAAGACTTTTTCTATCTCCTCCCTACCTTTCCAATATTCTTAACATTTATTCCTGTCTAATATTCCATGATCCACTAACACTGACCTCATGAGACTCTCCATCTTCTGATTTTGTATATTTAGGTTTGTCTGGCTTCTTTCAAGTCTCAGTTATCATCTCACCTTCTGCTAGAAACCCTTCTGGTCCTCCTTAATGTGAATACCTTTCCTCTGAGTTTATCTTCAAATTCTCCTGAGGGAGGGATGAGGACCATGGTCTAGACAGAATGATAACTACAACTTATAAGGCAGTATGTCTTAGTGGGAAAAAAAATTACTGAATTTGAAAGTTGGAAAGCTACTCCATTCTTTCCTTCAAGACCAACATTCAGAGAAAACTAACTACTTCCATAAAGTCTTATTTACTTTGAGAGGCTGTGTGATAGAGTGAAAAGAGCATTGAGTTGGGAGCCAATGGACCCGAGTTTAAATTCTACCTCTAAATTACTGCTAAGAATTCCTTTGGGAAATCACATCAATTCTACCACCCTTAGTTTCATCATCTTGGCAATGATGGACTTCTAGGAGAATTTTGTCAGACTTTGAATATTGGTTCCAAAATTATAAATGATCAGGATTGCCCTGGATAAACTCAAAGAAACTGGGCAGAATTACATGAAAATTCTAACAAACTTAAAAAAAATACTTACAATAGGTCATTTTTGTTGTGTCAGACTCTTTGTGAATCTGCTTGAAATATTTTTGGCAAAAATACTGGAGTAATTTGCTATTTTTTTCCAACTTATTTTATAGATGAAGAAACTTAGGCAGACAAATTTGATTTGCCCAAAGTCACACAGCTAGTAAATATCTGAGGCCAGATGTGAAGTCACAAAAATAAATCTTCATGACTCTAAGTCTAGCACTCTATTCACTGTACCACCTAACTGCCCAATACCTACAGACAACAAATTATTTATAATAATTAAAAAAGGAAGGTTACTTGACAGGTTGCAGTGGCTGCAATGGAGAACTATAGCTTGTATAAAAATATAAGAACATTTCAAAGCATTCTATTATCTTTTATCTATTTTATCTATCTGTATTTATCTATTATCTATTATTCTAATATCCATTATCTTATTTGATTCTTGCAATGTGATGTGATTCTTGCAATTCTTGAATGTGATGGAAGAGCAATTTTCCTGAATTTTACATGTTGTCTTTTTTCATCAAAAGTGTTTTACACAACAAACACATTTTGCAGTAGTTCTAAGTCTTGATTGTGAGTCTTGATATGTGAACCAGAAAAAAGAATTATATCTCAATATCAATAATATCAATTTTTAAAAAAATGAAATGAAATCCTAGCAAAAAGGTCACAGAAATTTAGGCAATCAATAATTAACTATGACAAAGTTGGATTTATAACAGTGATTTGAGGATAGTCCAACATTTAAAAAAATATTATTTTAACCATTAAAAACAAAAGTGTCTGAAACCATGAGACAATTTTAATAAAAATGGAAAAGTTTTTGATGAGGTAGAATACTCATTTGTGGTCAAAAATTCTACAAAACACAGAATATTTTTAATATGGCAAAACTTTCAATCTAAGACTAAAAGCTATTCCATATATACAGTGTAAAAACATTGGAAGCTTTACAATAAATTCAGAAATAAAGGATGCCCAATTTCCCCACTGCCACTTGACAAAATTCTAGAATTACTAGGAATAGAAATAAAACAAGAGAAATAAAGTATTGGCACATGAATAGATAAAAATGAGACCAAATTATCTTTACTTGATGATGACATGATGATTTACTTAGAAAATTTTAGGAAATAAGCAAAAACAAAACAAACAAGATAATAGAAACATTAGTAAATTGCAGAAGACAACTTAAACTTAGAAAGAACAATGAGATTTCTTTATAGCAAAAATAAAATCCAGCAGGCAGCAACAAAAATGAAGCTTCATTCAAAATCACTACCAAAAGTTAAAAAAAATGGGGATTCAAAACATAAAGAAAATTCACCACTTTTATATGTAAAACTAAAACAGTCTCCTTAAAGAAATAAAGATCAACTTAAATAGTTATTCAGCACTCTGAGGTAGGCTATACCAATATAAAATTAAAATATCACCAGTAATTGATGGATATTTTTTGCTGTACAAAACAACTAGAACTAGATAAAATAATGAAAAAACTTTAAAGGGATAGATATAGGAATAGAGTAAATAAATAATTTAACTCAATAATTCAATATTAAAAATATGAAAACATAAATTATCTAAGAAACAGCTCTTTATTTAACAAGACTTGCTAGGAAATTGAAAAGTACTCTGACAGAAATCAAGTTTGCCTAGACCAGGACTGTATGCCATATACCAAAATATATTCAAAATGGATACATCACCTGAATATAAAAGCTCATATCATTAAAAATTATTAAAAAGATCATATACCTTTTATAGGTATGGTTAGGAAGAGGAACACAGGGAATTATGAAAGCTAAAATTTGAAAGTATTTTGTATGAAAATCCATTCAACTAGGATAAAAAGGGAAGTTAAACTTGGAAATTTCACATCAAATATAAGAGAGTCTGACATCAAAGATGTCAGACAACAGAAATGTAAAACTCAAAGTCATTCCTTAATAGCTAAAAATGTACATATTGTATTCAAAAGAAGGGTATCTAAGTATAAACATTCAAGAAATAGTAAATATAATTTACTATTAATAAGAGAAACTCAAATTAAAAAAAATTCCTGAAGTTTTGACTTCACAGCCAACCAATTGACAAAGATGACAAGAGATAGTTGATGTGAGAGCGATTATGAAAATAAAACACATTAATGTTTGTTAGTATAGTCACGAATTGATCCAACAAAGCATTTTGGAATTATGCAAAAATATTGATGAAAATATCCATACGGGTTGAAATAGAGAATCTATTTGCCCAAGAAAAGACTTCAATGAGGTCAATGCCAAAAGGAAGATTTTTGTATACATCTGAACAGGTGAAGCTTCACTCTTTCCAGTACAAAGAACTGGAAACAAAACAGATGTCTGTTAGCTGAGAAATAATTAAATAAACTGTGGTAAATGAGTATAACGCAATGATATTGTGCTGAAACAAATGATGAATATAACGAATGCACAGAATTATGAGAAGAATTATGTGAACTGATACAAAATGAGGTAGCAGAACATATACAATAACAAAACAATCTCAATAGATGCTAAATGCTGCTGAATGCTAATTACCGAGCTTGATCACAAAGAAGAAATGTCAGGAGAATCTCTCACCTACTCCTGGTAGTATAGACTCTGGATACAGAATACCAGATCGTGCTGTACTTTTTAGAAACACTGATTAATTTTACTGAATTTTTCTTTTATCTTTTTATAAGCTGGAAAATTATGGTTGTAATGAGGAATTGTAGCTTGTTTTAAAAAAACAAAAGAAAATTTTAAAGCATTTTACATCCATTATCTTGATTCTCATAATTAAGAACAATTTTCCTGAATTTTACAAAGAGTAAAATTGAAACACAGAAAGAGTGTTTCACTTAGGATAATCCAATTAGTAGGCCTCTGAGGTGGGATTTGAACCCTGAATCTTCCTACTGTTCATTTTCTATCCATTATTCTAAACCAGTAATCTGGCAGCTAGTGTGCTCTCTCGCTCTCTGTTCCCCCTTCTTTCTCTCCCTTCCCCCTTTCTTTTTCTCTCTTTTACTCTCCCCTCTCTCTTCTCCCCCCTCTCTCTCTCCCTCTCTCTTTCCCTCCCCCCTTCTCTCTCTCCCCATTCTGTTACAGTTTGTGATTTAATCATGTGTGATTAATGATGTCGTTCATAATAAAATTTATGCCATGAGGTGAAATTAAACCTGGGATGCATATGTGACATCTCATAAAACCATCAGCTTTGATCCCTTAATTTATGATGATAATTCAGGCAGGGGTGACTTACCTCCTTTATGAGGGTGACTCTTGATCCTAAGTGGGATTCTCATCCTCCCCTGCCCTGCTCTCCTGGAAAACCTGTGGGTGGTAAGAGAGAACAGGGGCAGTTTTAATACATTTGTCACCTAGGGCTTTCCTATAAGGAGATGGCAGGGCTTGGTGTTGAGGGCCTGTCAGCTGATAGACATTAGAGATGTCATTCTTCCAGGGAAGCTGGGGGAGGAGAAGTAGGGAATACATTAAGCTTTTCTGATGATTTCAACATTCAGAAAGAGATTAGATCAAAGAATCATGGAATCTCATACTTGGAAGAGCTTTCAGAAGCCACCATGTACAACTCATTTCTAAACCAAAATTTCCTCTACAAGGAACCTAGACTTTACTTGAAAATTTCCTATGAGCGGAAACATGCCATCTCCCAAGAAAACTATTTTTGGCAAGCTCTATTTGTTTAAAGAGAGTTTTTCTTTTGCCCATGGCTCTCTGAGACTCACAGCCATTGTGTTTTAAATATATATTTTAATTATACTGATCTCTTTTACTTCTATCACCTTCATTCCTAAATACATCATTCCCCATCTCTGACAACTGTGGAATCAAAAACCTAAGCCTCTGTCTCTCTGTCTTTCTCTGTCTCTCTGTCTCTCTCTGTCTCTCTCTGTCTCTCTGTCTCTCTCTCTCTCTCTGTTTCTCTCAGTTACAAGATAACTTGGCACTAATGCAAAAGTTTGTGGGCAAACTAGGATATTGGTAACATGAATAAACTATAGAGAAATAGCATTTATCCCAAAGAATTCTGGCTCTAAGCAGAACAATGGAAAACACCTGCTCCACTCGAATAGTCCTCCCTAGCTCGTTCCCAACACAACTGGCTCACTTGGTGCCTTCATCAAGTTGTTAATTGCATACATTCCTCCCCCAGCATCGTATGCCCCCTCCATTCATATTTCAGGTCTAGAACGCCCTGTATTTATTCTTTCTCTTCTCAATATAGCGCTAAGTTAGTCAGCCATCTTCTGCTTGGATGGAAAACATGGTTGTGTCACAGGCCCAGCTTGATGTGGAACAGCCAAGTTCAGGATTGCAACAAAATGTGATGTCAAATATGTAGCTAAAATAGCTACATAGCATGAATCAGATTCATGGAACGTAATTGGGGGGTGGATAAAATGTTGTTTAAAAATGTAATTGGTAAATAATTAACAAAATAAAGGAAAACACAATAAAATAGAGAGAGTATCACATGTTAAAACGAAATCCATCAGCAGCCATAGGAATCCTTATTAATGGTTTAGTGGTCCTCATTTCTATTTGAGACGGACACTGGTGTAGGTCATCTGTCACTTAACAAGAAGACGTTATCTTACCAACAGTGTGGAAACAACAGTCCACAGACACAGCATCCAGGGGAGCGTAGATTCCCGCCTCCACATATTTGCCACGGTGAAATGCTGATTAGAGGGTCAGTCCAGAAAATCCAGGGCCACTTCAAAATGGCCTTTTGTACTTTGATGGCCAGAAAGCTCTCTCAGAGGCTTGACCCTTAGTTTCCCGGATCAGCTAAGAGATCTCCAGAAGCTGTTCTTCCCTATGGCATATACTTTTGCTTTCATGCACAAGCAGTTACCCCCAGCCAAGGCAGGTTAGGGCACTCAGGACCCTCACCAGGATGCACTCCAGGGTCTCCCATTGAAAGTGTCAGAAACAGACAGACAGAGCTCATGGTTCCAAGGAGAGAAGTGAAGCTGTATCTCATGTTAAATGGACACATCCCTTTTCCCCTCCTCAGCAAATCAGCTGGAATACATTTGGCGCCTTCATCCCAATCTCTAATCCTGGAAAGGTCTCTTAGGTCTTGTGCAAGATTAGCCATCATCTTTTCAAGGGCCTGTCCCAGTCCCAAAAGTTTCAACACAGCTCACGTGGCACCCTTCCCAATAGCCTCAGATGACATGGAGAAAGTCCCAAGCATTCCATGTAGCACAATTCCCAGAAGGCTCCCAACTTCAAGTCCCTACAGTTACTGTGCCTGGAGATCGCTGCTCTCCCAAACACTAACATTATTCAAACTCAACAAGTGACAGCTTAAAGCATTTATCAATTCAGGACACAAAGTATGTCTTATACTTTCACATCTACTTCTAGTGCCTGGATGTCGCAGACAGGTCATTTTCCAATCCCACTGATTAGAAACATGTCACAGGGAAATAGCACATCAATTGAGTCAGCCAGTATAGGGAGTATACAAACTTGTTTTCAATCTAAGCTCTCAATGAAGGGATGGAGTAACTTTTTTTTTCTTCTCTTTAATTTTTGTTCTCCATTATTTAAAATCCAGTTTTCTAGGGCTAAGAAGAACAATTTTTTATAATTATTTTATTTTTTCTGGTTAAATTTTTTTAAACATATTTCTTTATGATTCGTGTCGGGAAAGAAAAATCAGAACAAAAGAGAAAAATCACAAGAGAGAATTAAAACAGAAGAAAAAGGGGAAAAAAAGTGAACATAATGTGTTGATTTACATTCAGTCTCCATAGTTCTCCCTCTGGATGCAGATGATATTTTCTATTCAAAGTTTATTGGAATTGCCTTGGATCGCTGAAGAACCAAGTCTTTCAGAGTTGATCATCTCACAATGATGCTGTTACTGTGCACAATGTATTTCTGGTTCATCATGCTTCACTCAACATTAGTATAAAAATCTTTTCAGGCCTTTCTAAAATCAGCTTTTTCATCATTTTTTTAGAACAATTATATTCCATTACTTTTATATAACATAACTTATTCAGCCATTCCCCAATTAACAGGCATCTACTCATTTTCCAATTCTTTGCCATCACAAAAAGAGCTGCTACAAACATTTTTGCATATGTGGGTCCTTTATCCTCCTTTTATTATAATTTCCTTGAGATACAGACACAGTTGGGTCAAAAGGCATACACAGTTTTAAAGCCCTTTGGGCATAGTTCCAAATTGCTCTGAGATAGGTTGGATCATTTCACAGCTCCACCAGTAGCACATTAGTATCCCAGTTTTCCCACATCCCCTCCAATATTTATCATTATATTTTCCCATTATCTTAACCAATCTAAGAAATATAAGTTGACACCTCAAAGTTGTTTTAATTTGCAACTTTTCATATGACTATAGATGGCTTTAATTTTATCATCTGAAAATAATCTATTCCTATCCTTTGACCATTTATCACTTGTGGAATGATTTGTATTCTTATAAATTTGACACAATTTTTTATATATTTTAGAAATGAGGCCTTTATCAAAAACATTAACTGTACAAAATTTCCCCAAGTTTTGTACTTTCCTTTTAATCTTGTTTGTATTGGTTTTGCTTGGGCAAAATCTTTTTTAATTGAATGTAATCAAAGTTGTCCTTTTTGCATTTCATAATATTCTCTAATTTTTTCTTTGGTCATAAATTTCTCTCTTCTCTGAAGATCTGATAGGTAAACTATACCTACTTTGCTTATGGTATCACCCCTCATGACCAAATTATGTACCCATTTTGATTTCATTTTAGTGTAGGATATGAGATGCAGGTCTGTGCAGAGTTTCAGACATTGTTTTCCAGTATTCCGAGAAATTTTTGTGAAATAGTGAGTTCTTTCTTGTCCTAGAAATTGGAATTAGGGGATTTATGAAATACTAGATTAGTAATTAACTATTGGGTCATGTGTAACTAATCTATTCCACTGATCCACCACTCTATTTCTTAGCCAGAACCAAACGTTTGTGATGACTATATTTTATAATAAAGTTTTAGGTTTGGTGCTGCTAGGTCACTGTCCTTTGTATTTTTTTCATTACTTCCCTTGATATTCTTACCCTTTTGTTCTTCCAGATGAATTTTGTTATTATTTTTCCTAGTTCTATAAAATATTTTTTGGCAGTTTGATTGCTGTGGTACTGAACAAGTAGACCAGTTTAAGTAGAATTGTCATTTTTATTATATTAACTTGGCCTACCCATGAACAATTGATGTTTTTCCCAATTGTTTAGATCAGAATTTATTTATGTGAGAAGTGTTTTGTAATTGTGTTCATATAGTTCCTGAGTTTGTCTTGTCAGGTAGACACCCAAATATTTTATTTTGTCTACAGTTATTTTAAATGGAATTTTCTTTCTATCTCTTGTTGTTGGGCTTTGTCTGCAATATATAGAAATTCTGATGATTTATGTGGGTTTATTTTATATCCTGCAACTTTGCTAAAGTTGTTAATTGTTTCAAGTAGGTTTTTGGATGATTCTCTAGGATTCTCTACTATATCATCATACCATCTGCAAAGAGTAATACTTTTATCTCCTCATTACCTATTCTAATTCCTTTAATTTCCTTTTCTTTTCTTATTGTTAAAGCCAGCATTTCTAGTGCAATATTAAATAATGGTGGTGATAATGGACATCCTTGTTTCACTCCTCTTTCCTTTTCTCATCCCAATATCTCCCATCAATGGACATCTGTGGATGATGGTTCAATGATCTTTTAACGAATGATCCAATGATATAAACAAAAGTGAGTCAATGTCTGTTAGTTCTGTGGACTGGCCAGAAAGCTTAGAGCAATAAGAACATAAGAAGAATCCAAAAGAGAATGGAATTCTATAAATGAAAAAATTAGAAATTAATACAGGGTAGAAATTAAAGGCAGTTAAGTGGCACAATAGATAGACTACAAGTCCTGGAGTCAAAGATCTGAGCTCAAATCTGGCCACAGGCATTACTAGCTGTGTGATCCCATAAGACAAATCACTTAACCCTGCTCCATCAATTTCCTTATTTGTAAAATGAGCTGGAGAAGAAAATAGTAAATCACTTCAAGATTTTTGCCCCCCCCAAAAAAATAAACTAAAACCAAAACCTCATCATGAAGAATAAGACTAAAAAATGATTAAACAAAAGGGCAAAAAGGAGAGTTCTTAATGGAGAATTTAAAATGCAATTAATAGATTTTATTGTTGTTCAGATTTTTCAATCATGTTTAACTCTGGGGTTACAAAGATCCTAAAGTCATTTGCCATTTCCTTTTCCAGCTCATTTTATAAATGAGGAACTAAGGCAAACTGAAAAATGATTTGCCCAGTATTCTACAGCTAGTTAAGTGTCTGAGGCTACATTTGAATTTTTAAAGAGGAGTCTTCCTGATTCCAGGACCAGTGATCTATACATTGAACCACCTCACTGCCTAATTAGTAATTAGGAAAAATTGAATCCATGATGTAGAATTTCACAAAAGAAATGAAATTAACAGGTATGGAATATATAAATGTTAAGGCAGAAGAAAAGTACATGACAATAATGTTAAAAATAATACATTGTCTATAAACCAAACCAACTAACTTTAAAAAAAGAAGTGTATAGATAATTTAATAATCATAAATCCGCTATAATTTGATAAATTAAAAAAGGAAGTAATACAAAAAAACTGAACAGAACTTCTGAAAAGCCACTGAAATGCTATGATGGTTTCACCAAGAACCAGTCATGCTAGAAAAAGCTCTTGAAATATATGTGTGTGTGTGTATGTATATATATAATGGCAAAATAGCCCACAAATACAATCTCATTTCATCTTTACAATAACTCTGGGAGGCAGGTGTTATTATGACATCCCTCTCTATGACATAGAGATGAGAAACTGAGGCAAACAGAGATTAAGGGATTTGTCCTGGATCATACAGCTAAAACTATCTAATAAATATATAGTTTTGCTAAAATGGTAAATATGGAGAATTCTGCAGTTATTGTAAGATTTTAATAGAATTTCTCAACTATTCTTTTGAACAAGATGGAAAATGCTGCCAACAATGACATGGATTTGGAATCTGTTGAATTACCGAAATCAAAGAGTAGCCATCTATTATTCAATGTCAATTTAGAAGGAGGTTGCCAGTTGAGTCCATCAGGAACCTGTGCTTGGGCCTCTGCTATTTAACATTTTCAATGACTTGGTTAAAAGCAATGCTGTTACACTGATCCCATTTTTAGGTGATGCAAAGCTGGAGGGGGATTTAACATAAGGGAGCCTAGAATCAAGATTACAATTCTAGGGCCAACTCATGTGAGATGAAATTTATTAGCGATAAATATATTTGCTTTCATGGGTTCAAAATACCAACTCTGCATGCATGAGATAAGGGAGATGCAATTATAAAATACTGTATCTAAGTATAAAATACTCCCAGATTAAGGAGATGCAATTATAAAATACTAAATCTGAGAAGGATCTGGGACTTTTTGTAGACTGAAAGCTTAATAGGATTTGATAATTCGGCTCAACAACTAAAACCAACAGGATTTTAAATTGTGGTGAGTTCAGTTTCTAGGAAGAAGGAGGTATCGGAAGGATACATATGTGCAGTATTGTGTCCAAATCCAGAATGATATCGATAAGCCAGAAGCATGAGGAGGGAGACAGTTACAGCTTTAAAAGGCCAAGGTCTCCCACTGCATCTGAGCCATCTCCAGTGGTTCTGATTTATATCTGGTCACTAGACCCAGATGGCTCTGGAGGGGAAAGTGAGGTAGGGACCTTGTCCATCCCTCCCTCACTTTAATCCAATTCACTGGCATGTCATGGCATCCCCTCCCTGATGTCGTGGTCCTCTTCGAGAGTGAAGGACAAACAACAGTCCCAAGATTCTGCTGTCTACTATCTCTTATAAGCCTACGGGAGTAGGAGAGGGAGGTAAAGCATAGGAGCTTTGTGCTTCTGGAGTTTGGACTTCAGAATATTTATAAGCTTTATAACAATCAATAAAAAATAAAACAATAAAAAACCCCAAAAACACTTTATAACAATCAATAAAACAATCAAGCAAATAAAATAGGGATAGAATAAGAACATAAAAACAATAGTGATGGGGGAAAGAGTCCCGAACTTTTCTTCTGCATCTCTTGTCCCAGTTTCTCAGGCTTCTACTTCATTCTCTCCCCACCACTGTTGTGTGACTGTGTGGGAGTGGGGTGTTGGGGGGTATAAATACACTGGACTTTAAGTCAAGAAGACCTGAATTCTAAATTTGTCTGGATTTTAAGTACACAGAATGAGCCACATTTTTATTTTATTTTTTTTCTTCTTTTTTCTTTTTTTATTTAATAGCCTTTAATTTACAGGATATATACATGGGTAACTTTACAGCATTAACAATTGCCAACCTCTTGTTCCAATTTTTCACCTCTTACCCCCCCCACCCCCTCCCCTAAATGGCAGGATGACCAGTAGATGTTAAATATATTAAAATATAACTTAGATACAATAAGTATACATGACCACAACATTATTTTGCTGTACAAAAAGAATCAGACTCTGAATTATTGTACAATTAGCTTGTGAAGGAAATCAAAGATGCAGGTGTGCATAAATATAGGGACTGGGAATTCAATGTAATGGTTTTTAGTCATCTCCCAGAGTTCTTTTTCTGGGTATAGCTAGTTCATTACTGCTCCATTAGAAATGATTTGGTTGATCTCGTTGCTGAGGATGGCCTGATCCATCAGGACTGGTCATCATCTAGTATTGTTGTTGAAGTATATAATGATCTCCTGGTCCTGCTCATTTCACTTAGCATCAGTTCGTGTAAGTCTCTCCAGGCCTTTCTGAAATCATCCTGTTGGTCATTTCTTACAGAATATTCCATAATTTTCATATACCACAATTTATTCAGCCATTCTCCAACTGATGGACATCCATTCAGTTTCCAGTTTCTAGCCACTACAAAAAGGGCTGCCACAAACATTCGTGCACATACAGGTCCCTTTCCCTTCTTTATAATCTCTTTGGGATATAATCCCAGTAGTAACACTGCTGGATCAAAGGGTATGCACAGTTTGATAACTTTTTGAGCATAGTTCCAAACTACTCTCCAAAATGGTTGGATTCGTTCACAACTCCACCAACAATGAATCAATGTCCCAGTTTTCCCACATCCCCTCCAACAATCATCATTATTTTTTCCTGTCATCTTAGCCAATCTGACAGGTGTGTAGTGGTATCTTAGAGTTGTCTTAATTTGCATTTCTCTGATTAATAATGACTTGGAGCATCTTTTCATATGACTAGAAATAGTTTCAATTTCTTCATCTGAGAATTGTCTGTTCATATCCTTTGACCATTTTTCAATTAGAGAATGATGAGCCACATTTTTAAATGAGGCTAATGTTTTAATTTGTTTTGCTTAACTGTATATCTTTATTGCAAGAATTTTCTTTTTCTTTCCAGTAGTGGGGGAGGAAGAGGAGGGACAAAAAAGCTCATAAATTGAAAATAATAAAATTCAATAATAAAAAATGGGGAAAATCTGTGTGATACTGGGTAAGCCATTTTGCCTTTATTTACTTTTCTATCATTTTAAAAATGAGGATAATAATAGCAATCTCCACCCCAGGGTTGTAAGGCTGAATTGAGATGCTGTAACATGTGAGTATAAATCTAGACCTATATCCATATAATCTACCTCCCTAGAGAGAATTGAGATGCCATATAATATATACATATACATTTGAATACATATACCCAGAATGATCAATAGATTACATTAAGGTTAGCGTTTCAGGTTGGCAAAGTTCTCTACAAATGTAACCTCATTTCAACTTTATAACAACTCTGGGAGGCAGGTGTTATTATGATTTCCATTTTAGAGATGATGAAACTGAGGCAAAAAGAGATTAAGGGACTGTCTTGGATCACACAACTAAAAACTATCTAAGGATGGGTTTCAACTCAAGTCTTCCTGATTCCAAGTTCAGTGTTCTATCCATTGAACTACCTAGCTGCATATCACACACACACACACACACACACGCAGTTGTTTTATATAAAGTTACATGTAAAGGTTTTTATAAAACTATATATATATATATATATACACATGTATATAAAACTTTATATGTATATATAATTGTGCATATATGTATAATTTTGCAATTTTGCATATATATAACTGTAAATATTCAAGCACTATATAAATGTTAACTCTTAATTGATATTCAATACATTATTCATATTGTTTTCACATTTAGTTATATATAATTTTATATATAAAGTAAAAATTGTAGAAATGGCATATAATGATAGTAATAATACTAGAATGTGCCTTTTTTGAATAAAAACTATTGAAAAATCTTTTTAAAAGGTTTTAATATGACTCTTTTTGTTCATTTTTTACCTTTTTTACCTTTGTTCCTTTTTCCATCTTTTTTGCTTTCTTTTACACACCATATAAATAGAGTGTTCTGCTTCTGTTGATCTTTTCATATTGGTATTTTCCAATTTCCTTATATATATCATATATATCATTTTTATAGTGCCTTAATATTCCATTACATTTACATACTGCAATTTATTCAGTCATTCACCAATTGTTAGACATACTTTTTTGAGACTCTATGAATATTATATATATATATATATATTATATATATGTGCTTTTTTATGATGTTTGGAGATAGAATTCTAGCAATGGAATTATTGGGTTGCAAGGTATGATTGGTTTTATAACTCTTTCTGCACAAGCCATATTGCTCTCCAAAATGTTTGTATCAATATGTAATCTCATCAACCAGATATTAGAGTATTTCTTTCTCTATAGTTCTACCAACACTGGATTTTATCTTTATTAAAATCTTAAGGCATTTCTCTAGTTATTAGAGAATCTGATAGCTTTTCTTGCAACCTTTTTATAATTTATATTTTCTCTATTATATCCTTTTTATGTACATGGTTCTTAAACATATGCATCTTTTTTCTTATAGATTCAATGGAGGTGCCATAGGACACTATCTTATAATAATTTGAATGATAATGGTTGGATAAAAATCTGGATCAAATAAGGATAGTCAGATATGGATCTGATACTCAAGATATCTAGACAACTAACAAAAACTCATAAGCTGAAACATGATTCCCTAATAAGTAAGTGGTCAATGGATATAAAATTTTTTTCCAGAGAATTTCAATTATTAAGTAGCTTGAATAGCCAATAATAAAAGAAATGCAAATCCTAATAACTCTGAACTTTTTTTTTATCACATTTAGTAAATTGACAAAGATGATAGAAGATAGGAATAGACAATGTTGGAGGGATTGTGGAGAGATGGGCATCCAAATACGTAGAGCTTTTAATGGGTCCAAAATTCTGTACCTAATTTGGAATTATACTAAGAAATGATTGAAATTCATATACCAATTGACGCAGAGATCAGAAGAAGGTCAATGGTTTTTATAATATTGACCAAAATATTCATAGTACCATTTTTATTGACCAAGAAGTACTAATTATTTGGGAAAACATTAAATAAGATGCAATACAAAAATTCACTATGGTATAAGAAAAAATGAGTATGATAAATGCAGAGGAAAATGGAAAGGCTTATATATATCAATGCAAAGAGAATTAAGCAGAACCAAGAAAACAATGTAAATAATTATTATAGAAATGTAGGATCACAGATTTAGAGCTGAAGAGACTTTAAAGATCTCTGATCCCTCTGTTTTCTAGATAAAGAAACTGAGGCACAGAATAGTTAAGTGAATAAATGAAAATAATGCAAAGTAATCAAAACCAAAGATGGCAAAATTATGTATGTATATATATATATATATATATATATATATATATATAGAGAGAGAGAGAGAGAGAGAGAGAGAGAGAATATGACATGAGAGAAAGCTATGTATGTGGAATATTACTTAAAATGTGAAACTTTTTGATATCTTGATTTCTTTTGCTAAAATCTTATTTTCATATTTAGAAAAGCCAGGATGAATGAAATGATTCTCTGGGAGGGGAAAGGAAGAATACTTTTCTAACTGTGAATAAAAGACATGAAATTTTAAACCAAATATTTAATTTTGTAAAATGAAATATCCATTCAATGCTCTACAATGTTAGGTTTTAAAAACATCTGGGTTCGAAACCTTCCTTTGACACTTAACAGTTACTTTAGGAAAATCTTTTAAGTTTTCTCAGCCCTACTGTCCTCAACTCTACAATTAGGATTTTTCCCAAGGAGGCCTCAGGCATACTTTCTGTCTCTGTCTGTGCTCTTCCTGTACTCTTCCAATAAGAAGTCTTCCATGCATATGTTAAGATCATAAAAAATTCTAAATGGGCCCAGTCAGGCAATCAATAGTCAGTCATCAAGCAGTTATTAAGCACTTAGTATGTACCAGACCAAATCCTGAGAAAGAAAGGCAAATTCACGGACTATAGAGATCATTGTTCAAGGGTTTTGTGATTACCAACGCCAAGCAAAGCAAATGAGAGGGAACTAGACACTTAAGAAGCTATTTTCCAATACTGCAGGAGGTGCCTTTAGCAGATGTCAAATGAAAAACAGATTTCTTGAAGCTGGTGATTTTCCAGGTGCCCTTCTAATCAGCAGTCACTGCCCTATAATCAGAATATATTGCATTGAGCCACAGTCTATCACAGGGCTTCCCCTTGGAGGCACATGACCATTCCAAAGGATTAAACTAGAAAAATCTGTCCCTATATTCCTTTGGTGATGCTCTGTGGCTGGGAATCTTGGAACAACCAAAATTCTACAAAATCAAAATTGTGGATGATGGAGACAATCAACCAATCAACAGACATTTATTAAGCACGTACAATTTGTCAAGCATCAAAAGTACAAAACCAAAGGAAGAGCCTAACAAAAAGAGCATTAGTTCTGAAATTAGGAAAACTGAATTTAATCCTCTCTTTGAAGTTTACTACCTCTGTGACCTTGGCTACCTCCTCAGAGCCTCCTCTGTAAAATGAGGAAGTTAAACTCGATGTCCTCTAAATTATCTTGTAGCTTCTATAATCATTAAGCTATGGAGTCAGAAATCCTGGGTCCACTCTCATCTCTAATAATCGCTAACTGTGTAACTCTGAGCAAGTCAGTCCCTGGATGTCCGTGTTATGATGGTACGATCCTCTAAAATTCTCTGCCCTGTTCTCAAGATGCTTACGTTCTGTCGTGGCTAGCATGGTTACTGATGATCAAACTTGCATGCAAGACATGTCACAACACAGGGAGTGAAGGATGACAGAAGGAGTTGATCACTCAAGCTGATCATCAGACCTGCCTAGCACAGAGCCGGTACTCTAAAATGTTCAAAGGCTTGGAGCTAAGGTTCTTAAACTGGGGTCTGTGGACATTTTTTTCATTTAATAGGTTGATAACTCAATTTTGATATAATTGGTTTCCTTTGTAATGATAACCATTTTATTTTATGCATTTAAATATTTTATTCTGGGGAAGGGATTGATGGGTTTTGTATGCCCTCAAAGAGATCCATGGTACCAAAAACGTTAAGGAGCCTTGTTGCAGAAGAAAGGGTCCAATTTGGCCAGGGATTCTTCTATAAAGGAGTAATTAGAGAACATAGACAAAAATCACATGGGATGAGGATGTGTAAGTGTCTGGGCACCTATAGTAAAGGCCATCAGTGCATCAAAGAGATCATGAACCCACTAAAGTATCTAACATTGTTTGTTTGAGGTTCTTTTAAATCAGAAATTCACTAGTTGGGAAAACATCTTGCTAATGTGAAAGAGTCCCTAGCATCAGCACATAGATGGTACAAATGGGCAATATTATTTCTTTGGAGTTACCATCACTGCTTTAAAATGTCACTTAGAAATTACAAATAAAGACTTTTCGCTACTAAAACTGTCCTGGATTTCTAAATCTGGACTCACAGACACTCATTTAATCCCTTAGAGTTAATTACAATTTTTTTAAAGCTTTCCTAAGTCATCTGATTTTTAACAGTGAGGATTCATTTGTGTGTGTGTGTGTGTGTGTGTGTGTGTGTGTGTGTGTGTGTGTGTTTGTGTGTCTCAGAGAGTGGGAGGAGGGAGAGAGGGAGAGAGAGACAGAGAGAAAGACAGAGAGAGACAGAGACACAGAGAGAGACAGAAAGAGACAGAGAGAGAGACAGAGAGACAGAGAGAGAGAAGGAGAAGGAGGAAGGAGAGAGAGATAGACAGAAAGAGAGTGTGTTAGTTTTTCCTTTGAGTGCCTCTAAATTGGATCATAAATCTCTTGGCCCTGATCTTGATTCTTACATAGCAGTTAGACTGACTGATCGGGGAATCAATGACACTCATGTTCATGGCATAAGAGCTTTAGCCTGGAATTGGAAAACACTGGTTAAGCCAAGCCCAAAGAGAAGAGAATTACTTTAAACAAAAATGACCCTTTCTCATAGAAAAAGTATAATATTGTTTTACATGGTTCATAAACACAATAAATGAAGTCCAAAATTGGATTTTCTTACTTAGAATGCTTCATTTTGCACGCCTCACTTAACATATCTTTATCAAATGCTATTATTCAAAGTTTCCCAGGATATCAAACTTTCCACAGTGCAGCTTTCACATCATAGTTATCCTGTTTTATTGGCATAATGAGTCACTTTTCCCAAGAACTCCACAAGGGAAAATGCCTTCAAGGGTTCACATTTCCATCCATCCTTTTTGTCTTGATATAACTCAGTCCAAGCTTGTTTGAAAAAAATATTTTTGAAATTTTTCCACTTGTCATTCTCCAAATCCACTTTTCAATACTCCCCTTTTCAAATGCTCCATCGACGCAAAGCTTAAGAATAATTTTATGCAGCCAAGCACAAATCATATTTTACCACGTTGTCCAGTAACGATGCAGTGTGTCTGCCAATTCATCCCCATAAATATGTCAGCTCAAGAAATCCTTTGGATGAGAGTCCCTATAAGCATTACCTGGAGAAATATTAAAATCAGAACACGACATGTCAGAGAGGAAAGGATTGGGCACATTCTCATTTGGTTTGTAGGTAGAAGTTGCCCATAATGCCTCTTAGCACTAGGCGTCTATCCAAGATGTACAAAAATGATATTTAAATATATGGAATGGGAGTGACATATTTTTTCTTGACAAAAACATTGTTCAGTTTAGAACATAACAGCCACTTTCAGTTTTTGAGAATTACTTGAAAGGGAACTTGAGTGGATGTTGGCTGGTGATTTATACCATTTGTCTCAGGTTCAAATTGTATGTTTGTTTCAGGTTCATAATACAAATCTCTTTACAATCCTTACATATCTACATATATATGTATATATATACAGATATATGTATACATACACATATACATATTATATATATCTTTATCTTCACAAAAACTTGTTCATCATACTATATGTACTTGTGCAATAAAAAGAAGGTGTAGTTGAATGGATTTTTAAAAAATAGTGAGCTTAACATACACCAGATCTTGTACTAAACATGGGGTCACAAAGACAAATATGAGATATTCTTTGCCCTTAAGACACTTACACTCTAATTCTAAAGTTACCTATGTTCTAATTTGTACAATCTAATAATTTCTTTTTGATCCTTATCCTTCTTGATCTCTCTGTAGCTTTTGACACTGGAATCAATCACCTTCTTCTCAATACTCTCATCTCTAGGTTTCTGTTATACTGCTCTCTTCTGGTTCTCCTCCTGTCTTATTGCTCCTTCTCAGAATCCTTTGCTAGGTCTTTGTACAAATAATAGACACTAACCATGGTGGTCTCCCAGGGCTCCGTCCTGGGCCCTTTCTCTCTTCTTTGTTTCAGTTTGTCATCTCATCAGTTCCTGTGGTGGTAATGACCATCTCTATGCTGCTGACTTTGGGTTCTATTTATCTGGTCCTAATGTCTCTCCTGACTTCAGGCTCACATTTCCACTGCTGATTAAACATTTCAAATTGGAGTTCCAATAAACAATTTAACTCATATCCAAAATTGAATTCATCATCTTCCCTGCACATACTCACACACTAATTCTCCCTTCCCTAACACCTTTCAAACTTTTTAAAAATTATTATTGAGAACAACACCATTCTTCTGGTGTCTCACAATCTAGGTTAATCCTCAGCTCCTTAAACTGTTCCTCATCGTTCTCTCATATCATCTCTCACATATGATCCTTCTCTTCTCCGATACTACCCCTCATCACCTCATGTTTAAATATTACAATAATTTGCTGGTTGCTCTATCCCTGCCATAAATCTTTCTCACTCTAGTCTATTCTCCCCTCAATTGTCATATAAAATCTTCCTCAAGTGAAGATCTGACCATGCTGCTCCCCGCTACAAATTTAACAAACTTCAGTGGCTTCCAATCACTTCTAAGATCAAATATAAAATCTTCTATTTGGCATTTAAAATCCTTTATAATGCTCCCCATCCCTGTCAAACACATAATTTTTGTGACTTACTTTCTTCCTTCTCTCCCATGTATTCTGCTATCAAGACACTAGCCTCCTTTGCTTGTACAAAATACTCGCCCTCTCAGTTCTGAGTGTTTTCTCTGGCTCTTTATCTGAAACATTTTCCCTTCCCATCTTCACCTCCTGTCTTCCTTGACTTCCTTTATATCATAGCTAAAATCCCATCTTCTGTGAAAAATCTTTCCTTATTTCCCTTAATGCTAGTACTTTCCTCTGTTCATTATCTCCAGCATGTCAATCTTCTGAGGCTTAGATTGCTGAGTCCTAGTGAACCTGAAATTTGTATACAGTTGAGTTGTAGAGATCATCTCATAATAAGAATTAGTCCTTTTCTTACCATACTTTGTGGTGACTTCTGTGCTCTGAAAAGACCATGAAACAACAAGATCTTTATAACACAAAGACAGCGAGGGTACAGTGGAAAAAATGCTGTTCTTACAGTTCAAATCCCATCTTTATATGGACTAGCTATGTAGCCCTGAACAGGTCACTAATCTCCAAGATCCTCCATTTTCTATTCTGTAAAATGAGAATACCAGAAATTACCTTACTATATCCTTATAAAGATCAAATGAGATAATATACTTAGAGCAGTTTGCAAGCCTTAAAGTATTCTTGAAATGGGATTATTACTATAGCCAGAAAATGGTAGACTGGTCTCTGTAATCTCTCACCTTTTAGCCAAGACTTAGGGCAGCACATTATGGTAGGAAAGATCAGCTATTCCTTTTCAGTGCCGAAAGGAGAGACTTCGATGTGTCAGACTGCTTCGGGTGAGGTGGGTAGACCATGTTGCACTTCAATCCTGAGGGAGTGTTTTTGGCCAGGGCTGTTAGTCTTTCTGGAAACCTCTTTCATCTGGTGGTACTCCTGCTACTGACCCTAACAATGCCTGGAGGGAAGATTCAACTACTGGACAAAGATAGTCTCACATTCATGTTATAAACTAATGATGATGAAGATTAGCTTTTCACGAATAATATCTTATTTTTTTCCTCAGGAACCCTAGAAGGTAAGTGGTATTATTAGCATTTTACAGAAGAAGAAATTGAGGCAGAGATTAAATGATTTGTTCCAAATCAAACATCTAGTTAGTATATGGGGCCATATTTGAAATAAGTCTTCCCGACTCCAGGCCCAGTATTCTATCCTTTGTGCCACTTAGCACATCTATTTCCTATATGGTCAAATTTTTGTAAAAGTTCTACATGGTGCAGAGAAATGCATAGATTCTTTAGCAGTTCTATTGAGCATATGTCATATTTTCACTCCAGTTTTTTCAAGCAATTATATTTATTAATTTTTGTGGGGCTGATCTCAAAATAAAAGAAGGACTTTGAAATCACCTAACACTCTTGTATTACTGTTCATGTCTTTTTGTAATACTATTATTTTTATATGAATTTAACTGCTACAATTTAACACAAGAGGTTAATTTAATCTTTTTGGTCTATGAATTATCCTAAGTATTTAACCTGGGCCATAGTTTGTAAGTAATAAATAATTATGACTGACCAATTTTCTTTTATTTCAAAAAGAACAAATAAAAATATTATTTGTTTATGGTGTTTGAAAAGCAAATAATTTATTTAAGTCTGGTTTTCTTTCTAGGATGCTTTACCAATCTTCATTTTAATGAATGTTCATCTTTTTTAATGGTTAGATTAAGGTTTGTGGTTGACTTCTAAGCTCCTTTGCTCTTTAGAATACATTATTCCCTTTCCTCCTATGGTTTTTGCTGGGAACTAATCTTGTGTTATTTGAATATCCTTTCTTTTATACTTTAATGTTTCTCTTCTTCCATATTATCTTATACTTCTGGGTCTTTGCATTCCTGATCACTTATTCTCTTTTTGTTTATTTCTTTAATGCAACTGGCTACCATGGATTCAGGTTTTTCTTTGTTGTGCATTTTTTTGGTGGACAGACAATAAATTGTGCTTTCAGAATTCTTATATCTCTTTAAACTTGTATTCAGCTACATTATTATGCGATTCTCTGGTTTCTTCTGAATACACAAGGTCCTCTGCCTCATCAGGTGCTATTTGTTTGCCTTTGTCTTGTAGTCGTATTGTAGTTGTCTAGACTCATCTAGTTGATCTGAAGGCCATTTCCTTCCCATTAATAATATCTTTCCTATTGGTTTATATGCTTCTGTTCAAAGTATTGAACTGGGTTTACTTCCTCTTGAGATCTTTGATATTTTCAGCTTTTTTCTCCTTATGTTATCTCAGCCAGGTATTCTGCTCTCTGTTCTCTAGTCAAGGATTGTTGAAACAATGCAGTATAGCCCCAAATACAGCAAGCTTCTGTCTTTTGGTTTTCTATAGAACAGAGAGAGAGAGTGAAAGAGAGAGAGAGAGAGAGAGAGAGAGAGAGAGAGAGAGAGAGAGAGAGAGAGAGAGAGAGAGTTGGTTTTGGTAGCCAGAGCTTGGTCGATGGTGGAGACGAATGAGTAGTAGGGGTTAAAGGATTAGGATTCTCTGTTGTTAGTTTAGTGAGTTTATACTTCATCAGGATTCCTGCTGACCAGCTGTCTTGAAGACAGCTGAAATTCCTTGATTTCTCATGGATATATCATTTTGGGGAGATTTGAGAAGTACTGAGGAAATTTCTATTTCTCCATCTTAATGGTCATTTGACCAGTTCTCTTCTTAATTTATTTTGAACCCAGATCACTGTCCATGTGTAGTACTTATTCAAGATGAACTAACTCAATGAACCGTTCATTTCCTCTGTCATAATTTGAGAAATTTGCAATCTTTATGCACTTGGGTTTTCTGTGTAAATTGTTTATGTAAAGTGTACATGATCTGATTGAGGAAACCCCATAATCCTCAATGGAAAAAGCATGATGTTATCAGTAAATAGCAACATCTTGAGAATTCCAATCCATAGAGAATCTCCCTTCATCTGACCTTTGTACAAAACATTCTCCCATTAGAATTTAAGCAGGAACTGTTTCTATTTTTTATTTATTGTATCATCAGCACCTAGAATAGTGCCTGGCCCATACAAGAATTAATAAATTTTTGCAAATTGATATTGTAAGAGAACAGCTTTGGCAAACAAGCATCCTCTTGATTTGGGAGCTTGCAACATTAATTAGAATTGTGAATGAAGATATCTCTGTATTTACAAGTAGTAAGTAATATTGAATCAGGAGAAAAATAATTAAAATGTTAAATAAACACCAAGAATTGTTCAAACACTGTGGATAAATATACATAAGTAGATAGCCCCTGCCCTCAAGGAGTTTACATTTTAATTGGGACAAATCCATATAGGGCAGTGGTGAGCAGAGGTGGGATGTTTGAGTCTGGGAAGCCTCAGGTATGGCAAGTGGAGTCACTAGGAATTGATCAACATACTCTTCCTGGTGGTAATGGAAGTATAATATAATCTTAATATATGCAGTTAAAATCTTGTTGGAGAACATGTAATGTGGCGTTTTTATATAGAGAGTCAAATGTGGATTTTCAGTAATCAATGAACAATAAACAAAATGGGCTTTTATACCTTCTTCCAAAATGCTGAGCAACTACAAAGATGTGCTCTGTAATAAATTTTCAGAAAAGTGTAGCCGAAAGGACACTGGCTTTTCCAAATGATTATAACCCTCTAGATAGTTCAAAACAATAATCATATTCTACCCACACCTCGAAATCTTCCCTTTTCTTCATGAAATCCTTAATTCCTTCCACTGATCCTTATGTGGTACAACCCCAAGGTTCTTTGCCATTCTGGTTACTCTTAAGATGAATTAACCTCTTTTTTGGTGAATACTTCACACTTAATCTGAGCTTTCTATTTGGTTAAATCCCTGGCGCTTTTTAAAGACAAATATGTCTGCTTTCTCTATTTTCTCTAATCTCATTTTTGTGAAGTTGCTTTTTTGAACCCGTTAGACATCACTTCTATCCCTAACAAATTTCACCTTATTGTATTCCGTCCAGCCTCGTAGCCTGTTGAAATCTCTTTGGATACTGCCTGTCATTCAATGTGTTTGCTATCCCTCCTTGCTGATGTTTGAAAATATGATAAGCAAGCCAGTTGTTCCTTTATGTATGTCAACGATAAGATTGCCAAACGGCTCAAGGCCTAGCACAGATTCCCTGGAACACGCCACTGTAGATCCCCAAGGCGGCATCAAACCAATAATGACGAATTTTTTGTGTTTCTCGGTTCAACTCGTTCCTGATTCATCCAACTCTGGCATCTACCACCTAGCCTACACGTCTGTCTTGGCCAAAACATACCATCAGATTATCAAATTGCTAGAAGCTAGGTAAAAATTCTAAGTATAGAATTCCCCTGATCTGTAAATTTGCTAACTATTCTAAAAGACAGGTGGAAATAAGATCAGCCTGACATTAATAAGTTCTTGATACAGACACCTAAGTTCTTTTTTGATTACTGTTTCTCTTTCTATCCATTAACTAACCATCCCTTTAATGATATGACTGAGAACTCTGCCATGATTTAAAGCCAAATTCATGGCCTGAAGCTGGAAGATTCCATGATTTTGCTTTATTAAAAAAATCAGGATATTTGACTTTCTTGTGATAATTTCCTTGTTCTTTCATCTGTGGACATTGATCCTTCTTCCTGTAGAGAGTCACAGCTAAGTTCTTCTCAGATACACACACACACACACACACACACACACACACACACACACACTGTTTTAAATGCTTAAAAATGCACTGAGACTTTTGGAAAACTATATATCTTCATATATGTTTTATATTATTATTTATGCTTATTTTATATATATATATATATATATATATATATATATATTACTACTCTATATACATCTTGGTTATCAGAAAAGATGAAAAAGGTTTTGGATTGATAATGAAAGTGCCTGACTACTAATTTGGCTGTAGGCACTGCTGTGATGTGATTCCCAATTTAAGCTTGCTCATGAAGATTAATTTTTCATAACAAACAAATCAACAGACAATAGCCCATCTTGGAAAATGAGTACTTGAAAATACTAGTGTGATTAATGGAATACTTTATCCTAAGATGCAGCGTGTGAAGAATGAAGCGGTACTGTGGGATGATCTATTTGCCAGCACATAGCAAGATGTAAAGGATGAAATTTATCTCGCTGCAATTTTGACTTATTTGAATTTATATATGCGATTCTGTGACTCCATTAAGCCAGGGGACTATTTTGAGACTAGGTTTTTAAATTCACAAACTAGAATTACAAAATAAGCTCTCTCCAAGAAACAAAAATGAGCGAGCATGAAATAATATAAAAACCAAGCATGCCTCTCTGAATTAATGCTCTCTCTACATGAGGAACTGGATGTCATGGGGATGCTTGGTGATTAATCAGCCTTAATTGAGCACTTTGTTCTTTATGTGAACTTGACAAGAAAAAAAAATCTCTAGATTGGGAGTCAGGAGACCTGGGTTCTAGTTATGCTCTGTGAATAACTTTCTAGGTGAGTTTGCCCCCTCCCTGCTCTTTCCATTCTCTTGGCCCCCTAGCTGTTCCTCACACAAAAGCCTTCCTCTCTTGCCTCCAGGCATTTTCCCAAGCTGTCACCCATGCCTGGAAAGCTCTCCCTTCTCATTTCTGCCTTCTGGCTCCCCTGACTTCCTTTATCTTTCCCAATCCCTCTTAATTCTAGCCCCTTCCCTCTGTGGATTATTTCCAATTTATCTTGTTCTTAGCTTGTTTGTATAAGATTGTTTGTGTGTTGTCTACACACATACAAACACACACATACACCCCCCACATACACACTCTTGACTGTGAGTTTCTTGAGATCAGGGATTATTTTTTGCCTTTTTTCTTATCCCTAGTGAGGAAAAAGACAGTCCCTGGCCCCACTCTGGTGCAGACCCTCATCACCTCACTCCCAAATTATTGCAACAGTGCTGGGGGATCTACCTGCCTCAAGGGTCTCCCCATTCCATTCCATCCTTCTGTCTGATGTGCTCTCTCGCTCTCTCCCTCCTCTCTTTTTCTGTCTCTTTATCTGTTTGTTTGTCCCTTTCACACACACACACACACACACACACACACACACACACACTCCACTCAATAAACTTTGGTGTCTCCTTATTATCACCAGGACTAACTACAAAATGCTCTGCTTGATGTTCAAGGCTCTTCATAATGTGGGTCCTCCTCCCTTCCCAGTCTTCTTGCATGTTACCCAACATATACTGACATACTCTTTGATCCAGTTACACTGGCCTCCTCTTAACTGTTCCATGAACAAAACCTCCATCTCTCAGTTCCTGGCATTTTCTTTTCCCTGTCTTGGTTGTTTTCCTTCTCATTCTTTTTGTTTTACCCAAGAAGTTTTATTTTATTATAGTTCTTTTTTAAAACTGAAGCTTTTTACTTTCAAAATATATGCACGGATAATTTTTCACCATTGACCTTTGCAAAACCTTTTGTTCCAATATTCCACCCCCCATTTCTTTCCACCTCCTCCCCTAGATGGCAAGTAATCCAATATATGTTAAACATGCTAAAATATATGTAAATGCAATATAGGCATACATATTAATACAATTATCTTGCTGCACAAGAAAAATCAGATCAAAAAGGAAAAAAATGAGAAAGAAAATGAAATCCAAGCAAACAACAACAAAATAAATGAAAATGTTATGTTGCGATTCACATTCAGTTCCCACAGTCCTTTCTTTGGGTGTAGATGGCTCTCATCATCATAAGATCATTGGAACTTCCCTGAATCATCTCATTGCTAAGAAGAACTACATCCATCAGAATTGATCATTGTATAATCTTATTGCCGTGCATAATGATCTCCTGGTTCTGCTCATTTCACTGAATATCAGTTCAGGTAAATCTGTTCAGGCCTCTCTGAAATCCTTCTGCTGATCGTTTCTTTTAGAACAATAATATTCCACAACATCCATATACCATCACTTATTCAGCCATTCTCCAACTGATGGGCAGCCTCTCAGTTTCCAGTTTCTGGCCACTACAAAGAGGGCTGCCACAAAGATTTTTGCACATATGGGTCCCTTTCCATCCTTTAAGATCTGTTTGGGATAGAAGCCCAGTAGTAGCACTGCTGGATCAAAGGGTATGCACAGTTTGATAATCTTTTGAGCACAGTTCCAAATTGCTCTCCAGAATGGTTGGATCCATTCACAATTCCACCAACAATGTATTAGTGTCCCAGTTTCCCCACATCCTCTCCAACATTGGTCATTTACTTCTTACTCTTGCTGCACTGATTTTGTTCATGCAAAGGATGTTCAACTTTACATAATTATTTTATTTGTAAAGCTATAGACGATCAGCCTATATATAGGAAGAAGGATTAAATGATGTGAGAGGACAAATTAACCCCACTTCTAAAGGCAAGGAGAAGAATTAGAAAATCCTTTCTCTCAATCTATAGGATTATTATTGTGAGAATCAAATATACACATATGTATATTATTATTATAACAATATACATGGAAAGACCAAATGAAACAATGCTGAACACAGAATTGCCTGGCTGAAGCTTGGCCTTGGAGAAGAACCAAAAAACAACATAGAGTGCTCTTCTCTTTGCAGGGGTGAGGAACCAGGGGTGTGTAGCATTACATACAGGATCTGACATGACCAAAGTGTTTTGTGGTTTAGCTGAACTGATTTCTACTCTTTTCCCTCCTACTCCCGTCCCAGTCTCTTCCCTTTTTAAATGGTTTTGCTATAAGGGATGATTTTCTGTAATAGAGTCTCAGGTAGGGATATGTTTGGAAATTAGTATGATGGAATAACAAAGGATATGAATTATAAATAATTATAATAATAAATTACTATTATACTATATATAATACTCTACTATTATACTATAATAATAAATTATGAATAAAAATAAAATGATAAATAACAGGAAGCACTTAAAAGTTCTTTGGTAGGGATGGTCCCACAGCATCTCCCAGTTACATCCCTGTGCCTAGTGTAGGATGGAGGCGTGTGGCAAGCACACATTGATGGAAACCAAAACAGGCCAAAGAAAGTTGCCCCGGGGCCGACCCGGCCCCTGCTTTTCCAAGTAGACATCAACAAAAGCCCCCCATCAGAGGCAGCCCGTTCTGGCACCCAGAGGTTAAAAATAACGTGTGCCTCTCATTTCAATGGAAAATCTCTTGAGCTTGGAGACAGTCCAAGCTGACCTGTCTGCATCTCAACCCAAGAGGTCAAGGGAGACCAGGCAGTGCTGTGAGATTATGCAAGGAGGCCGGTCTGGTCATAGCCGCTTCCTGGGTTACAAGAGATGCTTGTCTTTGTCAAAAAGAAAAAAAATCAGAAAAATCTAAAGTTGCACCCTGGCCAGCCCAGGGAAAAAGTGGCGGGGGGGGGGGGGGGGGGGGGGGGGGGGCGGAGGGGTAGTAGCATGTTCTCCCAGTTCTTTATGAGCCCATAATAAAACTGTGCAGGAGCTGCTCAGTAGAGATCTTCTTATAAATGCGGTTGGCCCCTCAAACCCCCTCTCCCAGGAATCAGAAAGATCCTCCCTCTCTCCCTTTCAGTATAGCTTTTAAATCAAAGGGCTCCTGGGCTTTCTTCCTCGTTGGTATCCCATCTTTCTGTTTCCCCCAGCATCTTCATGGCTCTTTTCCACTCCAATCTTTTTCTTATGAAAATACCTGCTACTATCAATCCTGCTATCTCAGCTGCTCTCAATCTCCTCAGTCGGCCGAGACCCACATTGGTCAGCAGTGGTGCACAGACTGGTTCTTTCTCTGAAGCTGCCCACTCATGCCAGGGTGGATGCTCCAAAACGATCTCCAATCACTCTGAATTCTCCGGCCTAACCCTCTGTCTGAGGATCAGACATTTAGAGGGACCCAATTTAGTCCAATCTGCCTCTACATTCTCATTTTTTAGGTGAGGAACTGAGGCCCAGGGAGATAAAGGGATTTCGGATACCAGAGCTGAAATGAGCGGGACGTCAGGTGCCATCTCATCCAATGTCCTCATTTTACAGGGGAGGAAATTGAGGTCCGGGGGACATTGTAGACAGGATTCGAATCCAGGCCCTTTGATTCTCAAGTCAGGGATCTTTCCCCCATTTGCTGCTTTTCAAAGCAAAGAAAGCCACAGAGAAAAGCAGACCACATTTGGCGAACATAACCCTAATGGAGAATTTTTCTCCATGGGGGGATCATGAATGGTCCCATCCAGAGGCAGGAGGATGTATGAGGACAGTTGGCATGTGGGCTCCCGCTGACGGCAGCAAAGCCTCTGAAGACCACAGCCAGATCATTTCCATTTACTTCTGCTGACTTAGACACATCTCTGCCAATTCATCCCAATTCTGCTGATTTTAACATAATGAAATGCCCCAATATTCTTAATTGATGCTGCTGGTAGTTTAAAAAACATCTCTAATACATTTGGTCCAAGAGCCAGTATTCAATTAAAAAAAAAAAACTAAAATATCGAGATGGGCTTTCCGAGGACATCCCAGTGCCTTTGGAAAACAAACGGAACTCGGCTTTACTATTGGTAACATCATACATCCCCATACCCCTGTGAGTCCCAACTGGACAAGATCCAGGGCTAGAGTTACACAGTGAGTAACAGAGGAAGACTGGAACCCAAGTCCAGTGTTATTTTTAACTGTATCATGATGTCTCCATGTTGTGAGCAGGTAACAATGTGAGACCCGCACGATTTCACTTAGGTCGTGTCAGAAAAGAAAAAACAAAAGAAGAAAAGATGGCACACAACTGCCTAAATATGTAATTTAGTCTAAATTGTAGAAGACCTTTTAATACCCTGTTAGATGGTAAGAGTGTTTGAATGTCAGAAGGAGAAGCTTCAATTGCATTTGGGCTGGTAATGGGGAATCCATGAATGTTTTGGATCAAAGGGATTACACAATAATCACCCAATCCCACCTCTTCTAGGAGATTTGCTAGGGATTGATCCTTTTTTTTTTTTTTAAACAAAACTATTAGTTTCACTATAATTATTCTCCTCCTCCTCCTCTTCCTCCTCCTTCTTTTCCTTCTTCTCTTACTCTTCTTCCTCTTCCTCCTTGTCCTTCTCCTTCACCCCCTTTTTCTCTTCCTCCTCCTTCATCATCATCATCATCTTCTTTCTCTTTCTTTCTTCTTTTTCTTCTTCTTCTTCTTCTTCTTCTTCTTCTTCTTCTTCTTCTTCTTCTTCTTCCTCCTCCTCCTCCTCCTCCTCCTCCTCTTCCTCTTCCTCCTCTTATCATTCCTTGATGCACACAAACTGTGTGGCTTTAGGTAAGTTCATTTGCCTCTCTAGGACTCAGTTTCCTCATCAGTAAAATGAAAGGATTGCACTAGATAGCTTCTGAAGTCTCTTTCAGTTTTAGGTCTGTGATCTTGAGTGTGTGTGTGTGTGGGAGGAGAGATCAATGTACAGAAATAATTATGATATTTTAAAAAGCAGCTTTTCAGTGCCATAAGGGAGATACCCCGTAGCTTGGGAGTCCAGGAGAGGGAAAGCATGCTTGTGGCTAATAAGCCAAGGACAGTTTCATCCCTTGTGCCTCTTATTTCTGCCCTTCTATTAGATCTCTCTAGAGGAATTCCCAGAAGCCTCCCTCTGGGTCCTTTAATTTAACTTATTTCAACCATTAATTAGAAATGATTTTATCTTCACAACCTCAGCTCTACTGACAGAATGAGGTACCATGATATTCTTCTGGGCTTTTTTTTTTCATTTTCTACAGCTGTTCTGAGTTGTATAGCTCAGTTGGGGGGTGGGGACGGGGACTAGATTTTCTCTGGCTCATATCAGAGAATTATAAAAGGTAACTTAAGAAATCATTTAGTTCAAATTCCCAACCCATAAAATAACAATGGTAATAGAAATGATGGTCCCTTCCACTTGCTTTAAAGCTTGCTAGTACTTCCTCCTATCAGTGCCATCAGAAGGAATTATCTCCACCTCACAGATGAGAAACTAAAGCCCGGAGAAATGACTGCGATTCTCCCAGCATCCCCAGCCACCGTGTTCCCGAGAGTCTAAGACAACAATCCAGGCCTTTGGAATCCCAAGCCCTGAGCCCTCTTGGAACACAGTAAGAGTTAACCTTTCTAAAGAACTTCGTGCTTGCTTCAGAGATCTCCTCTCCTCCCATCTCCACCACAAATGTCAGGGATGAGCTGTGTAAGGATGTTTTTACACAGGGTGACCCTGATATTCAGAGAGGTTGGGTAACTTGCTCAGAGTTTCAGAGCTAGAATGAGGGTAATTAGGACTTTGGGCAGTAGGAGCCATTGTAATGCAGAGTGCTGAGTCAGGGAGCCATTTTTCTGCCTTCAGATCCAGGCTCAGACACTTGTTAGTTATGTGATCTTGGGCTAGTCACTTCACCATTTACCTCAGTTTCCTCAGCTGTAAAATGAGCTGGAGAAGGAAATGACAAATTTCCCCAGTGTCTTTGCCAAGAAATCCCACATGGGGTCATGGGCGGTCAGACACAGCTAAACCGGCTCCACAAGATAAGATCTAGGCTGATTATCACCTTCCTTCTGCCTTACATATTTCCATTGATGGGAAACTTATCGCCTCAGGAGACAGCTTGTTCCATTTGCTGCTGCATGAATTGTGAAGATTCAACTCCTTCTAATGAGCCCACATTTATCTCCCTGGCAAGTTTCCCTCATGGCCCTAATTCTGCCTTCTGGAGAGACACAACCCAGACCATTACTGTGGGAGAGCCCTCTCCCCCCTCCGTGTGCCTACAGTTCCAACCTATCCCTAATCCCATAACCCTCCTCTGGGCTTCTTTGGAGCAGGAAGCCCCAGAACAAGACAGGGCTTCCCTGACATGGGACGTGAAGGTTTGGCCAATCGCCTGGGCCCGGCACTCACTCCCTCTCCTAGCCCCAGAAGCGGCACAAAAGAAAGAAGCCGCCATGACGTGCGGAGGCCCAAGGGCCCAAGGTGGTAGGACATGGAGACCCCGAGACTTTATCTCCAGCTAAGAGATCCTCCTCCAGGTGCATCTCACTTCTCCCACCGCTTTAGGGCAAATAGGGAGGCTGCAAAAAATCATGGGCAAGAAAGCCACTGAGAACAAACGATACAGGGAAGGCAGCTTGGGGGAGACACAGCTGCAGGCATTCTCTGCATTAAAATTATATATATACATATAGAAATGTGTGTCTACATACAAAACATACATACGTATATCTGGGGGAGAGCCCACTAACCACTAGGGTAGAGGGGTTATCAGGAAGCTTTCCTGGAAGGAAAGTTCATCATTTTTTCTTCTCATCCTCACTTTCATCACCAGGAGCTGCCCAGGAGCCTCATGGGAAGCCAAGTGCATTCTGAGCGGGGAAGCAGGGATGGGGAGGGAGTGGAAATTGTAAAGGTGGAGAATGAGTTGGGGGATGGGAATCGTAAAGGTGGGGGATGAGTTGGGGGATGGGCATCATAAATGTGGGGATGAGTTGGGGGATGGACATCATGAGTGGGGGGATGGGTATCAGGAACATGAAGGGGCGGGGTAGGGAGGCAGCATTAAGGCACAAATGCAGGAGATAGATTGCCACCATAATGGAACAGAAAATAGACCAATATGGTGGGAATATAAAGAAGCAAGATCAGAGGCTCATAGAACCACAGGCCTGGAGCCAGAAGAGGCCTTAGAGTTCACTCAGGTCAAACTCTTCATTTGACAAAAAGAGGAAACCGAGACTCGGGGAGGAAAAGCCACTTGCCTAAATTCCTATAGGTAAAAAAGGCCATGTCAGGATTTGAACTCAGGTCACCAGATCTCGGTTTTTTCTCCTGCCCCTTCCTTTCCTATGATGCACCTCTTGAAGGTCTTCAGGGACTCTGACAAACAGTAAGTGGGAAACTTAGTGACTTTACTCAAACTTGTTCCATCACTTCCCTTGCTGCTTAGTTCTATTTCTTTTTTTGTTGTTTTAATAAAAGTCTATTTATATCCCACTTATCATCTTCTCTCTTTTGCTGGTTTATGTGGTAAACCTAAGGAAAAGTTGATATTTAAAATAGCTTGAGGAGGGAGGGGTGGGTGGGCGGAGGCAGAAGATATTTTCATGTATGTTTGTTTTCTAAATAGGTCAGTGCTTTTCTCTATGTATTTGGATACTATCTGGTCTCTTAATACCTTTCTCAGCCGCCTTAAATCACTACCTTTTTATTTTTATTTTTTAAGCACCTCAACTAATTATAGTCGGTGTTCTCACCTCTCAAGGTTTGCAGACTCACATTGTTCAATTTGTGAAGGTGTGACTGGTTTTCCTAGGCCACATCAAAAGCTCTGGCTTAGCAGAGGCAGGGTGACCAGGCAGGAGGAACACTGGGAAGGAAGAACCTTCTCACACTGGACTGGAGTGGACTGGACTGGACCAGACCGGACTGGACTGGACTGGACTGGACCAGACCGGACTGGACTGGACTGGACTGCACTGGACTGGATGGCCTCTGGAGATCCAGTATGATTCCATCTGTTGTCCGATCTCTTTCCCCAAATGGCCATCCATCACATTTACCAGGCCGGGCTCTCAAGGCGCTCCGCTCTAAAGAAGAGATTATTGAGACGGTCGCCATCATCATTATTGCTCTACTAATTTACGGGCCTCCACGGAGGCCCTACTTCCATTGGGATCATAGAGAGACAGAATAGACTTTAAAGGCATTTGAGTCCAAGGCCTTCATTTCACAGATGAAGAAATGGAAGTTTATAAAGGTTAAGTGATCTGCCTAAAGGCATAGAACTACTAGTGCTTGAGTATGATTTGAATCCAGGTCTTCTGGGTTCCAAATATGGCAGTTTGAATCTGTGAATAGAGAGACAGGCTCAGATGCGGATCAGATTCAGCTGCTTACTATCTATGTGACTCCAGGCAGATCACTTAACTGCTATCTGCCTCAGTTTCCTCATCTGAAAAACTGACCAATCCCAAAGAGTTATAGATTTATGTTGTTTCTCCTCCGTTCTCGAAGAGACTCCTGACATCAGGGAGGTAACGCCATGACATGCAAGGGAATGGGACTGAAGGGAGGGAAGGCTGGGCAAAGTCACCTACTTGCTTTCCCCTCCAGAGCCATCTGGGTTCGGTGGCCAGATATAGATCAGGATGACTGGAAATGTCTATATAATTATGCTTTTACATAAACACATACGTGCATAGTCATATATGCACAAAATATATTCATAAATCTACATCCATATATATAGACAGATCACTTTGGAAACTATAAAACGCTACATGAATTAGCTCATATATAAGCATATGCAGTACATGAACTATTAGTCATATACATATATATGCATATTCATCTATACAGATATATTACTTTGCAAATTATAAAGCGTGTTTATAAAAGCCGATGCAAAATCACATATAAGTATATATGTATATGTATAAATCGTGTGTGTACGCACATGTATGTATAGGAAGAATCCTATATGTTTGTGAAGGGCTTTAAATGCCAAAGATATCTGTATTTCCAGTAGGATCAGTGTCTAATTTGTAAAGCTGGCAACAACCTTAGAGGGGAAACTGAGGCTCAGCAGATGATGTGACTTTCCCAACGTGGCCAGATGGTTCTCTTCACTTTGTCATTGTAGTACTTAAGGGAGCTCGGGAGTGCCAGGACTCAGATTCCAATCCTGTCTCTAGCCCTTAGTCTAGATGGTCTTATCCTCTCAGGACCTTTGAATCCTTATCTGAAAATGAGGAAATCGATCTAGCCCTGGCTCTGTAATGACCTTAAGTTGCTTCACCTCCCTTCGGCCACAGTTTCTTTACCTATAAAATGAGGGGGTGGATTTGAAGGCCTTTTGCCCCATCTGTGGTCCTCCCTCAGCCACCTTGGTGTCCTGCATCCCTTCTTCAGCCCATCTCTGCGGTCCTCCTTGAGCCACCTGGGCATCCCGCATCCCCACTTGGGCCCATCTCCGCAGTCCTCCTTGAGCCACCTGGGCGTCCCATGTCCCCGGTTGGGCCCATCTCCATGGTCCTCCCTTAGCCACCTGCATATCTCGCATCCCCACTTGGGCCCTTCTCCGTGGTCCTCCCTCAGCCACTTGGGCGTCCTGCGTCCCACTTGGGCCCTTCTCTGAGGTCAGAAAGCCAAGGGAGAGACTGTCCGCTCAGGACTCTTCTGGGAAACACTCCTCCGGAGAGAACGGCAGCTTAAGTCACTTAAACAAAACTAATCCGAACTACATTAGGATGGCGTCCTTTCCCATTTGTGCATTAATATCGGGGAGAGGGGCTCAGGGAGGTGAAGTCAACCCCCATTTGATGCTCAGGCCGAACTTCAAAAGGAAACGCAACTTCATCTTTGCTGCTTTGATCTTGGCAGAAATTATGGAAGGTTCAGGATCAAAAGTGCTTATAGGGCTCCAAGTGCTTCCTGAGGAACCCCTCCCAAGGGAGCCAGGCACCCCCCGTCTGGCTGAGGAAGCTCCCTCTGAAAGGGCTCAGGGCCACTTAAAGGCAATTTTCTCAGCGTGCGTGAAAACTTCTCAGAGGATTCCCAAGCCGCGTCCTTCTGAGACGTTTCGTGCTTCCTGTAGAAGAGAAGGGCCCTCCTTTTCTTGACTGCCAGGCTAAATCAGCAGACCTTCCTCCGGCACATTCTAGCCTGGTGGAAACGCTCCAGGTTTTGGCATTCTGATGAGCCAAAGGACCATCCGCATGGAGTGGGTAAAGGTTGTATCATCACAATGGCCACAGGGCAGCCAGGGCATGGTGGATGGAGGGCCAGGCCTGGAGTCAGGAAATTCAGCCTCAGACACCTAGTATGATCCTGGCCAAGTCACTTCACCCTATTTGTCTCTGTTTCCTCATCTCTCAAATGAACTGCAGAAGGAAATGGCAAACGACGCGATTTTTCTACCAAGAAAATCCCAAATGGGGTCACTGAGAACTCATGTCTAGACCTGGTTCTGACACCGATTCGTGGCTCCAGGCAAATCACTTCACTTCGATTTCTTCAACAATAAAATCAAGATTAATATTAATAATCTATATGAATTAAAATATTAATCTAATATTGATATCAAATACTCCTTCCTCCCTGTCCGATTTTTGAAGATCTAATCACTTAGCTGAACCCCTGCTGCAATTTGAAATTTAAAAAAAATATTGTGTCAGACTTGAATGAATGAATAAAAGTGCTTGCTAAGGGTTAGCCATATGTCAGGCACTGAAGTAAGCATGAAAACATTTGCATTCTAATAGGTTAAGACAAATAAGAAGTGACAAGGCTGCTCTGGGAAGTCATATGATTGGCAAATGGAGTCAAAGAGCAACTGATAGATGACCTTTTAGGGGATGGTAGTGCTGATATGATGAAAATAATAATGATGATTAATAAAAATAATTTTAATAGCTAACATTTATTTCATGCTTTCAGGTTAGCAAAGCATTTTAGATACGTTATTTTGTTTGATCTGCACAACAATCCCATGAAGTAAGTGTTATTATTATCCCTATTTATCAGATAAAGAAACTGAGGCTAGGGCTAGTTAATGACTTGTCCACAATCATAGTTAAAAATTAATTGAAGCAATATTTGAACTCAGATCTGTCCTGACTCAAAGTGCAGAGCTTTCTCAACGGGGCCACATTGCTATTTCTGTAAAGGATCAAAGTTAAAAGGAAGACTGGAAGGGGGATCATGGAGTTTGAGGAAGGGGTCACTTTCCAATTGACCCAATAATCTCAGATTTCCCTTGCATTTATAAATACGACTTTAATATGCTTTAAACCCAGAATCTGCTAATAGTTTTAGTACAGTAAAAAACACTTGTCCTCTCTCAGCATCCTCCTATTATGGGTATTTGTGCATTAATATTGGGGAGAGGGGCTCTTCTTCCTTCTTCCTCTTCTTCTTCCTCTTCTTCCTTCTTCCTCTTCTTCTTCCTCTTCTTCCTTCTAGTTCTTAACTTTTTTTTTTTTTTTTTACAAAAGAGATCCCTTTGACTTTCTGGGAAAGTATGAATTTCTCAGAATGATGTTTCTGAATGCATAAAATAAAACTCATAGAATTACAAAGGAACAAATTACACTGAAATGCAATCATCAAAGTGTTTTTTTTTAAATTATTATTCACAACTCCCTACTTTAAGGATCCCTTGTTCCAAAGTAAATCTGATAGTCTATTGATACCAAATCCTGGAACACTTTCTATATGACACATCTCCCTAAACATCAGGATACAAAGCTTTTCTTTCCTTTGTTCTTTACACATATCAACACCCAAGCAAAGAGCCAGGAGTATGAATCAAAGCCAATAACTAACCAGTGAAGTATTGTTTGTCCACCTGGATGCGGCTGACACTTCTCTGGCGGCTGGGAGCCCAGCCAGGGAACCTGTCTACTTCAGACAAGCAACAGGTAGGGCCAGCTGTACCTACAGTCAGCAGGGACGCAGTGCCTCAGCTGGTATGGAGAGCAATTGAGATTAGGAAGTACACAGACTGGTAGCTCAAGTCTAGCTCAGGGGCAGAAGGGGAAGCAAAGTGTCTCTAGTTGTTAGAGAAGATTTCACAGCCAAGGCAGAAAGCAGGAGTCAGAACTCAACTTTCCCTTCCCACGCTTTGGGTCCCCATATCAGATATCAGGTTCACATGTTCTTCTCTTACTTGGGTCTGAATCATAGTTCTTTGGAGCATAGATTTGGAGGTTTTAGGTCATGATTCAATTCTTTTATTTCATAGATGAAGAGGTGGAGTCTCAGAGAGAGGTTCAGTGACTTGTTTAAAATCACGCTACTAGCACCTAAGGTAAGATTTGAACTGAAGTCTTCTAGCTCCATCACTTCTCTTCATCTCTGCTTTTTGGCTTCTCTGACTTCCTTCAAGTCTCAGTAAGCAACTTTCCCTAGAATCTTAATCTTAATGCCTTCTTTTTGAGATTGCCTTCAATTTATTTTGGATGCATATCTCATTTGTACATAGTCTTTGCATGTTTTCTCCAACAGACTGTGAACAAGTTGAGAGCAGAGACTTCCTCTTCTCTCTTCATCCTCTTTCTTTAAATTTCCACCACTTTGCATAGAGATTGCCATGTGTAGGCATTTAACAAATGCTTGTTGACTGACTATCCACTGTACCATACTGCTTCTCTCAGGAGGGCTATGATACATTGACTGGCAGATTTTTCATCTTCTATATTATCAGTAATCTGTGTCCAAAAGAAAACTCAGTAGTATTTTATTTTTCCAAATATGCATAAAATAGTTTTTAACATTCATTTTTCACAAATTCTGTGCCTCAAATTGTTTCTCCTTCCCTCCCTCCCTCCTCTTCTCCCTTCCCAAGACAACAAGTAATCTGATATAGGTTATATGTGCACAATCCTTTAAATATATTTTCATATTTGTCATGTTGCACAAGAAAAATAAAACCAAAAATGAAAAAAATCCATGAAAAAGAAAAAAAGCAAACAAAAGAAAAAAAGCAAACAAAAGAAAAAAAAGGTGAAAATCCTATGCTTCGACCCACATTCAGTCTCCATAGTTGTCTCTCTGGATGTGAATGGTATTTTCCATCGTACTTTTATTGGAATAGTCTTGGATCACTGCATTGCTGAGTAGAGCTGTCTGTCATTGTCACTTCAGCCAGTGTCAGTTCATGTACATCTTTCCAGGCTTTTCTGAAATCAGCCTGTTCATCACTTCTTACAAAACAACAGTATTCCACTGTATTCAGATACCATAACTTATTCGACCATTCCCCAACTGATGGGAAGCCACTCAATTTCCAACTCCTTGCCATTACAAAAGAGCTGCTACAAACATGTGGGTCCTTTCCCCTATATTATTCTCTCAAAAGAGAATGCAGTATTATTCCCACCGAGCTCATCTCTGCTCTGTCACTCACAACCTTGGAATTACCCTTAATGCCACACAGTTCTTCACCCCCTTTCCAGTTAATTGCCAAGTCCATTGCTTCATTACCAGGTGTTGTCGATTCTACTTCGTCTAATTCTATCTGTTCCCTTCTCTCTATTCACATGGCTACCACCCCTGTCTAGGCCCTTCTCAGCTAGTCTATTGGAATAACCTCTAATTTGGTTTTTCCTGTCTCAAGTCTCTCCCCTTTCCAATCTTTCCTATAGAAAGTTGCCAAATTAATCTTCAGAAACTACTGGTCTATCCAGTGGCAGACTCGAGCAACCTCTTGTAACCCTCTGATTTTGCATTTAAAGCCCTTTATGACCCAACTTCAACCTACCATTCAAGGCTTAGCATACTTTCCTCCTTTTCCTGTATTTTGAGATATAAATTAACAGGCTTTCTTGCTCTTCACAAAGGACATTTTTCTTACCTCCATACCTTTCCACAAGCTGTCTACTCTGCCCTTCTCCTCCCTACTTTTTAGAATCCCTAGCATCCTTCTGAGGGGCGGAGGCAGCAGGGCCATTTTGAGTAGCCCTAGGGCATAGTCTGGTGTCTCATTTTGAGTACTAACCCTTTGACTCCAAATCTCAGTTGAGGTATCAACTCCTACATGAAGTTTTTCCATATCCTATCCTCCTCCAGCTGCTAATAACCTCCAACAACTTATCTTGTATAAAATTATATCTACATCTTGTCTCTATCAATAGATTGTAAATTCCTTGGAAGTGGAAATTGTTTCACTTTTGGTTTTGTATTTTTGATATCTAGGACAGAATGATGGAAATAATTATTGGTTGCTTTATTGGTTTCCCCTTTGAGATTCTTCTCTCTACCATTTAAAGACAAGGATTTTCCTGGTAGAGAGGCTGAGTACCCAAAGCTGCGTGGCAGCAAGTGACATTTTCTTTCATTTTTCTCTTCTTCACCTTTCCATCACCACACAATGTCTATTAGCTATTTTCATTCTGGAAGAATGTTAACTCCAAACATTGCACAAATGCATCAAGAGGAGCCATTCCAGTGGGATTGGCCCAGTGCTTTTGGCCACATTAATGCACACAGTGTGGTCTGATCCCAAACCATGGATGGCTCCATGAGTCCTCCAAAAAAAAAAAAAAAAAAAAAAAAAAAAAAAAAAAGCTATGTTATAATGTCTAGAAATGTCTCTATTCTCTATGTCTACAGCACTGCAGAAGAACGAAACTTCAAGCCAAACCAACCCCTACCAAAAAAAAAGCCAAATGTAATTTCCCTCATGGAAGAAATGCTTGGTAAGGAAGTTTGCTCCACCAATGCAGACTGATACTGGCTTTGCAAACACATACCCTTAGAGAGTTAGTCCTCATCAAGTCTTAAGGAAATTTGTTGGGACTTTGGGGGTTATGTGGCCACAGAAATTCTGAAAGACAAGCTACCAACCTGATGATAGCATCCTTGTTGCTATGTGTGGTGATGAGGTGGCAAAAAGATAATAATCTCTTGTCTTCAGGACCACAGAAAGAATATCGGCTGTGGATGTCAGAGGATCTAGCTTCAAGTCCCATTTCTGAGTCTTAGTGCCTATGGCACCTTAGGACAGTCACTCTCTCTCTAAATTTCAGTTATCTCATCTTTAAAATGGGGGGTTGACTTCAGAGACCATGCCCAGGTCTAGATCTAGGATCCTATGTCAATCCTTCCCATCTCTTACAATTAAAAGTGAATCTCCAGTTGAAATAAGCTATGGGGCTTTACTCTGCATCATTAAAATGTACTAGTGAATCCCTTACTTCTCTGACTCTTCTGTAAGATGGCAGGGGAGTAGATGATTTTTAAGGGCCCTTTGTAGCATCCATACTCTGTGGTTTTATGATTTCGTGTAGAGAAATGATGCCCTCCCTTGTTGGAAGAATGGGTGAATTGTGGAGGGAGATGTCAACATGGCCCCAAGAGAAGAGGTTTAGAAGCTTTGGGATTGTGTGCTGTGTTCTCTCTCCCCAAAATCCTGGAGGATGTAAAAAAAAGGAATGAGGACAGAACATGTTACTAGTCATTGTAAGAGACTAAGAAGTCATTTTTTAAAAGTTGCTCCAACTTTAGCGGACCAACCTTCTGATTTGTTGGATGAAGAGTTAAAATCAGACACTCTCCGCCATTTATTTAAACTCTGGAGCCCTAAAATTAGCTCCTGGCTATATAGTTATTCGATAACAAAGGCAGGCCTTAGCACCCTGGCCTCCTCACCCTTATTTGGCCTAGTGGATAAAGCCCCATCATTGGAATTAAGAAGACTCAAATTCAAATCTTCCGTTAGACACTACTTGTGGGACCTCTGTTTGCCTCAGTTTCCTCATCTGCAAAATGAGGACAAACGGAGCACCTATCTCACAGGGATGTTGTAGGAACTAAATAGTATATTGAAAAATACTCTGTAGACAATAAAGCATTTTATAAATGCAGTCATTGTATTATTAATAGTTTTACCCCATCATGTCTTCCTGACATCTTCCTGAGCATATCCTTTTTCTAAAAATACTCTCTCAGGATGCTCCCTGCTAGGAAATCTCCAAGGGTGCAATTCACACATAATTCTAAAATCCACACTTATCACTGTCTTCGTTGGCAAAATAAGTGTAAACATGATCCTATTTGAGCAATTTCTTTGGAGTTGTTCTGGTATTAACAAGTTTCAGCCCAAATTTTGCCCTTAAGCTTAAAGGTTTCCAGAAGAGGAATATGGTATGTAAGAAAATGTTGGAGGTTGGAATAAAACAAGACATTGGATTAATTTTTCAGGGTTACAGCCACTACTCTTGGTATATGAATGGGCGGGAGTGTAGCTTCTCCATCTGATAGTGGAAAATTGCTTCTCGTTTAATGATAGAGACCATGACAAATAACACACCCATTTTGGCTATCCTTTCATCTAAGAGGAGAAAATATTAAGAAGCCTGCAAATGGAAATAGGCTTTTGGCAAATAGGGATTAACAACTTTGTTTTAGCCTGTGTGGGTGAATCAGGGCAAAGGAATCGTGGAACTTTTGAGACTTAGGGCAAGTAGACCCACCAGCAGGCTACTTCAATAATCAAGGTGCAAGATGGAGTGGGAACAAAGTCAGAGGAGAGGAGGGAGCACAGTAGAGAGATGCTGCAATGGTGAAATCTACAAAGATGCTGCAGAGGTGAAATCTGCAAGAGATGCTGTAATGGTGAAATCTACAAAAGAAGCTGCAATGGTGAAATCTACAAAGATGCTGCAGAGGTGAAATCTTCAAGAGATGCTGTAATGGTGAAATCTACAAAGATGCTGCAGAGGTGAAATCTGCAAGAGATGCTTATAATGGTGAAATCTACAAAAGAAGCTGCAATGGTGAAATCTACAAAAGATGTTGCAGAGATGAAATCTACAAACAATGCTTCAATGGTGAAATCTACAAAAGATGCAATAGTGAAATCTGCAAGAGATTCTGTCATGGTGAAATGGAAAGCCTTGGCAAGAGCTTGGATATGGGGAGTGAGAGATGGTGAGGAATCAAGAATGACTCCTAGATTGTGAGCCTGAGAGACTGGGAGAATGGAGATGCCCTGTGCAGTGACAAGAAAGATTTGAGGGCAGAACTAGGGGGAAAGATGGTGAATTCTGTTTGAGATATATTGAGCATATCTTGCCTGCTGGATATACATTTCAAGATGTCTGAAAGGCATGGGATTCCTTATGTTTTAGGATTCCAAATAGATCTTTTTGGAGGCTAGATTAGGTGCTAGAAAAGACTTCAGAGGTGATTGAGTCCAACCACCTCTTTTTTTTTTTCCAGTGACAGCCAGACACTAAAGTGGCTAGCGTGCTGACTTTAGAGCCAATACAAATTTAACCTCTGATCCTTATTAGCTGTATGACCCTAAAGACCGTTTAGTCCAATTCCAACAGTCTTTCGAGGAGAAAACAGACTTGTGAAACTTGTCCAAAGTTATATGGATAATAATTGGCAATGGAAGATTTGAATCCAGTACTTCTGACTGTACTTTCCACTACAGTCATGCTATCAAATCAAATCCGTTTTCCGGTACTTCATTTGTCCTAGGCAGCCCTCTAGCCCACATAGAATATTGTCCACACCACAAGGCAGCTTTTCCCATGTTTGAGGACAAGATAATGCCCCTCTACCCTTGAACTTCTCTCTCTTAAACATTCTTCACATGACACAGTGTCTGATATGGCAGCATCCTTGTCCCCTGCCTCTGGACAGCTTTGTCGACGCCCCTTCTAATGTACAGTGTTCAGATCCAGACAAATGTGGACTGTTTATCTCTGAATTAATCAACAACAGTTTATTAAACACGTATCCAATTATGTTAGATGATAGAGAAATTAAAATAAAAGTGAAACAAAATAAAGTACATTTACATATTACATATGAGGTGATTCTGGAGAAAACATTAGAAAGAGTATTGGATTTGGGGAAGGGGGATCAAGAATGGTTTTGAAGAAAATTATTTATTCTATTGAAAAAAAGATAAGAAAAGAGAACATTTCAAGACAAGGAGAAAACTGGTGAGTGAAACTAAGAAAAGACCACTTTGTCTAGAGTCAAGGAAGGTGACTAATGTATGATAAGCCTGAAAAAGGAGGTTCGGGGCCAGATTGTGAGACATTTTAAAAGCCACTCAATAAACAAGCATTCATTAAGTGCTTGCTGTGTGCCAGACACTGGGCTAAACACTGGGGGGGGGGCACAAAGAAAGGCAAAAACAAGGGTTCCTGATATCAATGAGTTTACTACTTTCTAGTGAGGGAAGACACATGCAAATAATTGTATACAGATAAAACATCCAGGATGTTCCCCAAGTCTTAGGGCAATAACTTTAAGCTTTAATCATTTCAAACCACCTTTACTTGTACAGACATTGTGTATAATATATGTGGAAGGTCCTCTTAGAGGACAGACACTAGTGAAAGCAGGGAGAAACATCTTCTACAGAAGCTGGATTTAAGCAGAGTCTTGAAGGAACTAGGGTTTGTTTGTTTGTTTGTTTTTTTTATTGTTCTGGAGGTTAGAGAGAGCTCCTACAATTTACTGAGTAAGGGAGTGGGGATTGATGCAGTCAGACTTTCATGAACAGAAATTGAAAACAGCCACTGATCAGAACAGTCAAGAACTGAAAATGAATTGTTAGAAGCCTACTTTGTTGATCAGTCACCAAACTCAGAGTAATTCATCAGCCAGCGCTCTCTCCTAGCAGCGAGGAAGCCCGTGTGGACAATTCAACAGTAAGGATTTTATTGTCATTATTCAGTTATGTTCAACTCCTTGTGAATCCATTTGTAATTTTCTTTGCAAAGATATTGGGATAGTTTGCCATTTCCCTATTTTGCTTATTTTACAGATGAGGAAACTGAGGCAAACAGGGTAAAGTGACTTGCCCAGGATTATAAACTATAGGCACTCTATCCATTGTGCCATTTGGGTAGTCAAAAATGAAAGTGTCCTCTTACCTTCAAGAAGCTTGTGTTTCCAGCAAACATTTATTAAATACTTTTAGGAAAAGAGACTACTCCTAGACAACTTACCTTCTCCTCATAGAATCCTTCTCTTCCTTTAGTGCAGCTCAAGCATCACCAATATAAAAAGCTTGTCCCAATTCCCAACCAGTAAGTGTCCTCCTCCTCTAACTCTCTGATCTGGCTATCTTGTATTCAATCTCATTTATTTTGTATTTAATTGTTTTGTATTTAATCTACATGTGTTGTCTCCTCCTTCGGATTTAAATCCTAGGAGAGTAGAGATTGTTTTATTAGGTGTATTTGTATCTCCCAGAATATGAAATAGGTGCTTAATAAATGCATATGCAAAATGGTACAAAAGCAAAATGTTTACTGCTCTCAAACAATTAAAATTCTCTGGAGAAGAGGGTCTTTCCCTGGAGACTTGGGAGCTCCAATGAGTTTAGTGCCCACAGCGCACCCATCAGCCTCCTTTCTGGCATTGATTATTCCCATCTTTTATCATTCTATAAACATTCATTAAGTTCTTACTGAATGCCAGATATTGTGCTAAGTACTGAGAATGCAACAAAAGGCAAAATAACATGATAAACTTCAGAGGCACCAAAAAATTGGATGAGAAAAAATTCTGAAGAAGGGTCCATGACACAGAAACAAGTATCCAGTTCTGGAGAATTTCGGATTTTATTTACTTCGATACACATTGATTGAATGCCTAATTTGTACAAGTGGAAAAGGAATGTAGGATAGCAGATAGAGTGCTAGGTTTCCAATCAGGAAAGCCTTGGCTTGCAGTTCTATTAACAGACACCATTGTGAATGACCATGAGTAAGCACTTTGGGATCTCATTTGACTCTAAGACATTTCTTTAAGACTTTAAGTTACTGATGAGCATTGGTGAAGGAGGTTTCCATGCAAGGTGTTCTGTATAATGATGAAAGAACAGATCCTGGCTTGAAAACAAAACAGAGGGAGAAAGAGAACTGAAGAATAATAAAGAAAAGATTCTTTTTAACGTATTGTGGCCAAAACCAGTGATTCACTCACAAAGACAAACTAGTCTCTGCCTTTGAATAGGGTGTGATGGGCATATAGTCAAACAAATACAAAGTAATTTGATGAGGGAGAGAAAATTAACTGGAGCTAGGCTTCCAGTAAAAGGCAGAAGTAGAAGGTTAGCTCCTGAGCTGAGTCCTGTAAAAAAGCAAGATATTCTAAGAGGCAGAAATAAGAAAGACGTGCATTCCAGATTTGGAGAGCGAAGGGTTTGTCAAAATGCCTGGTAGATATTAAAATAAATACCAAGTAAAGCAACTCTGGTAATTTACTGCACATCATATATGTTGGCAAGGATGACAAAAGATGGGAATAATCAATGCCGGAAGGGATAGGGAGAGACAGACTGGTGGGTGCATTATGGGCAGAGCTCTAAGTGTTCCAACCATTCTGGATTTGATTTTGCAACTATGAAAAATCTCTAAACTGAAAACCCAGTGATCCCACCACCAGGCATATACCCAAGGAATTCAAAGCCAGAAACAAAAATCAATACATGACAAAATATTCAAAGCAGTGTTCTTTGTGGTGGCAATGAAGCAGGAACAAATGGACACCAATCCATTGAGGAACGGCTGAAAAAACTAGATGAGAATGATTTTTAAATGTCGCAAGAAATGGTGAGAGGAAGTCAGAGAAATGTGGGAAGGTTTTTATGAACAGATTTGAAATGAAGTAAAGAAAATTAAGAGATCCGTCAATAAACACAATGACTCTGACAATGTAAATGAAAAGCTTAGGAATAGAAGAAGTCTGAATAATCAAAAAAAAAAAACTGTGTTATGTAGGGGGATAAAAATATCACTGGGTTTAGAATCTAAGGTCTTAGATAAAAATCCTGTCTCAGTCACTGACTAGATAGGGGACTCTGGGTAAATCACTGAACATATTCTGGGACTCGGTTTCCTGATCTGTCACATGTGGGAGCTGCACAAGCCTTCTAGACCCTTGTGGCAGAAAGGTAGGGAAACACTAGGAGAGAAAACTGCTTATACTGATAAAGTCCCTGAATTCAACATTTAATTATTTATCTTTGTCATTGAAGACAAAGCCTGGACAGAGTGAATAGAAAATGAATATGATGTAAAGAAAAAAAGAGAACATCCAATCAATTAATAAACTTTTATTAAGTCCAGGCATCATGAGATTAAAAAAATGATACAAAGGACAATCCCTGTCCTCTAGGAATTTACAATCTAATGGCGAAGACTATGTGCAAACAAATATATTCAAGCAAGTTTTATATAAGATAAATAGGACATAATTAACAAGAAAAGCACTGGAATTAAGAAGGGTTGAGAAAAGCCTTCTTGAAAAAGATGTGGGAAAAGAAGGCAAGGATTTAAGTTGGGACTTAAAGGAAAGCCAGGAAGGCAGCAGGTTAGGGACTTGACCTGTGAATTTCATTGATGCAAGAAATTCCTAGATGAAGAAATTCTTTCTCCTAATGCAACTCAGCAAGTTCTCTGGGATTTATAATCTTACAGAGTTACCTAAGACATTTCAAGGTTAAGCAATTTGCCCAGAGCCACATAGCCCATAGTTTTAAGATGATATTTGAATCAACTTTGACAGAGGTGTGCTGGCCCTACAAGGTCAAGAGCTGTAGATTTTGGAAATCAGCAAATGCTGATTAATTAGGAGTTGATTAAAGTTTTTATGGTGATGGAGAAAATATTGATCGTGAAGATTAAAATTAAAAATGTGTTCCATGAACATTCTCCCCTTCCCTCCAAAAAACACTGGTTGTTAAATATTTACTAGTGTATCTCTGCTCTCTATGTAGTAGAACATACTCCCTCTAATAAAGAAAATAGCATTAAAACTTTTTTTAAGAAAAAAAGAATCATAGTGTAGTCCTTGCTACTGGGGAGGATAAGATTAGTGGACCATTTGAGTTTGGAAGTTTCTGAGTTACAGAGGGCTAAGTCAATCGAGTGTTCACAATTAAGTCTGGAATTAATATAGTGGGGCCCCAAGAAGGACAAAAAGGAACCAGGCTACCTAAGAAGGTCAAACCAACTCAGGGCAGGAAAATGAATGGAGGCAAGAGATACAAGAGATACCCTATCCAATTCAAGGAACAGAGACTAAGCCAATTTACGTGGAACCCAGATGATGTATAATAGTAAATAATTCTGTGATTTTATTTTTATTTTACCAGGAGATGGGACAGAGATTATGGAGAACTTTATATGCCAGAATAAGAAATTTGTATCAGAAGAGAGAAGGGGGTATATATGAACATTATTACAAAGGCAGAAATGATAGCATTTGGCATGATTGAAGGGAGCAGGGTGGAGGAGCATGAGGAGTTAACAGCTAGGTTGAGAACCTGGCTGACTGGGAGGATGGTGGTATCCTTCACAATAACAGGGAAGTTAGGAAGAGGGAAAGGTTTGGGAGGAAAGATGCTCAGTTCTGTTTCAGGTGTACTCAGAAGCACCAGAATGAGCAATGAGGGGACAGAGGACACAGAATGCTCTCCTGAAGTCACTGTCTCAGGGCTGTGTGTTATTAGGAAACAGAAAAAAAAAAAAAGGATAGAGGTGGATAGAAAGCGCTAGGGCTGAGGTGGGTAGAGATGAGAAGTAAAGGCAAGAAGTAGGAAGGAAAGGGCAGAAGCGAAGGTGGGAGGAGTACAAAGAGCAATAGTCCAATCATGGTGCGGTCATGGCAGAGACAAGTTAGATAATCTCTCCCATAAGCAGATGTTTTAGAGGTACAGTAGAGGAAGGAGACAGCTCTTCCCTTTCTTTCCCCAGGTTCTGGTGCCTGGGACCTTACTCCCTTATTCCCATCACTATCTGGTCTTCTTCCTTCCACCCATAGTGATTTGGCTAGTGCAATAGCACAATAAAGGAAGGGTGGCCAATGGCCTTCCTTTCCTCCTCCACTTCCAGTCACTTTGATTCAGGGATTTGTCCAGGACCTGCCTCCTGCTCTAACCTCTGTATAAGAGGCATGTGACTTCAGTCCCCAGTGGGGATAAAGCAGTACCTTCCTTCCCCGAGAAGTGGACTTCCTGCCCTCCTTTCCCATGGGGGAAAGCCCTGACTGCCCCCTCTCAGTTTGGGGCCTGAGCTAGCCCTGGGATTGTGCCCATCGAGGAAAGCAGAGACAAAAGAGATGTGGATCTGGAACCCAAAGAGCTTGGACACCAAGGATATGGGTAGCAGGCGAGGGAGATGAAGAATCAAAGCTGACTTTAGGGCTGACAGGAGTTTTCCAAAGCCCAGGCAATTGGTGCTTTAAACAACCTCTGCCAGGACTGGTTATTGTCAAAACAAAGCGCCATGGCCCCTTGCCCCAGGAACCTGCCAGCTTCTGACATGGGCTGTCACTGGCTTTTTGGTCAGGAAAGGCAACTTGTTTCCTCTCCCGGGCCCAATACACATTCATCTCACGGGGCTGGGGTGAAAGGCAATCAATAATTTGGCCATTATGGGATTTTTTGCTTCTCCCACATGGCTTGTATTTCTGAGCAGGGTCCCGAGGAGCACCTGGGAAAGTATGTGGAGGACGATGGTCCACGTTGCCTTCTTCTCCGTGTTCTGCCTGATAAACTCACCTCCTCCTCTCTCCCCTGCCCTGATCTCTTCTGCTCTCCCTTCCTGTGCTGTCCAATCCTTCCTGAATATTCTAATTTGGCCATAGTTCTGAATATAGAAACGCAAATTAGCATCCGCTCAGGTCACCAGCTCACAGAATTGTTTTCGGCAGCTAATTATAATGGGCCTTTCGATGCGGTGTGTTTCTTATCTTCTTAATTAAAATAATTATGATTAATAAATGAGATGGCAAGTAAGTCTGACAGCATTCACTACCCAGCTGCATTCAAGGACGGGCATGGGCGCCGGAGCTAGCCACCAAGGTGCCCACGTCCGAGACGGGATGTACTTTCCAAAACGAGCAGGGGACCCTCAGTGAACCACATGTCTACGATAATGTCAGCCCACGAGGCAGAGGCTTGGATGGAGCGTGATGGGGAGAGGGGAGAAGACCCCGGCGGGGTGGAGGAGATGCAGGTGGAACTCGATTACTGCTGCTTATTCCGGCAGATTTAATTAAGTCAGCTTGATAGCAGACTCTTACTCCCAATAAAAAAGGGGAAAAATGGCTTCATTCCTAATTTACCTCAAGACACTTATTATCTTTAACTCCAAGTAGCAATTTGCTGATAAGAGTGGAAATTAAGTTTTAGAGAGGGAAGGAGGTGAAAAGTAATGACTGGGTACGGCCTGAAATTTGTACTGGGCTTGCAAGTGGGCACGCAGAGAAAGCCCTTTCTAGAAGGGATCATCAGGAATGATAATAATAATAATAATAAGATGATGATGATGATATATAACAACACTAACTTTCCAATTCTTTTCCCAGATGAATTGTTGGCTTTAATAAAATGCATTGAGCCTGGGAAAATCAAATTAATATTGCAAAAAAAGAGAGAACAAGAGTATGTAATAATATCTTATGTTTGACTGTAACTTTCAAAGTGGTTTCACATCTATTATTCACTTAAAAGCATCTTTGAAAGATTCATTGAACTTTATTTTTAATGTTTTTTAAGATTTTTTTCAATGAACACAAATCTATTTTCTGTCTCTTCCACATAACCCCCATTGATGGAGAAAAAAAAAAAATACACATGCATAGTCAAGCAAAACAAACTCCCACACTGACCATGGACAAAAACCACACCTACTTCCCAATCTGCCCCCAAGCCCATCCCCTAGGCCATGAGGAGGTGGGGAGTACGGTTCATCTTCTTTGCATTGGAATCACGGTTGGTCTGTGTATGGACCAGAATTCTTAATTTTTCCCAATCAACAAACATTTATAAAATACAGGCTTAGTGTCAAGCACAGGGATAGGTACTGAGCACACCTAGATTAAAAAGCATCATGGTCCCTGCCCTGATATCAAGAAGAAACAATCCTTGGACAGAGAAAATTTAAATACAAATGCTTATATGAGAGCACTAGAACATTAGTGCATAAGGAAAATCTTTCTGTAGGAAGAGAGGATCATGACCCCTGAGCACAAGAGCACTTGGGGACTTTCCCCTCAAATGCTTCTCCCAGAACCCTGCCTACTCATTTCACCCTAAGAGCTCCCCTTCCTAGCAATGCAATTTCTTTTGTTTAAATCACAGTATTGGAAATCCTTAGGGGAAGGCTTCTTTTTTTAATGCCATGGACTCCTTCGGCATCTGGTAAAACCTATGAACCTCTCAGAATAATGAATTTGAATGCTCAAAAAAACAAAAACAACAACAACAACAACAAAAAAAAACCAAACAAATCATAGAATTAAAGAAAAAAGTAGAGATAAAAGTAAAAGTAGAATTACATTCATTTTCCTCATCAAAGTTCACAAATCCCCTGAAATCAATCCATGAACTCCAGGTGAAGATATCCTGCCTTTGGACACTGAATCCTCTCTTAAATAGCACTGATCTGGTGGAACCTCAGAGCCATGGGTTTGTACCTTGGTCAGAGATGGAGGAGGTGATAGGGCAGGTTTAGAATGGCCCAGAACAGGACTTATTTTGAGGGTCAGAGTAGAAGGGGGCTATTTTGTTACTAAATCCCTTATGTTAGTTTATTTTGATTTTCTTCTTTCTTCTAAATGCAAAGAAGTGGAGGAGAAGGGGCAAAGAGACAGCACCATTTGTCTATTAGTCTCTCTAAGAAATGGGCACATAAACAATGTTAAAGAATCAGACAAACTTCATATTCACAGCTTGATTGCTGTGATTGTGATTGATTGATTGACACCAACCAATCAATCAGTGAGCATCTATTAAGCAATCTGTTGTGTGGCAAACACCAAACAGAGAGCTGAATACACAAAGACAAAAGCAAAACATCATCTGCCCTCAAGGAGTTTATATTCTAATGGTAAACAGCTTCCTACAAGTAAGTAGACATGGACTAGACACAAAGTACAATGGAAGTAAGATGCCTTAGAGAGGCAAATCACAGGAAAAATGTCTTTGTGGAATTGGAGATGTAGAATTTAAGCTCAGTTTGAAGGAATCCAGGAGTTTTAAGTGGGGGAGGGAAAGAAAAGAGGCATTCCAGGTCAGGGGGAGGGATAATCAATGAAAAGATACTGAAGTGAGAAACTAAAATGTCCTGTGTGAGGAATGGAGTATTGTGAAAGGGATTTATGTGTGAGAAGACTTTGAAAAGTAGGAGGGACCCAGATAAGGAAGAGCTTTAAATGACAAACAAAAGAGTTTATACTTAATCCCAGAGTTTATTGAGTAGAGGAGTAAAGTGGTCATATCTTCAGTAATTCTTTCTTTTTAAAAGAAAATGATCTGGATTTAATCACAGGAATGGGGAGAAATTTCTTCTCTCAGACCAGATCAGCAATTTCTTTGTAAATTGTAATCTTAGATTTGCCTGGGTCACTGAAAAGTTCAATGACTCACCCATGATCACAAAGTCTGTATTTAAAAGAGGCAGAGCTTGAATCCCCATAAACTGAACTCTGGGGCCCACTTCTACACAGCAAGCCATACTGTCTCTCATTTATAGCTTTTCAAGCTTTATTTGTTTTCATATAGATGATACTTGTGTTAAAAGGAAAATTCTTTGCTTTGTCCTTTGCTCTGATTAAGGAGGCAAAATTCAAGACAAAGACAATTAAAAGGAGTTTATTAAACTACATCAAAATGGCAAACTAGTTGGTAGGCTGATCACTGGAGGTCTGCAAGGGATTCAAGAGGGAGCCACCCATAATGAGATAAAGACCATTAGGACAGGTCCACATCAGGAAAAGGGCAGATGGGCCATTGCATCTCAGTTCCTCCCCAAATACCTACATATAATGTTTAACTGGTAAAAGCATGTACTAAATATCAGGTAACACAAAAGCTACAGATTGGGTGAGATCTCCTTCAACAGAGTCTTCCATGCTACTGATTGACAAGCAGGGTTGAATGGATTGAATTCAATTAGTTGAATTAGCACAAGAATAAATGAAGAAAAACATTCATTAAGGGTTTACTATATTCCAAGTAGCTCACTAAACATATTCAATGACAGTCATTCTCCTTGGAGAGCTTACATTCTAATGGGGGCATTACAAGTTCTAACTGTGCTAATTGTTAAAAATAAAGGTTCAATGAATGTCATCTTCAGGTTTCTCCTCCAATGAAAGACCTTCTATGAAGTTGATACAATCAAGCAATATTCTTCAAAAGATGGAGCAGTGGTGAGAATTTTATTTGATGGTTCTCTGCTTATTGATATCAAGAAAGTCAAAAAGCAAAGAAATGGGTCATAGGAAAGGCATTCTCTCTAGATGATTAGAGGTCCACCAGATTCAGAAGTTTGTACAATGAGGTGCTGATCACATCTAATTCCCAGAACACTGTTTAGCTCTTAGATGAGATCCACCATGACTTAGGAATTCACAATCAACTGTTCACATAGAAAACAAACAAACAAAACTAAGTGAATTAAAAATACTTCTTATGTGGATTATGATGTAGTTATCCCATAAAGCTGGGAAATGTCTTTTGGACCCACGCTATGGGCGGACAATGAATTGAGCCTAGAAATAAAAGGTGGGAGGAATTGGGTTGATCGCCCTGGGAAATCCCATAGAGATTTGAGTGACCTCAGCCACAGACTAATCACTTAAATGCCAGGGTTCTGAGAATGCTTTTTGATAATGAGTCACTGAATTTCACACTCTTCCAACTATTAAGCTAACAGGTCCTGCAAAGGCCAGTCCTGAGACTTGTAGGAGGTGTGAATGAATTGCCTTGTATGGATGATAATGAATCATGCACCAAATAGTGCACGAAAGGATATCACCAGAGATGTGATAGGGTAGTCACAAAGAGAGAAGGAGAGATGTTGGAGAGCTCAACCCTTCTACTCCTTTCTGTATGACAGGAATTTATGTCTTCTTGTGTCAAGAAGTTAGGAGGGAGGCGCACAGTATGTGTGGATGGACACCACACTATAGGAAAAACCGCAGTGCAATGGCTCAAACACTGGAGGGAGTGAGAGGATCTGGGTTCAAATCCTAGCTTCAGGACTTACTATCTTTGTGACTGGGGTAACTCATGTGAACTCTCTTTACCTCAGTTTCCTCCCTTGTAAAATTGAAAGTTAGACTGAATAGCCACTAAGGTCCTTGTCAACTTGAAGGCAATGATTCTACCCTCTAAAAATTTTCAAGTATCCTTCCTTCCCATAACAATCTTGTCAAGTAATAATTAACATGATAATGAATTGTAAACAGAAACTATGATGTTTTCAAGAAATCTTGTCACTGTCACCAGAATTGCTAAATAAATTGTCTGCAGATCAGAAGGGAAGCAATAAACTGGGGAAACATTTTTATATTCAGGGGTTCTGATGAAGGCTTCACATCTAAAATATATAGAAAATCTCTCATACATTCTCCTCTCTCCCACCTCCTATTTATTCAAGCCACCCTCCTATACATACCTGGAAAAAATAGTTACAGTACCTTCCTGAGTCTTCATCATTCTAGTTCCTTTTACAATTCATCTCAATACTCATTTCCAATGGGATGTCCACCAAAATTTTATCTAATGGTTCTGTGATCTCCACAGAATCTTATTGTCTGTGCAATTTTTGTTCAATTTCATCAAACTCTCACCAATACTACAGAAATATTGACCAATATCATTTGTGTTTCAAAATGGCATCTCCACCAATTATAGCCCAATTAAAGTCCAAGTGGATCCTTCCTTCCATTCTCTCATTCTCTCTCTCTCTCTCCCCCTTTCTCTTATTCTCTCTCTCTTTCTTTTGCTCTCTATCTTTTTCTCTCTCTGTGTCTTTTTTTTTCCTCTGTCTCTTTTCTCTCTGTGTCTGTTTCTGTCTATCTCCATCTTTCTGTCTGTATCTGATGTCTTTCTCCTCTACAAGCAATCCATTCTTTTTTTTTAATTGGTCTGTCTCTCATACTGTTGCCAAAGAAAACAAAAATGGGAAGTATCCTTATGCTAGGCACAGGCTTGCCTAAGAAGACCACGAACTCCTGATTTGTGGCTGAAGAGAAAGAAGAACATTGCTCTCCTCTCCATCATCCTCTGGGCAGCTCAGAGAATCATTCTTATATTTCAAGTGTGGTAGGAGGAAGCAGATTCCTTATGGGTGAGAATGGTTCATTATATGCCTATGGAGTTCAAGTTCAGCAGTCAATTAAAAGACTGCTTTGTTATCACATGATATGAACCCCCGAGTCATCATCCAACAGAAAGCAAAGGGTATCTACACCTCCTCTCAAGTGGTCTGTAGATGGGGGATGAGGAGAGGTGGGGGGGTCTCCATCATACATACCTGGAAGCAGATCTACCCAAGCTTCTATGAACTTGACTAGGGTTCCAATTGAGTATGCTTCTAGGAGATGGGAAACTCACTGAGAGGCTATGTTATCAATAAGGGCCTATTAAGCTCAGGGAATTATTGCCCAAATGGGCATTGCTAAGCCAGGCCAAAGAACCATAGCCTAGGGGTCTGTGTAGTCCCCCTCAGATACCCACAAATCAGAACAATCTCCCTGCAGAGCTACACGCCCATCCCACAGAGGTCTCCCATCTTGTTGTCCCCACATCTCCTCTGCATATCCTGCCATATGGCTTGGAGTGTACAGGTGACAGGCTGGGGCATGTGAGTTATTAATAGATGGGAAATCAGCACACATCATCACTTTGAAGCTTGTTCCCACTTCTATTAAGTGTCTTTGAGATTCATTTTCAAAAAAATGTCACACAGCAGGAGATCCAGTCACAATTTAAACCTGCAAATATCTCAGCTATCAAATGTGAGACAGAAAAAGGTACTTCAGCTTGTAGAACACTAGAGCTAAACAGGGACCATAAGGATAATAATTTACAGTTGGAGAGACTGAGGTCCAGAAACAGAAGTGGCTGCTCAATGTCACACAACATTTCCATGGCAAAAGAAAGAAAAACCTTGCTATTTCCATGCTGTGACACTGAAAATGCAATATTATAAACTGAAAAGGAAGAAAAAATGACAATTAAGGGAGTCCTGTTGAAAAAAAGTGGTGGGCTGGTCCTCAATGTCCTGGTGAGGATCAATGATCTGGTGAAGATCAACAAATTTTAGCTTCCTGCTTGAGGGAACCATAGAAAGAAAGCAGAGTTCTTTCCATTTACAAGTTTTTCTTACATTAACTTGTTCTTATAATTTTAAACCAGATCTGTAATTTCACTATTGTGGGGAATATTCTGCTTCTCCCAGTCATTTATTTTAATGCAAAAAAGCATCATAGACTGGTACAGCTGGGGAGAAGTTCAGAGATCAACCAGATTCAAGGCCTCACTTTAGAGATGGGGAAACTGAGGCATAGATGGAAGAGAGACAGACAGAAAAACAGAGATGTAGAAAGAAAAAGACAGAACTAACATAGGAAAGGAAGTCTTCTTGGCAACAGGGAGTGAGAATTTGGCTGAAGAGTAATCACATTAAAGGTAAAGATTACTTTATTTTTGTTTGAATCCCTAGGATCCATCCTAGACCAGGCACACACTAGGAATGCTCTAGATGTTTGATTCTGTCCTATTCTACTAAGGATAAACCAGATTCCAAATCAAAGGAGACAAAAATAAATCAGACCTGATTTATTATTGAACTATGGCATACATTCAGTAGAAAGAACTCTAGTTTTGGAGTCAGGAGACCTTAGAGCTATGAAGCTAAAAGCTTGTTACTTATGTGACTTTGGCAAGGCATTTCACTTCAATCAATAATCAATTGACCAAAAATTATTAAGAGTCTACTAAATAGTTGTCATTATGTTCTGTTCTGGGGATACCAAAAGAGGGAAAAAACAAGTCCCTGCCTTCACAGAGCTTACAATCTAATCGGCTCCCCGGGTTTCATTTTGCTCACCTGTAAAATGAGAGTAGATTGGATAGTTACAGTTCTAACTCATGATTTTATAACCTCTTTGGGCTTAAGTTCCTTTATCTGTACTTGATGGTCTCTGAGATCCCTCCCACCTCCACATGTATAATCCATGACTTTCAGGAGTCGACTGCTTGCTTAAATGACCGTGTGCTCACACATGACCCCCAAGTGACAGAGTCTAATCCTATTTCTTCAAAACCTCTACAATCCACCCTCTCTTCGAAGTCGGCATGGGATTAGGAGTCTCTGAGGCATGACTGCTTCCTTTTTGAATCATATGATTTCATTCACTTCAAAGCTGTTTCTGGACTCATGCTTGTTTACCAGTCTGTAGACAAAGGGGCAGCGTTTGTGGTGAATCATCTGTCAAGACCTTGTGACAAATAGAATAATACAGGAATTCTTCACATCCTGGGGAGAGTGAACAAAAGGGGGTGGGCTGGTTGCGCATTACAATGAATTTTCAGAAATAACGAATTTCTGAAAAATTCATCCCCAACTTTCAACCTAAAACCTTTGGGAAATGATATGCTCCCAAAAGAACTCCCTTTAGCTAACCAAGGTTAACAACTTTCTCTTAGTGCTTCCACTTTCCAGGACATTAGAAAAGTGTCTATAGAGTGCCTGTACCTGTTTGAGAACCAATGTCTTCAGAGTCACCTAGTTACAGTCAATGATGTGAAAAATTATTTCTTGGCTCAACTCAGAGATTAATAAGATATGAGGATCACACACAAGATCTAGAAAGGAACTTATCAACCATCTCACCTAGTCTCTTCATTTTACAACTAGATGAACTGAGGCCTGAGGAGGCGAAGTATCTGGTAAGTCACATATGTTGTAAGTAGTAGAGGGGGTTTTGAACCAGATCCTCTGAGTCCATTTCAAGGAGAATTTCCCAAGTACCAGACTATTATCTTTAATAGTCTATTTTCTATTTCTTCCAAGTCTATCTCTAGTCTCCATTTCTCCCCTCAACATCTGGCCCACATCCTCAGTTGCGTACTGGACACTTCAAACTGGATGTTCCAGAGGCATTTTAACTCAACATGTCCAAAACTGAACTTTTTATCTTTTGTCCCAAACCAAAGGTTCTTAGTCTCTCTGTGTGTGTCTATTTGTGTATGTGTATGTGTGACATAATCAGACTTATGTTTTAGGAAAATACCTTTAGTGGCTGAATGGAAGATGGATCAGAGTGGGAACAGACTCAAAGCAGGCAGATCTGCTAGCAGACTAATGCAATAGTCCCGGCATGAAGTGATGAAGGTCTTCATTCAGGGCAGGGATAGAGTCACAGGAGAAAAGGAGAGATGGTGCAGAGGTGAAATTTATGAGAAATACTGCAGAGGTGAAATCTACAAAAGACTGCAGAGGTGAAATTTAGAAGAGATTCTGAGAGGTGAAATTTATGAGAGATATTGCAGAGGTGAAATCTATAAGAGACAATGCAGAGGTGAAATTTAGGAGAGATGCTGAGAAAATCTGAGAGATATTGCCAAGGTGAAATCTATAAGAGATATTGCAGATTTGAAATTTATGAGAAATACTGCAGAGGTGAAATCTACAAAAGACAGTGCAGAGGTGAAATCTACAAAAAATACTGCAGAGGTGAAATTTAGGAGAGATGCTGAGGTAAAATCTGAGAGATATTGCAGACGTGAAATCTATAAGAGATACTGCAGATTTGAAATTTATGAGAAGTATTATGGAGGAGAAATTTAAGAGAGATACTACAGACGTGAAATCTAGAAATGTGGAGAGGTAAAATCTATGAGAGATACTGCAGAGGTGAAATTTACAAGAGATATTGCAGAGGCGAAATCTAGGAGAGCTACTGAGAGGTGAAAATTATGAGAGGTATTCTAGAGATGAAATGTAAAAGAGATAATGCACAGGTGAAATCTGGGAGATATGGGAGATTAGAGGTCATCCAAGAGACTGAGGCAGGATAGATAGATTTGAAAATCATCAGCATAGAGGGGGTAATTAAATTCATAGGAGTTGATGAGATGAGTGAAGTAGTACAGAGGGAAAAGAGAAGGCCCAGGACAAAACACTGAGGGACATGTATGGTTAAAAGGCATGATCTGGAGCAAAATCCGGTAAATGAGACAAAGAAGCAGTGGACAGAGAGGTAGGAGAAAAACCAAGAGGGAACAATATTCCCAAAATCAGAAGAAGAGAATTATGAAGGTAGGGAAGATGACCAATTATGTCAATGGCTGCATAAAAGTCAAAGAGACTGAGAATTCAGAAAAGGCCATTGAATTTGCAAATGGAGAGATCACTGGTAACTTTATTTAGCAAGAGCAATTTCAAATTAAAAGGAAATATATTGAAATAGTTATCAAAATATATTTTTTTAAAAAGTGAGTTGAGGACCTACAGGTAATTCTGTCCTAAACCCTCCCTTATTTCAAACTTCTCAGTGTTTGTTGAAGTCTTAGCATCTTTCCAATGTCTCTGGCTTGTCATTTTGGCTTAATCCTCATCTCATTCTTGTAAAGTCTGGACTAGCTCTCTGGAAGATTTCCGCACTAGCCTGAGTCCGTGGCCTTAGAAGAGGAATAAAGAGGTAGGACTCATGTGGATGATCAAACACGGAGTCCATTTATTCCAAATTCTCTCAGCCTTAGCTACCCTAATACCCTTACAAACTATAGCACCCTGTGCATGTGCTAACTATATACTGTGCATGTGGGACCACATAAACAACTTGCTATTGTGTGCACATGACTCTTTTCCACTTGGTCTCACTCCGCTTCAATCACAATACAGGTTGTCACTGCCCCCTGATTCCTCAGGAAGGCCGAGAGCCCTTAGGGGAGATGGGGAGCCAAACTAGAAACTGTCAGCAGGTTCCCTCTGGGCTGAAAGGTCTTATACCTTACCCAGAGTTCTCCCACTATCTGGGCCCTCAACACATTCTCCCTCATCCATGCATCCAATCCATTGCCAAATGTTACCATTTTTATCTTCACGTGTCTTCTGAGTGACTCCTTCTTTTCACTCGAGTGCTTTCCTTTCAAAATTCTGACCCTCATCATATCTCGCTTACCTTATTTCCTTAAGCTCAGATCTGACCACATGATTTGTCTAACTCTATAATTTCAGTGATTTCTTGTTGCTTCTATGATAAATATAAACTTCTTTATTAGCATCACTTGGCTCCAACGGCTCTTTCGGGGATCCAGGCCAATATTCTTCCTCCTGTCCAATTCCATCTAGTCAGATTGGTGTTCTCTGTCTTCCTCATCCAGACTACTCAGTCTCTGGTTTGTGCTTTTCCATTGGCTTTTCCCCATGCCCGGTAGCACTCTCTCTTTACCTCCACTATGCAGAGTGGAGTACAGAGTACAGAGAAGTACAGTATCTCTGTTAGAAAAGACCTCCTTGAAAGCAGGAACTAATCTTCCCCTTTCTTTGTATTTCCAGCACCTAGCACAGATCCTAAAAATTGCTTAATAAATCTTGTTCACTGACTTGTTCACCAAGTCTTTTCTGATCTCCCCAATTGCTGGTGTCTTCACTATCATATATTTAATGGTTTAGTGTGTATTTGTGTTCATTCTCTTGATATTTATGTTGTTATGTTTTGTGCGTGTACTTAACTCTCCCATTAAAATATAAGCTCACCAAAAGTAGATACTCTTTTATTTTTGTCTTTATTTTACCAGTGTGAGGAATAGTGCCTCTAGATTGAATAGATGCTTCTAGATTGAATATCATGCACAAATCATTCTTGGCAGTATGCTGCACCCTGCTAATATCTACCTTGAGTCTTTTGGTCATTATTATGTCCAGTAGAATGTACTGTTCTCAAGAGCAGGGGTACCTACATGGCTCAGTATGTAGAACACTTGTGTAGAACATAGGGATATCAGACTCAAATCTGGCCTCAGACACTTACCAGTTGTATAACTTAAACTCTTTCACTTAAACTCTTTCTGCTTCAGTTTTTTCATTTATAAAAATGGGGCTTATAATAGCACCTATTTCCCAGGGCTATTATAAGGCTTCAATGAGATAATAATTATAATGTGCTTAGCGCATAGGTACTATATAGTTAGTAATTATTATCTAGATCTCTATATTCCCACTATATGTCATATAGTAGGTGCTTAATCAGTGCTTCATCAGTTGAATAAATGATTCTTTTCAGAGCCTGGTATCCTATGGTTTACAACCAGGCTCATTGGGATAACACTCTTGTTAAAGAGATGGGACTTTCAGATAACAAGATCTTGGGATTATCAACAGCAAAACATTGCATAATTTTCCAAATGTAGTCCAGGCTGTTCTCCTCCTGCTATTCAATTCTGATCTCAGTTTATCATCAAACTTCTGTGATTTCCTTGTAGATGTGCAAGTATATTCACATATATACAAATGTGTATCTGCATGTAACATGCTCTATATTATGTGGACACATGTGTCATATTAACATATATTCAAAAGGAATATATATATATAAAACTATAGGAGAAAAACATTGGATATAAATATTATAGGCATCATGACATCATCTTGGAATCAGAAAGATCTGCGTTCAGATTCCATTTCTGATATATACTGGTTGTATGACCCTAATCAAATGGTTAATTAATTGTTGTCCTTTGTTCTCAAAGAGGATAAAAATGTCATGTTAGCATCAAGTTAGTGTGTCCCACTGTGGCTGATAAGACCAATATGAGCTCAGAATGTTCTGCCACAGGTTGGACACAAATAGTCCTTATGAACATTTGAGGTAGAACTCTCTAATTTTGTATATCTCATGTTCCTTCTGAACTAATTCAATTTTGTTTTGCGTATAGAGCACAACACCTTCTCTCATGAGAGCGCACCATACTGCACACTTCTGTGCTAGTGTCTCCTATGTCATATAATCAATTCTAAAGTTCTGAAGAGAAACTTGGAGAATGTATTGCTTGCATTGCTTTTTCTGATCACCTTGTGAGAGCTTGCCCTGTGTGAGTTCTCCATAAAATAATCTTTTTAACAAGTATACATTGTGGCCAGTCCAACAGAGTTGTGCTTTCTGCAGCAGAATTAAAATGTTTGGTAGTTTAGTTCAAAACAGAACCTCAATGTCTGGTATCTTATCTTGCCCAGTGATCTTCAGAATCTTCCTAAAACAATTCAAATGGAATCAATTCAATTTTCTCACATGGCACTGGCATACTGTACAGGTTTCACAGGCATGTAACAATGAGGTCAACACAACAGTTTTGTAGACCTTCATTTTGGTTGTCAGTCTAATATCTCTCTTCTCCCATACTTTCCTTAGGAACCTGGCAAACACTGAAGGAGCACTGGTAATGTGTTTGTCAAACTCATTATCAATGTAGATATGTCTGGAAAATATACTGCCAAGATAAGTGAATTTATCTATAGCATTCAAACTTCTCCTTTTGTTGTACCTGATAGTTCCACAAATGAAAGGTGAGGTACTGGCTGAGGAAGTACCTATGTTTTCTTGGTGGTGTTAGGCGAGAATTTGAACAGAGACATTAACCCGTGCTTTGTTTTGTCTCAGCTTCAGAGGCTGCACTGAGTGCACAATCATCTGCATACAAAAGGACAAACATCGCATGCTTCAAAGTCAATTACAGCCCCAAGAGTAAATTCTTCAACTTGAAAAGACTACAAGCCAAAATTAAGGTGAAGGGAGTAGTGTTGATGCATGCCTTCTTGTTTGCAGATGATTTTTCAATATTATCAATGCAGCTTCCAAAACTAAGATGCAACAAAGTATGGATGGATTCTCTGCTGCTTGTGCTAAGTTTGGCCTGACAATTAATCGGTCGAATTACTTGACCTCTCAATGCCATAGTGAGTTAGCTCTCTAAAAACTATAAATACAGCAGGTGTCAGTTTCCTCTGACTGATCAATCACTCTATAAACCCTAAGCATCTACTAAGTGATAGACACCTTGCTAAAAACTGGGGATACAAAAAAGAAGCAAAAGAAAATCCCTGTCCTCTTGGAGTTTACACTTAGTTTAATGGAAGAGTTTAATGTTTAGGTTAAACTCAAATTCAATTACTCATCATGAGCAAAAGCCCACAGGTCCTCACTAGAATTTTCCTTCCTCCACCCCTCCATCAAAATCCTATTTATTTGTCAAATTCTACTTCCAGGTCCATTCCCATTCATCCCTAGATGGGAACAATCTCTCCTCTTGACCCTGGTTTGAATCTCTCTGTTGGCAAGATTGTACAATGATGGAAAGAGGATTCTTCACAGAATGAAGAGGTAGGAAAACTGGGTTCAAATCCCAACTCTGATAAGGCTTTGCTACTTACCTCACAGGGCTAATGTGGCAATTTAATGTGGCAATAATCTAGGCAAGGAGGATGGGAGTCTGGACTAAAGGGAAACCCGCCCAGATGCAAAGAGGTCAAATGTAAGAGATGGGAAGGTAGAAATGGGAAGGTGTGGCTGTGGATTGAACATGTAGAATGAGGGGGGATGGGGAGATGAGGATTAAGCCAAGATGGTAGACATGCAACATCGAAGAGATAGTGGGGTCTTTGGCAGAAACTGAAGTTTGAAAGCAGAAAAGGAGTTTCCTCACTAGAAATTCTCTACTAAGGATATCACAGTTCCAAATAAAAAAGTCACAGGTCCAAAAAATAATAATTGATTAACTCAGTGAATGGCTCATCATTGGGAAAGCTGGGTCATGTTGGATAGTTCTTTAGGTTACATCTGATGTGATGGAAGCATAGGTGAAGGCTGAAAAATATTCATTCATTTAGCCTTACGAGATTCCTAGGAAAATTTTCACAGGTGTTTCTGTCGCCAAAATAGATCAAGTCATTGAGCCAGGATCACACTGTTCTTTAAAACTTTTATGCTACTTAGCTCCCTGGGACAGTTTATATCTGATAAATATGACAAAAAAAGATATACTCTACCCAGAACACTAACATACAATGGGAATGCTTTGTTTATGCTCTACAATATGAGAGAGAAAGAGAGAGAGAGAGAGAGAGAGAGAGAGAGAGAGAGAGAGAGAGAGAGAGAGGAAAAGAGAAGAGGAGAGGAGGAGAAGCGAGAGAAAGGGAGGGGGAAGAGGAAGAGAAAAAAGAAGAAGGAGGAGGAGGAGAAAGGAGAAGGAGAAAAGGAGGAGGAGGAGGAGGAGGATGACAACAGAAGAGAGATAGACGTAAGGGGGAGAGGGGAAAAGAAGAGAAGGGAAGGAGAGAAGAGAAAGAGGTGAGAGACAGAGAAAGAAGGGGAGAGAGAGAAAGAAAGGGAGAGAGAGACAGACAAGCAGAGAGACAGAAAGACAATGACAGAAAGACAGACAGAGACGGACAGAAAGTGAGATTTGAGAATTTGATAGCTTTTTAAAAAATATGCAACTGGGTAAAAGGAAAGTGGCCTATTTCAGTTATTAGAGAAAATGAATCATGAGTTCAAGGTCTCAAATTCCATCTTCATATGAATTAGCTCTCTTGGCACAGAGAAATATGATCCTCTCTCTCATAACCAATGGGAAAGTTCATATGACACCTAAATCAAGGGGTTCTATGACATCTCTTGGAGCCCCCATATGTGACCTTGGGTGAGTCATCTTAGGGCATCTTTGTGCCTTAGTTTCTTCATCCATAAAAGAAGGGAGTTGAATTCAGTGGCCACTAAGATCCACTGCTGATCTGAAATCTGTGACCTATAACTAATAAGAGTTCCCTATTAGGGGAGAGCCTGTTTTAGCCTCATAAGGTGAATATGAGGCAGGGAGTGTTATTGCTCCATCTTTTTTCTTGTAGGACAGATTGTGTTGCTTCCCAGGTTGATTCACTCCTGGGCTGAATCCCATACGTTGTTCTTCAGGGCCATACTGGTTTACAAGAGTAGCTGCTGGCAAATTTTGGGATGGATTCTAGCCCTGGACCTCTAGTAGTTATTCAGAATTCAGGAAGCTCACAAAGTCTTGACTTTCTCCATTTTCAATACACATTCCCCTGAGTCTAGCCAAAAATGGGACAGATCAGGGGTAGAAAAACATCATCATGTTGATCTTGGGTGAGGAGAAAAGACTTTTCTCCTCCTTCTCACTCCCTTGTCTTAGTCAGTGCTAGAAGATAGAAACCTCTCTGTATGATCCCAAGATTGAACTTTCATTGTCTTGTCTTCCCCTGTCACACTGGCATTAGTCACTAAGCAGGATAAGGAAAAGGATCCCTGGAAAGGGACCTGAAGAAAATGAATTGCAGCCAGATTTTGTCTTTATGAGAGAGTTGAGGGAAAAAGAATCATTCTGAGAATTATGTTTCCATATTTAAGATAATGTTCCCTCAGTCTATTTCCTCATCACCTCTTCCCTATCATCAATATTGTTCCTTGAAAAAAGTTGTGTGTCCAAAGATGGAAAAGCTAGAAACCAGTCCCAGTCTTGTTACTTCCCCCTTGGATAACTATAGCAAGTCACAGAAAATCTATCTTCAATTACTTCATCTGCAAAATTAGGGGGTTGGACAAGGTGGTCTTGACGATCTCTTATTGGTCTAAATCTATGATCCTGGGAAATGATCAAATTAAAGGATCAGACCCAGTGGCCTCTGAGGTCCCGCTAAATCTATGATCCTAAGACCAAATAATCTTTGAAGTCTCGTCCAATTCTCAATCCATGAACATGAGAATTTTTTAAAGTCTCACATGCTTAATGTTCTTCTTTATGATATGCAGATCAGCCCATAGGCTAAGATTTATAATTCTTTAACAAGCAAACCCCTGCTACTTTCTGTAAGATTTTTCATTTGAGAAACAATTTACATTTTGATTTATACAGAGATAGTTACAAGAGTCTAGACTATGGAGTAAATCAACCAATTTGATATCCGTTTTGACGGCTTTGCTATTTATAATGGTGTCAAAAGGGTTGCAACCAGAATTCAAAAGAATGATGCAAATGATAAATTAAGGGCAGCTTTCACCTGGGAAAATTACTTATATGTTTTTCAAATATGAGAGCATTTAGGACTGGAATCTTTATGCATGCAACCAGTCCCCTTAAAGTCTTTTGTATGGGGACCAGCAGAGAAGGCTGGTTCAGAATGATTTATGTTTCCTCCAGAAATCAGATTCTTGTGGTACTGACACATTAATGCCTTGAACTTTCACCTCCACATCTGAGGGTTTGGAGGGAAATGGCCTTGTGACAAAGGGACAGAATTGTCAGCACATCCAGCCTGAAGTCAGAGAATACAAAGAACGTTTGACTCCATTAGCAAGGAGATCAAGGAACCAAAGCATTTTTGCTGATTGGCTACATCCTCAAATTGTCTGGATTGTTATTTATTTCCACCTGAATTCTAGCCTGCCTTTTATTGATTATTTCATTGATTATTCCCAGGGCATCCTATCCAAGCTGTCTTCCCCATCAGGTTGTGAAGTCCTGTCTTTTTCCTTTTTTTATATCCCCACCACTTATTACAGTGTCTGGCACATAGTAGGTATTTAACGAATCTTTATTTCCCAGAATATTAGGAAATGAAAGAGATCATAGGATCATAAAGAACTAAGATGCCATTTAGTCCAGTTTAATAGGTGATTAAATGAATGAATTTTTTTTATTATAATAACTTTTTATTGACAGAACCCATGCCAGGGTAATTTTTTTACAACATTATCCCTTGCACCCACTTCTGTTCTGATTTTTCCCCTCTCTCCCTCCACCCCCTCCCCTAGATGGCAAGCAGTCCTATACATGTTAAATATGTCATAGTATATCTTAGATACAACATATGTATGCAGAACCAAACAGTTCTCTTGTTGCCCAGGGAGAATTGGATTCAGAAGGTAAAAATAACCCAGGAAGAAAAACAGAAATGCAAACAGTTTACATTCATTTCTCAGTGTTCTTTCTTTGGGTGTAGCTGCTTCTGTCCATCACTGATCAATTGAAACTGAATGAGGTCTCTTTGTCAAAGAAATCCACTTCCAACAGATTACATCTTCATACAGTATCGTTGTTGACGTATATAATGATCTCTTGGTTCTGCTCATTTCACTTAGCATCAGTTCATGTAAGTCTCTCCAAGCCTCTCTGTATTCATCCTGCTGGTCATTTCTTACAGAACAATAATATTCTATAACATTCATATACCACAATTTACCCAACCATTCTCCAATTGATGGGCGCCCATTCATTTTCCAGTATGAATGAATTTTTAAATACTTTTTTTTTTGTATTTTAGCAAAATGTTAAACCTTGGGACTAAAAATATAAAATAAAGGCAAATTGTTTATAATCTAGATGGTGGGTCCATGGACATAGACCATCTAGAAGGAATCTCAGATGTCATTTAGCACAATATCCTTACCCTTTACTCCAGTTCATATCACAAATGAGGAAGACGCAAAGGACAGTAAATATTACTCTTAGGTCACAAATGTAGTAAATAATTGAGCTTGGTTTAAAACTCAGATCCTCTGTCTCTAAATTGAACATATTTCCTCCCACACCAAGCTCTCATTGTCCTAATTGTAAATCACTTGGTAGAACCCCTTACTATGGTACACCTGGCCTCTTGTAACTTCCAGGTAACTCCCTGGGGTGGGCTTGATTGATCACCCTTCATTTTTGAAGAGGATCAATGACATGAGGAGGGTGATGTCTTGAGCCCCATGTGAACTGGAATAAAATGAAGCAGAGTTGCATAAAATCCTCAGTTTCACTCCTTCAGAGTCAGTGGAAGACGAATCAAGTTGACTGGTGATGAGCTGGGATCAGCATCGTTGAATTAATAATAAAAGTTCCTATCCAGGGTCAGAGAAAGTGCTAAGCAAGCCAGTGAAAATTATTCACTAAGCCTGAAAAGGCTTAAAAAGTGATTGAGTCTGAACTTAACACTCTAAAAATGAGAAGACTGAGACTCACAGTCTAGAAGTCTCTGGATCAAAGTCACATGAATCATAAGAGGCAGAGATGATATCCAAGTCCAAGTCTCCTGACCTCAAATCTTGTGCTCTTTCCTGAATCCAGTTGGCTTTGATAAGAAGCTGCAAAAGCTCTAATTATGAGAAAAATCATAATTATAATACATTTCAATTCAATTCATCAGGATTTTATTGATCTATTAAGAGACCATCATGGGGATTTAAATGTTGTGAAAAACACAGATAAGTAGATAATGTGCCTGCCCTTCATTGGATCTGTGATTTAAGTGCTCTGAAAATTCCAGTAAGGGACTTTTTCTACCAAAGTGATTAGCTCCTGGTTTGCAACTGGGGTTAAATACCTGGGTCTGGGGAGCAAGGTTCTTGACTTTCAGGAATTTATGCTGAAATTCAGGATTAACATTGATGAAATCATTGCTTCTCGGCATGAGATCAGGAGAATGCTCTCATGTGGCATAGGAACGGGTAGGCTACCCTTCTTACAGTCAACATTCAAGGGTTATTCACAGAACTTAATGGAGGCTTCCAAGTGGAAGGCTATGTCTTAAAGAGTGACCAGCATGTCATCTCAGCACAAATACAATCATCTCTGGCACCATCTACTAAAGACTAAGTGAGGGGAGCATTGTAATGGTTATTATGACAGGTACAAAGCTTAGATACGGCTAATTCCCTGCCCTTGTATAGCTTACAATCTGGTTGAGGAACAAACACCGCCATAGATAGAGATACAATACAGTGAAACATGATAGGTGCGTTTGATTTACAAAATAAAATCTAATGCGAGGGCTGATGGAGAAGGTTGATTGGTAAAAGTTGATTGATGAAGGTCATCCACGAAAAAAAAAAAAGCATTTGCTAATTGTGTGAAACTGAATAAGTTATCCATGTGCCTCTGTTTCCTTATTTGTAAAATGAAGGAATTAGACATGATGGCCTCTAAAGTCCAAATTTATGATCCTATAAATATTTTGGGGCAGGTAGATGGCTCCATGGTGCTTAGCACACCCATCCTGGAGTCAGGAAGAGACTCACTTTAATGAGTTCAAATCTGACAAGAGACACTTACTAGGGGTGTCACCCTGAGTCAGTCACTTAACCTTAACTGCCTCATTTTCCTCATCTGTCATATGAGTTAGAGAAGGAAATGACAAAACACTTTAGTATCTTTGCCAAAAAAACCTTAAGTAGGGTCGTGAAAAGTCTGAAATGATTAAAAATGACTAAACAATGACAAAACAAATATTTCTCATCAGAGTCAAATTATGATATCCAAACATATGCAGAGATATGGAGGATAGATTGGAGCTGGGAGAAAGTATAGAAAGAAATCATTGCTAGGAAGCCCCTGCAACAGCCATGAGGAAGGGAATAATGGCAGTATTATCAAATGAAATCATATTAATAAGGTACTTAACATGTTGCCTGGCATATAGTAAGAGTTTGATAAATGCTTGTTCTCTCCCTTCCCTTCTGAGGTCTTGTAGTTAGTTAAGTATAAATAGGAAAAGATGGGTGTGGGAGACGTTTCAGAGATGGAGCCAAGAGGGATAACTGATCATAAAAGATGAGGGAGAAAGGACCATGGTAGAATGGCGAGAAAGCTGCCTTTGAATTGGGAAGAACCGAATTCATGTGAGTTTATGGCCACCTCTCACATATACTAGCTATTACCTTGGCCAAGTCACTTAGCTTATTTCAGTGACCCTAGGCAATTCTGATCACCATCAACTGTAGAGAAAAGATAGACCTGCTTTGGTAAAAGGAGTCTCCTCTACACACATAGATTTATGTTTTACTCTAAAGGCAGTAGGGAGCCAGTGGGATTGATTGGATAAAGGAAATGACCTGGTCATAAGAAAGGACATTGAAAATGCTTTAGAGTAGAAAGATCCTTAAGGCAGGGAGACCCAGGAAGACACCATTGCAATAGAAATGAGTAATAAAGGCCTGAATTAGGGACTTTCAAGGCCCCTTGCGTCTCTGAAATTATGGCTCTCTTGGCTGGTTGTTGTCCTTTGTTCTTGAAGAAGCCCAAAATGACATCACTATGTTAAGTTGAGTTCATTGTGTCCAACTGTGGCTGAGCAAACTATTATGAGCTAGGACTGCTCTGCCACAGGTTGAACACAAATAACTCTTTAATCCTCTGACCAAAGGAACCAAGTTCGCCTTGGTAAATATCTACAATCTCCTGCCATTTAAGGCTGATTTTTGCTTTTGTCATTAGTCTGGAGTTGTACAAATGGCCCAGATGCAACTGAGGAAGAAAAAAGATTTAAGTCTTTTGCCAGCAAGATTGCAAATCATCCAGAATCCTTCAAGATCTCTCCTTATCCCTGTGTGTCCTTCAGTAAGAAATCTCTGGCTCTCGCATCCATAGCAAGTACAAACATACATTTCAGGAGTCCTTCATCAGGAACTGCTGATAAAATCCTTAAAAGATAGCCCATCACCCTTAGTGTCCTCAGAACCCCCAAGAAGGCTCACTTGGGGAGTCACCCAAGGGAGAAGGACAGCTCATGGCTAAAGTCCACATGACTTTCAGGCTTGCTGTCATAATCATGCATATGTGTATATGTGCAAGTATGTATTTATTATGTATGTTTGCCTGTAAGTATGTACGTATATGCATATTATGCATTGTGCACATTATATGTGTATACCTGTAATGGGCACATGTATATTATGTATATGTGTATGTGTGTACAATGTACACATGTGCACAACATGCATGTATTGTGTGTGTTATGTAAGCATGTGTGTATGTGGATATTGTATAGGGTATATTTTGTGTATATATTATGTATATATTGTTTTGTGTATATTATGTATGCATGTATCATTGTGTGTTATATATGTAAGCAGGGATGTGTGTATTATGTGGGTATGTATATGTGTATATATGTTACATGTATTATGCATGTATCTGTGTACCTGTGTATTGTTTACATATTATTATGTGTATATTATATGTATCTCCATGTAATTATATGCATCTATAAACACACATGTACCTATATATATGAATAAATGTATGTATCTGTATACGTGTATTTACACACATATAAACAGTAATATCTACACAATGTATGTTTATACACACACATATACACAACACATTTCCACATACACATGCATGCATTTATGCATACAAGGAGAGAAGCAATGACTCCAGCAGAGAAAAAGAGAAATTAATGGGCCGGGACAAAACTCTGAGACAGACAGAATTACTAGGGAAGCTCTGAGGTTCTCCACACAGCAAAGGGATCCGGACTGTGGGGGCTCTAAAATAAAGGGACACCCCCCCAACCCCCCGGCCCATGAGTTTCCCTGCGGGTTCACTGAGTGCTTGCACTGCACTCCTGGAAATGGGGGCTGAGGCCGCAGAAAGGGGAACCTGGGTTCTGGAAAGGCACCACCAGCCCCTCTGGGTGCAAACACGCCGGGAGGTGGGAGAGGGGCCTGGAGAGAGTCCACACAAGTTCTTAGAAGCGCAGCCGGTATCTAGTTTCCTGTGTCTGTCTGGCCCGATAACCTTGCCCCAGTCCCTGTTCTCAGGGAGGCTGGAGGTGGAGGCCGATTACCGAAACTTTGAAATTCAACCTGAAGGGTAACCTGACAGCTTCAAATGGCCCCTACCGAAAAGGCCTCCAACCCTGGGAAAAGCTTCCAGGACAATGCCAGGGAAACAGATCCTGGGACCCCAGGAGGGCTGGGGGGCCCGCCTGACAATGGGGGCAAGGGGCAGCCAGCCAAACTGCCCCAGAACAATGGCTGCCCTTGACTTGCCAGGACTCCCCAGTTGCCCCCGCGTTATTCCGCTGCCCTCCCAAATTCCAGGAGGAAATGAGAGAGCTGGAAGCGATCTCACATGACACGGTCAAAGCCACCGCAGACCAAGGCAGCATTTCAGGAGCCGCACAAATGGCCTGTTCTGTCCCAGGCACCTACGGGAGCCAGAGGGAGGAGAAAGAAATGCTTCCACGGTGGCGACTGTGCTGAGATGCAGGGAGGAGGGGGAGAGGGAGACGGAGCCGGAGGGCCAGAAGACCGAACCAGTCTCTTCTCTGGGCTCAGCTCCCTTTTCTGTCAGCTGGATTCAAAAGTAGCTCCAGAGGACACTGTTTCAGTCAACTTCCCAGGGCCTCCTTTGTCAGGGAGGGAGGTTTGGTCTAGAATTCTGGATAATGTCTGAGGTCTCCTCCCATTCTAGAGCTACTTGAGCCTATAATCCTATAAAATTCTATAAAATGACAGACTTGAACTAGACTGTGAGGTCCATTGTGATCTGGATTCAAATCCGGCTGCTACCAATTATTACCTACATGACCTTGGGCAAATAGTTTGTCCTTTATCAGTCTCACTGTTCTCCTCTATAAAATGGGCAGATTGATCTGGATCCTGATCCCGATCTCTGATGTAACCATGATCTAACCAAGGTGGACCAGACCCAAGGCTGCCCAAAGCTGCCTTTCTCCTATCCTCCTGGCTTCCTCATACTTCTCAGTTCATTTATGTCTAATATACATGTATTTCTTATGTAAAAAAATTTTATTATTGTAAACTTAGTAATCATAAGAAAAGCTATTTCAATATACAAAGAAAAGAATAGAGTGCTGGAGGAAGGTCTAAGATCTAAGTTTGAATCCTTCCTCAGAAATCTATTACTTAACTATTAACTAAGCAAGTTCCTAAAGAGTTCTCAACCTCAGTTTTCTTATCTATAAATGGGAATAATAATAATAGCTTCCCTTCCTCCAAGAGGTATCGTGAGGGTAAAATAATATATTTCAAGTGTTTTTAAGCTTAAATCACTGTATAAATGATGGTGTTCAGTCATTTCTTAGTTGAGTCTGTCCCATTTGGACTTTTCTTGGCAAAGACACCAGAGTGGTTGCCATTTCCTTCTCCAGCGCATTTTATAAATGAAGAGGAAATGACTCTTACACAGTCAGTAAGTGTCTGAGATCAGATCTGAACTCAGAAACATGAATCTTTCTTACTATAAGGCCTGCATTCTAACCACTGCACCATCTAGCTACCCATGTAAATGGTCCCTATGATCATTATTGCCATGATAATGACCATAAAGAAGAAAAGGATGATGATAATAGCTAGCATTTATATATAAAGCTTTAAGGTTGGTAAAGAGCTTCACAAATATCATCTCATTTAATCCTCACAAGGTTTTCCCCAAGATTGGAAATATCATACATTTGTATAATATTCATGAACCATACTTGTCCTTGGCCAGAATGATTTATCATATGTTATTTTATTTGACTCAAAGCTGGCAGAATGGGCATTATTCCTGCACTTATAGAGATGAAGGAACTGGCAGGAGAAGGAGGTCATCCAAGGAGCTGAGAATGGGCTGGGGGCCATACTGGCGATCTGGACTCCCACATTGAGATCTTGGAGGTGGTGCTGAGACCATCTAGTCCAAGACTTATTTTACAGAAAGGGAGACTGAAGCCCAAGAGGTAATTCACCAGTCCAAAGTCACAAAAATTGCTAAACATCAGAAACTGGATTGGAACCCATGTTTTCTAACATCAAAGTCTTTTTGCTTCCCAGTTTAAAACTCAAAGTCTTTGGGGCCCTCGTCCTTTCATGCTCCCCTCATCCACTTCACTTCGGCTCACTTATCAGGTTCTAGTGACATGCTCATATCATTTCAATGACATTCATCCTTCTCTTCATAAGTTTGATGACTGCCTTTCAGGTGTGACTCATTCCTAACACATGGAATAGCAATATTGTACGTTGGAACCCTAAATCTGCATTTATCCATGATGTGGATGCACAAATAAAACCACATCTGTGCCTGCTCTGAGCTGCTGGAAGCTTTGTATTTTTATAAACAAGCTGGAGATTCCCAAAATGCATCCACATAGAAGCTACACAGAGCAGTGCATAGAGCATTGGGCTTGGAGGGAAGTCAAAGTGCATTTGAATCCTGCCTTGGACACTCATGAGCTTTCTGATTCTGAGCCAATCATCTAACTTCTCTGGGCCACAGTTTCCTCAACCATAAAACAGGGATAATAACAATGGCGCCTACTTCTCTGGGTAGCTTTGAAGATTGAATAAGATAGTGTATGTTAAATGCTTTCAAACCTTAAAAACTCTATGAAGGTTAGCAATTATTATCATTAACCAGAAAATCAATAGAAGGTAAGGACAGAGCAGGTGCTCAAAGTGCCAGCGAGGCAGGCGGGGATGAAGAATTGCATAGGACTTGAGGAGACACAATAATGTAGGAAGGAGGTTGGGTACCCATGGGTGAGGGGCAGTAGCCCTGGACCTGGACCTAGAACTTTCAGGGTTTCCCTCTCTCAGGGCCAGAACCTGGAATGCTTTAATCCTGGCTCCATCCCTAGCTCACTGTGTGAGCTTGGTCAAATCTCTTGACTTCTGTGACCATGAGTTTTCTCAGTGTAAAGTGAAGAGGATGGGGGAGTAAGCAACAAAATTAGAGCCTGTTGTACCATCCTTCTTACTGAACCAATCCCAACAGAAGAATAAAACCAGAGTAGGATGCTATAGCCTGGGATCCCGGGGTTTCTAGTTAAGAGGACTTTAGAAATCAAACCATCCAACGTCATATAAATGAAAAGGAACGTGAGTTCATCTAGCTGCCATGATGCTAATAATGAGAGTGAGATGAGCATTAAACATAGCCGCTCACTAAATGGCCAAGGCATATGAGGGTCCACTTCCTGTACCCTTGTTTTGGTACAGACTCTTCCCTATGTTTGGAAAACACTCCCTCCTCAGAATGCTAAGCTTCCTCTAATTTTCTTCTTATATTCCTCAGAATATTAGCTTCCTCTAATGTTCAACTCCTCTTAAAGGAGGGAAAGGGAACCACATGGGCAGAAACGTTGGTGGCAGCCCTTTATGTAGTGGCAAGAAACTGGAAACTGAGTGGATGCCCAGCAACTGGAGAATGACTGAATAAATTGTGCTATATGAATGTTATAGAATATTCTTATTCTGTAAGAAATGATCAAAAGGAGGATTTTCAGAGAGACTTAAAGGAACTGATGCTGAGTGAAGTGAGCAGAACCAGGAGATCATTGTACACGGCAACAACAAGACTATATAATGATAAATTATGATGAATGCAGCTCTCTTCAACAATGAGATGATTCAGGTCAGTTCCAAAAGACTTGGAATGAAGAGCGCCATCTGTATCCAGAGAGAGGATTGGGGGGACTGAGTATGGATCATAGCATAACGTTCTCACTCTTTTTCTTTTTCTTTTTTCTTTTTTAATTTATTTAATAGCCTTTTATTTACAGATTATATGCATGGGTAACTTTACAGCATTAACAATTGCCAAACCTCTTGTTCCAATTTTTCACCTCTTAGCCCCCCCCCACCCCCTCCCCTAGATGGCAGGATGACCAGTAGATGTTAAATATATTAAAATATAAATTAGATACACAATAAGTATACCTGACCAAAACGTTATTTTGCTGTAGAAAAAGAATCAGACTCTGAAATATTGTACAATTAGCTTGTGAAGGAAATCAAAAATGCAGGTGTGCATAAATATAGGGATTGGGAATTCAATGTAATGGTTTTTAGTCATCTCCCAGAGTTCTTTTTCTGGGCATAGCTAGTTCAGTTCATTACTGCTCCATTAGAAATGATTTGGTTGATCTCGTTGCTGAGGATGGCCTGGTCCATCAGAACTGGTCATCATATAGTATTGTTGTTGAAGTATATAATGATCTCCCTGGCCCTGCTCATTTCACTCAGCATCAGTTCATGTAAGTCTCTCCAGGCCTTTCTGAAATTATCCTGTTGGTCATTTCTTACAGAACAGTAATATTCCATAATATTCATATACCACAATTTATTCAGCCATTCTCCAACTGATTGGCATCCATTCAGTTTCCAGTTTCTAGCCACTACAAAGAGGGCTGCCACAAACATTCATGCACATACAGGTCCCTTTCCCTTCTTTATAATCTCTTTGGGATATAAGCCCAGTAGTAACACCACTGGATCAAAGGGTATGCACAGTTTGATAACTTTTTGAGCATAGTTCCAAACTACTCTCCAAAATGGTTGGATTCGTTCACAACTCCACCAACAATACATCAATGTCCCAGTTTTCCCGCATCCCCTCCAACAATCATCATTATTTTTTCCTGTCATCTTAGCCAATCTGACAGGTGTGTAGTGGTATCTTAGTCTCACTTTTTTTCTTGTTGTTTGTTTGCATTTTATTTTCTTACTCATTTTCTTTTCTTTTTGTCCTTATCTTTCTTGTGCAGTAAGATAATTGTACAAATATGTTTACACATATTGGATTTAACAAATTTAAAATGTATAACATATATTGGATTACTTGCCATCTAGGGGAGGAGATGAGGGGAAGGAGGGGAAAATCTGGAACACAAGGCTATGCAAGGAACAATCTTGAGAAATTATCCATGCATTTTGAGAATAAAAAGCTTTAATAGTAAAAAAAGAAAAATAATAATGTTCAGTCTTGCCACCTCTTACATAAAGCCCTTCCTGAGATCCTTAGGTTCTCCCTCAGATTGCCTATTCATTTTACATAAGTACTTGTTTACACCACAAAATAGTAGGTACTTTTAGGGTTGTAGGATTGTCAGTGACCAGATGGCACAGGGGTACAGTATATGCCCCCCCCCCCAGTCATTGGTCAATTAGGCTCTTGAACTCCTCCTTTGGAGGCTTTTGGAGACATCATCACTGTCTCTGTAGTAGCAACCAGAGTCAGTTCCGTTCTCTTCCCCATGTGGCTTTGATGGGCACTTTTTTCTTTTTTCTTTAAGGGGTCCTTGACCTTGGAAAAACTTGGCACAGATGCCAAGAGTGGTCAGGTCTCCCTCTCCCTTCGTCCTACTCAGCTGGACCCTACGATCCAAGGTCACCTTAAAAATAACCCCATCTCCAAACACTTGCAGACTCTCAGTTTGGCAGGTCGAGGTGGATTCCAGGGCTGAGATGCTGCTTAACATCTGGATCATGTCACCATCATGACAAAGCCCAAATCTGTAGCACTTCACACGCAAAAAACTGCTAAGAAAAGCTTTCTCATTCAAGCAGCTGTGTGTTGTGCGAGCCACTCTGATGAATAACAGTGAGAACTCTGGTCAGATCAGGCCTGGGAAATGGCAACGCTTCCAAAGACTTGATCCCTCAACTACTGCCAAAGAGAGCGACCCTTTCCAGTACCTTAGTCAGTGGTTCCATGAGATGATCGGGGCCAAAAATGATCCTGGCTACCGTTAGCTCAAACGACAGAAGTCCTCTCCATCACTAGGTCCATGCTCACAGCCGGTCCAGGTTTGCTGAATCTGATGGGCTTTGGATCTTTCAAAGGAGGAGAGCCACCTTAATACTACAAGGAGGATTCCACTTGGAACTTCAGTAGAAAAGGCTCTGGAAATGTTTCTGTGACAATGCGCAGTCTTTCTTAAATGATGTCCTAGAGAAGAGTTCTCGACCCTGATTTCAATAATCTGATGCTTCAGTATTTCAATAATGACATTTTCTTTTCAATCAACTAAAACGTGCTTTCAAGAAGGAGGCCATAGGCTTCAGCACACTGACTATCAAGGGCGTCCATGGCACCAAAGTGGTTAAGCCTAATGAGAATATTGGATAATATTTAATTAATGCTGCATAGTGTGCAAAATACTTCATCTTGTATTATCGCCTTTGATTCTAGCAACATGTCTGTGAGGCAAGTATTACTACTATTCTCATTTTATAAGAAAAACCCAGAGAGACAAGCACTTGTTCTGGGTGACACAGCAAGCAAGTGCCTGAATCAGGATTCAAACTCAGCTCTTCTTGATTCCAAGTCCAACACACCTGTATCTACATGCCTTAGATCAGGCCACCCAGCCATCTAAATGCAATTGTTAAGCACCAACTGTAGCCGGCCTCTAGAGGTAAAATAACAAAAGTAAGACCAACAATCCCAACCTTTAGGGAATTCAATATATACAAAAATGCAAAATAAACATTTTCATCTTCAAAGATTGGAGGTTTTTTCCTCTTCTTCTTGACCAAATATAATATTCTAAAGAAAAGTAAGGCATTTTAAATTGTAGAATGTTAGAACTAAAAAAGGTCACAGTACTCATGTAAGCACTAGGAGACAGGGAAACACGAGTTCCTTAGAGTAAAGATTATTTGATCTTTTATCTTTGTACTACAGAATAGGCATATAATACACACTTGTCAATTGATTAAAAGTTAAGTGATCTGAATAATTGTCCCAGAAGCCAGAAGAGAACTGAAAAGCCAGCTAGAACATTTTATGGATGAGGAAAATTGAGACCCAGGGAAGAGATATTACTGGTTCAAGGTCATTCAAATAACAAGGTACAGCATCAGTTGGGGAATGGCTGAAGTTATGGTGTATGGATGTAATAGAATATTATTTGTTCTAAAAGAAATGATGAGCAGGCTGATTTTAGAGAAGCCTGGAAATCTGTAAGTCTTTGTGTAAACAAATTAATGTTAAATGAAGATGGCAGAACCAGTAGAACATTGTACACAGCAACAGCAAGATTATGATGATCAACATGTGATAGATGTGGCTCTTTTCAACAATAAGGTGATTCAAGGCAATTCCACTAAACTTGGGATGGAAAGAGCCATCTGCATCCAGAGAGAGAACTGTGGAGACTAAATGTAGGTCAAAGCATAGTATTTTCACCTTTTGTTGTTGTTATTTGCTTATTTTTTTCTTTTTCATCTTTTTTTACCCTTTTGATCTGATTTTTCTTGAGCAATATGACAAATATGGAGATATGTTTAAAAGAATCACACTTGTTTAATTTATATTTGATTGCTTGCTATGTAGGGGAAGGGGGAAGGGAGGGAGAAAAATTTAGAACATAAGGTTTTTTTATGTCTTTTTTTAATTAAAGTTTTTTATTTTCAAAATATATGCATGGATAATTTTCAACATTTACTCTTGCAAAACTTTATGTTTCAAATGTTTTCCCTCCCTTCTCCTCACTCCCTTCCCTAGATGGCAAGTAATCCAATATAAGTTAAACATGTGCAATTCTTCTAGACATATTTCCACAAATATCATATTCACAAGAAAAATCAGATCAAAAAGGAAAAAAAATGAGAAAGAAAACAAAATGCAAGCAAACAACAACAAAAAGAGTGAAAATAGTATGTTGTGATCCACACTCAGTTCCCCCAGTCTCTTTCTGGGTGCAGATGGCTCTCTTCATCACAAAATCATTGAAACTGGCCTGAATCATTTCATTGTTGAAGAGAGCCACGTCTATCAGAATTGATCATCGTATAATCTTGCTGTTGCCATGTACAATGATCTCCTGGTTCTGCTCATTTCACTCAGCATCAGTTCATGTCAGTCTCTCCAGGCCTCTCTGTATTCATCCTGCTGATCATTTCTTACAGAACAATAATATTCCATCACATTCATATACCATAATTTATTCAGCCATTCCCCACCTGATGGACATCTACTCAGTTTCTAGTTTCTGGCCACTACAAACAGGGCTGCCACAAGCATTTTGCACATACAGATCCCTTTCCCTTTTTTAAAATCTCTTTGGGATACAGACCCAGTAGAAACACTGCTGGATTAAAGGGTATGCACATTTTGATAGCTCTTTGGACATAAGAACACAAGGTTTTGCATAAGTGAATGTTGAAAACTATCTTTAAATGAATTTAGAAAAAAACATTATTATTAATAAATAACAATGGGAAAACCATGAATTAAAACCTTAATTTTGACTGTCTTTTTCACTGCACTATAGTCTCCATTTATATTGGCAGGATTGGGGGACACTGCTCTTCAAAAATACCAATTTCCAGAAGCTTGTATGCAGCTCTAAGAGCTTTAAGGCAACAGTTAGGATATCCTTTGTTCAGTCATTTTCCATTTGGGATTTTCATGACAAAGGTCTTGGAATGGTTTGCCAGTTCCTTCTTCAGATTATTTTACAGATGAGGAAACTGAGGTAAAAACAGGATGAATCTTCCTAACTATAGGCCCAGTACTCCATCCACTGCACCACCTAGCAGCTTGGCTCTTTTATTCATTTATTCAAAAATCTCTTCTAGCTTTAAATCTGTGACCAAGCAGACGATGCTGAGGGTAAGCACTTTTGAAAGGAAAAGCAATTTCCTTCTCCTCTAAATAAATGGGTTTAGGGACGCAGAGAAATACAAATCTTGACACCCCCCCCCCCTCTCTAATTGAATGGTACATCCATATTCACTCCACCCTGGCTGCCAACACTATTGAAAGAGTCGTTAGATAATTGTTCAACCCTCCACCGCATTTCAGTTAAATCAATCCTTTGACTCTGGAGATTTCCCAGACCCCGACAACAAAGAGAAGGGAGGTGTCAATTTGATGTTCAGAAGACAATGTGTCAAGCAAGCTCAGCAGCAGGACTTGGAACCGTTCTATAACATGGAAGAAGGAGCTATCTTGGCCATCAACATGGTTTCATGCGAGCTTCAGGTGTGAACCATCTCTTGAAAAAAAAAAAAAACAAACCCAACAGACTTTAGCTTCCAAGGATGTCAGTGTGTACTAAAATTCTCTCTCATGCGAACAGGCAAAACCGAAAGGGAAAATGCAAATTGTGAAAAATGCAAAAAGAGAGCATTTATGCAAAAAGTGGGTTTTGCCAATTTTCTCAATAGCAGAGACATATGTCTAGAAGTGTGTTACCTGATGGTGATTAATCACTTTCAGGATTCCATTTCTCCTACCCACACCAAGTAGCAATCCCGGGTTCCTGCTTTCCCATGGCTGCTACACATGAATGTCTGATATTCACCATTTGGCCTGTTTTCAAGACCAGACAGGAGTCCAGCCACCATGCATGATCTGGCTTGGCTCAGTTCCCAGATCTCTCCTACCATGATGCTCTCTTCTGCTCAGTAATAAATGGGACCACATGCTTCCTTCTCTCTTATCTTTCAGTTACTCGCTTTCATCAGAAGGCAGCTTGATGCAGGGAAGAGTGGGATGTATTTACCAATTAAGGAGCAACATGCAAATTCATTAAGTAGCTGAATTAATTTGATTTTATCACACCTAGTCCCAGGATCGTTTTTTTACTTATTGTGTCACAAAGAGGCATCTTTACAATCGAGAATCCGGCCATTTCGGTGGAGCGTGCCAGATGGGCAGGTTGTGATGAGGCTGCTTTTTAGGGTGCTGGATGGGATGGTTCCAGAACTATGATTTCTTTGTTCCTGAAAACTCCCCAAGAGGAAATTCCCTCCACCAATGAAATTATCATCTTTTCTTCAGTCTATAGTCTGAGAATTGCCTGATTTTAAGTTTCTTAGAGGGAAGGATTTTCCTTTGCCTCTCTTTATATCCCCAGCACTTAGCACAGTGGCTGACACATAGTAGGTACAAAAGTGCAGACTGACTGACGGGCATTAAGAGATTAAATGACTTGCCTATGGTCATATCATCAATATGAGTTGGACTCCAAAGCCACCTCTCTATCCATTTTTTTTTAAGTTTTTGCTGAGGCAATTGGGGTTCAGTGACTTGCCCAGGATCACACAGCCAGGAAGTGTTAATATTTGAACTCAGCTCCTCCTGACTTCAGGGCTGGTGCTCTCTCCACTGCCCCCCCAGCTTCCCCCATCTCTCTATCCATTATATCAACGCTGTCTCTCAGGTATTAGAGTATCTGAAAAATAAAGCAATTGTCCATTTGTCCAGTGGGATTTAAGCTAATGTTTGTTCAAAAGACACAAGTAAGAGCAGTGCAAGGGGTGACACAAAGGAATTTGAGAGTACGTAGCATAGGAGATAAAATAAGACAGGTTCAGAAAGCCCTGAATCGGAACAGTGCCTCAGACCTTGGATAGCCGCGTGACTGGGCAAGTAAATTAGCCACTCTGAACCCCAGCTTTTTAAAGGTCCAACTCAAGATCTAATCTAAATCTAATGTACTACGAGTTCCTTCCCGATGACCGGCTTCCGCAAAGAATTAGCCAAATAATGATCCGCTATTGTGTGGGTGCCTGATAATACTGAGCATGAATTTATAATTGAAGACTGCCCCAACACAAAACAAAGGGAGACAGAAATGGAGGCAGTGGTTATTGCTTGATTAGTCAGTCACAGAGCTACATTTATCATCAGCTTACTCAGAGAGGATGACAGTTATTGACAAGCTGGGAGAAAAATGAAATCATTGTATTGAACCTATGTAAAGGGAAGGTTATTGAGCTCAATCAGGAAACGCCTGACATTTCAGCCACCAAAACAAGCTTTTTTTTTTTTTTTTCTTTACAGTTTTGTTCTTCTTCAGACTCTGGAGAATTTACCAGACCTGCCAAGAATGAGTCAGAAGCGGTCAGTCAGAATATTTTAAGGCAGTTGTAGCAAACTCAGAAATAGTGCTGGGTACTATATTCCAGTCCCAGGGACATGACAGAGCCACCTGGGTCATTAGCATGAGGTCATTAGCACCTTTCATTTGCTCAGTAACCCTGGAGTAAAAGTTTCCATTTTGGACCAGTCCCCCTCCCCCCCAAGCCCAACCCCCTAAACCAGCAGGCCCTCGTTCTCCAGCTTGGGTGATAGTAGAATGTAAAGGCCCTTTTCATAGCTCAAGCTTTTCTCCTGCTCCTCCACCCAGTCACACTAGAGCCGCCACACAGCAGCAGGCCAGGGTCTTGGAAAGGACCCCTTTGAGGGGAAGGGTGACAGAATTTCTTTTTCCAAAGTCACCAATGATCTCTTAAATTGACAGATCTCCTCAGGCCGCCTTGGTCCAGTTATACCATTTAATACTCTGGACTGGGTTTAGTGGTTCTCTCTGTCTGATCCCAGCCTCCCTCACTGCTCATGATCACACCTCCTGGGAGTGGTCCTGAGGCTCCTTCTGAGGTCTTCCCCTCTTCTCATCAGCTGTGTGGGGTTGATGATCACCTCTATGCAAATATCCTAGGTCTGTACCTCCAGCCTCTTCTCTCCCCCCAAGCTCAGTAACAACAATTGATTAGTGAACATTTCAAACTGGGTGTACTAGAGACATCTTAAAATCAATATGTCTAAAGCCGAACTCATCTTTCCTTCCAAACCACCTCCCTTGTGTTGGGTCCATAACCTTGACATTATCCCAGACTCCTCTCTGTCTCTTGTCTGCCTGTCTCTGACTCCCTCTGCCTCTGTCTGCCTCTGTCTGTCCCTCACTCTTTGTCTCTCCCCATCTCTGTCCTCAGTCTGTCTGACTCTGTCCCTGTTTCTGCCTTGTTGTCTGTCTCCATATCTCTGTATATCTTTGTCTCTCTGTCTGTCTCACTCTGGGTCTCTCTCTTCCTCTAACTAATCCGTTGTTGATTTCATGTAAATTATTGCAAGTCTCTTAATTTTTCAAAATCTTCCCGCTCAAATCCATCATTCATACAGTTGCTAAAATAATTTTGCTTAAGCACAGCTCTTACCATGTGACTCTACTACTCAATAACCTTTCGCGGCTTGTGGTTGCCGTTAGGAGAAAACTCCTCTTTCGAACCCAGACCACCTGGCCCCAGTTTATCTTTTTAGCTCCGTTGGATGTTACTCCACTTCCTGCACTCTGTAATCCAACCAAACCGGCCTCCTCTCTCATCCTCCATCTCTCCCTTTGAACTGGCCACCTCTCATGCCCAGAATGCATTGCTCCTCACCGCCCCCTCATAAGAGTCCTTCTCTTCCTTTAAAATCAGCTTTTTAAAATCCCATCTTCTGCTCAAAGCCTTTCCTGGCCATGTTCCCCTCCCTGCTAGTGTACTTCCTCCCAAACTACTTTACATTTAATCGCTCTGCATGCATCTCCCTTCATCCACTTTTTAGCCACGTTATATACACTTACACATGTACAGTGGCTTACAGTAGACATTGCATCATTCTTTGTCTCTGAATGACCAGCACCAGCCCACTGTCGAGCACAGGGTCAGTGCCTGATAAACGATTGATTGATTGATGGTACTGGTGCCAGTCTGGAATTCTAGACCTCTAATCTCCAGCAACCTTGAGTTTCCCAGCTCTCCCATGACCGATGGGGCTCTGGAGCTCCCACAGTAATGACAGACCATGGGCACCTCCATAGCACTGTGGACAGAGCACCAAGATTTCCCAGCTATATGGACCTGGGAAAGTCAATTAACCCTTATTTACTTTAGTTCCCTCATATACAAAATGGGGGTAACAATAGGACCTACTCTCCAAGGTGGTTGTAGGATCAAATGAGATAAAAAGTATAAAGTGTTCAGCATAGTTCCTGGCCCATAGCAATCACTGTAGAAATGTTAGTTATTATTATTAATTTTTTATTATTGACCAAATTACAATGAAATGTGAGGATAGAACGCAGTAGTGGCATGGAAGGATATGATTTAAGGTGGGATGAGCCCATTAAATTTCTAGAAATAAATTTCCTATATAGAAAAGGAGATAGCATTTACATCCATTAAAAAAAAAGATTCTATGGGAAGTTTATTATTACTAAATAATACTGGACCTTAGATTTCCTGGGAGCCATGACCCACTTTCTTTGCTGCCATCATTTTATTTTTCTGGGTACTTGGGATCTCTAAATATCCCAAGACAAACTGTCTGAAGTATAGAATATTAACTCTCTAACTGATGCTTAGCAGACATTCAATAAATGTTTGTCTATTGATTGAATATACACAGTTAACAATTTAAACTAAGATAAATTCTTATCTAGCATTTTATTTAGTGCATACTAAATAGGAAGAGGCAATGTGGCCAAAGAAGTTATATATGAACGCGGTGGAATATTCCTGTGCTGTAAGAAATGATGACGAGATGAAAAAATTGACAAGCTTGGGAAGACAGATGGACAGCAAACAAAATAAGCTAAATCAGAGAAACAATATGGATGCTGTCTGCAACAATATCGGTGGATGGAGAGAAAAAAATCAAAACAAACATTTCATGATTAAAATGACCAAATTTGGTCTCAGAATTCTTCTCCCTGCTTTCTTTGCAAACGTGGGGGAACTATGGGCATAAAATACTGCACATATGGTTAGAGACACTATTTGGTTTTGCTGAACAAGTTTTTAAAAAATACTTTGTTATAAGGGATGGTTCTTGCAGTGGGAGAGTTGGGATAGATTGAGGAATGAGGGTAATGGGAAAAGGTATTAAAATTTTTAATTTAAAAAAATTTAAAAATTGAAAAGAATATATGCCTTTCTTCTGCCTACTTTGTATGTAGTTATTGTGTATATGTATATATATATTATATATATTGTTGTGAATCAATAAGTATTTCAACTTTCAAGGAATTTGTAACTTAACAGGGATAGGAAGCTCTTTCTTTTCTCTCTCTCTCTCTCTCTCTCTCTCTCTCTCTCCCTCCCTCCCTCTCTCTTTCTCTCTCTCTCTCTTCCTTCTTTCCTTCCTTCCTTTCTTCCTTCCTTTCTTTCTTTCTTTCTTTCTTTCTTTCTTTCTTTCTTTCTTTCTTTCTTTCTTTCTTTCTTCCTTCCTTCTTCCTTCTTCCTTCCTTTCTCTTTCTTTCTTTCTTTCTTTCTTTCTTTCTTTCTTTCTTTCTTTCTTTCTTTCTTTCTTTCTTTCTTTCTTTCTTTCTTTCTTTCTTTCTTTCTTTTTCTTTCTTTCTTTCTTTCTTCTCCCTACCTATCAATCTATCTCCCTACCTATCTATTTATCTGTATGTATTTATCTTGCTATGAATCTATTTTTATCAATCCATGTTTCTATTTATTTATTACTCTATATCTATATCTATATATATATGCATGTGTCATGTGTATATACCCATACAATAACATATGATAAATTAGAAAGAATATTAGTGAAAGGACATTAACAATGAAGTAAATTTCTTCTAGAAAGCAGGAATTTAGATGAGGCTTTGAAGAGCCTCAGGGAAGCCAGGAGGAAGAGATGAGAGGAAGACAGTATGGGAGACAGTCTGAGAAGATGGATAGAGTCAGGAGAAGGAGGGATGTGTACCAATAATGGCAAAGAGGCTGGTGTCCCTGGGGGAGGGGTGGTGGTGTGAGGTGTAAAAAACCAAACAGAGGAGCTTCCATCTGACCCTGGAGGCAATAAGGAGCTACTAGAGCTGATGAATAGAGGTGGAGTGGTGACATTTTTAGAAGTGAGCTTCAGGAAGATCAATTTGATAACACAGTGCAGGACAGATTAAAAGGGAGAAAGACTTGCTCAGGAAGATCAGGTAGGAGGTCTGAGACCTGTATTAGGGCAGTGAGAATATCATAGGAGAGAACAGGGCATGTGCAAAAGAAGTTTTAAAGATAAAATAAGTAGGACTTTTCAAATGATTGGATATGGAAGAGGAGAAGTAAAGATCCTTTACTTAGATTTACCCTAGATTTTGAACCTGGGTGATTGGGAGGATGGTGATACCATTGGCAGTAAGACAAGAGTCGAGGGGAAAGGTATTTAATTCAATTTTGGAATTTTGCTTTAAAATGTCTCTAAGACATCTAAATTAAGATGTAGAATAGACAACTGGATATATGAGACTGGATAGACTTAGGGCTGGATGAATAGATCTGAAAATTATCTAGAGACAGAAAAGCTGAATCTATAGGAAATATAAGACTAACAAGTGAAAAAGTATGGAGGAATAAAGGAAAATTACAGGACAGAGACTTGGGAGGCATCCAGGTTAGCAGCTGTGATTCGGGGGAAGAATTGCAAAGGAAACTCAGTTCTCAGACAGAGAGGAAGAGGACGAGGAGAAATTGATGTAACAAAACTAGAGAGAAGAGAATGCAAGGAGAAGGTGGGGATGGAGAGTGTCCATGAATTTGGAGAGGACTGGGGGAAAACCCATGACATTTGGCAAGAAGAAATACCTGGTAAGTGCAGAGAGAATGTTTTCAACTGATGATGTTGAGAGAGCAAAGCTTTTTAAATTGTCCATCATACTCCCATATGGGGTCTCATAACTGAAATGTGGGAGTCATGAAATTAAGATTTATTATCCGCAAATGTTTGATTTGTGTGTCTATTTTCTATGCCACATCCATGTTTCCATTTGTGTAAAATTTTCTTGGGCAAAAAGTGGCTGTGAGCATAAAAATGTTAAGAAACTTTAGTTAAGAGGCCGGAGTTTATTTTTAAAATTCCCTTCATACATACATATATGCATACATATGTATTATATACTTCTATATGTGTTTTTTAGAGAAGGCAAGCTTCCTGAAGGCATGGAAAGCTTAATTCTTTGAATGTATCATTCCAAGTTTTTTTTTTTAATCATTTCTCTTTTGATGAGATGTGGAAATACTGGAGCCAATTCAGAGAAAAATGATTTCTTTACAAAATACTTTAAAAGTTGAGAAGGAGATGAAATTAGAAAATGTCATTGTTGTTTAGATTTATCAAATCAGAAGGGATGCATAAGTGGGATTCATGGATATGAAGGCGTCTCTGGGTTGTTGTTTTTTTCTTTTTTTCATTGTTTTACTGCCTGATGCCTGTAGCCTCTCATCTAATCTTCACAAAACCCTTCTGAGGTAGGTACAAAAGTGAAATGAGGAAATCGAGGCTCTAAAAGGTGACAGAATTTGATTAATGTCAATCCTTGGTCTTTTGGTTCTGAAACCAACGTATTTTACTGAAGTTAATTAAAAACTGGTGATCTTTCCTTTGTGGCCTAGGAATAAACAAAAGGAAAGGACTCCAGCTTGCAATTAAGCATCTGGGGGTGGTGTGAAATGGGAATATAATGGTAATAGCTAGGTTCAAGGCTTACCTGACATACATACATACAGACACAAAAGACAGAGACAGAGACACATGACAAGGAGAAACAGAAAGAGGCAAAGAGACAGAAATAGAGATAGAAAAAAATTTAAAAATAAAAAAATCTTTTCAAAAATGTTATAGGCATTGGAATAAATATAGAAATAGAGACAGATTCAAAAACAGAGACACAGAGAAAAAAGGACAGAGATACAGATAGAGACAGAAAGACAGAGACAGAGAGAGACAGAAAGACAGAAACACATGACACAGAAACAGAAAGAGGAAAAGAGACAGAAATAGAGATAGAAAATTTTTAAAAATAAAAAATAACTTTTCAAAAATGTTATAGCCATTGGAATAAATCTAGAAATAGAGACAGATTCAAAAACAGAGACACAGAAAGAAACAGAGACACAGAGATAGAGACAGAAAGACAGAGATAAGAGATAGAGATAGAAAGAAAGAGACAGAGACACATGACACAAAGAAACAGAAAGAGGCAAAGAGAGAAATAGAGAGAGAAAAATTTTTAAAATAAAAAAAACTTTTCAAAAATGTTATAGGCATTGGAATAAATATAGAAATAGAGACAGATAGATTCAAAAACAGAGACACAGAGAAAAAAGGACAGAGATACAGATAGAGACAGAAAGACAGAGACAGAGAGAGACAGAAAGACAGAAACACATGACACAGAAACAGAAAGAGGAAAAGAGACAGAAATAGAGATAGAAAATTTTTAAAAATAAAAAATAACTTTTCAAAAGTGTTATAGCCATTGGAATAAATGTAGAAATAGAGACAGACAGATTCAAAAACAGAGACAGAGAGAAAGGGACAGAGACTCAGAGACAGAGACAGAAAGACAGAGATAAGAGATAGAGATAGAAAGAAAGAGACAGAGACACATGACACAAAGAAACAGAAAGAGGCAAAGAGAGAAATAGAGAGAGAAAAATTTTTAAAATAAAAAAAAAACTTTTCAAAAATGTTATAGCCATTGGAATAAATATAGAAATAGAGACAGACAGATTCAAAAACAGAGACAGAGAGAAAGGGACAGAGACTCAGAGACAGAGACAGAAAGAGACAGAGACACATGACACAAAGAAATAGAAAGAGGCAAAAAGACAGAAAGAGAGAAAGAGAGAAAATTTCAAAATGTTATAGCCATTGGAATAAACAGAGAGAGAGACAGATTCAAGAACAGAGACACAGAGAAAGGGACAGAGACACAGAGTTAGAGACAGAAATGCAGAAAGACAGACAGGGACAATGAGAAGGAGGAGGGAATGGAGGAAAATGTGGGATACAGGACTTCAGCTGAGACTTGAGGAAGCCAGGAACAGAGATGTGGAGACAGTATTTCAGGCATGGAGGAGAGCTTGGGAAAACGAAGCGTGCCAGAAGAGGGAGGATCCGTCCAAGCAACTGCAAGAGGCCAGTGGCAATGAGGAAGGTGGTGTGAGGTTTGAGTCAAACAGAGGATTTTCTGTTTGATCCTGGAGGCAACAAGGAGCTACCAGAGTCGATTGAATGGGGGGTGGGGTGGTGACATGGTCTTAAATGATGCTTCAGGAAGATCAAATCAATAACTGGGTGGAGAAGGATTAAATTAAATTAAATCCTGAAGCAGTAACCCAAAGATGGATTCCAGGTGTTTCTTTTACTTTTCCTGTTCTTTTTCTCTTTTGCAAAACTGGAAGGCAGATTTAGAAAAAGAACGCATTTATGTGCAGCTTTTGGTTCAAGGACAAGGAAAGTAAATTCTTGAGCTAAAATAAACCAAACCGGTAAATGTTTAGAAAGCTTCACCCACAGTCTTTCCCATAGATTGTGTATTAAGTCAGTGTCCTAGATGGGGGAACGCTGGTCCATGGCAACACAACACAGCTGGAGAGAGCATGAGAGCCAGCTCCACCTTATCAGCGTGGCCTTGGTTCCAAGTAGACAGCCAAAAAGCAAAGGGAATGAAATGTCCCAGGAGGAGAGACATAAGTAAAAGCAGGCAAGCAGATAAGATGAGAGGGAGGGAAAATCAGGCAGACTAGCCTGCTAATGAGACGAGCTAATCAGAAGCAAGGGGGAACATCTCCGCTCGTCTCCAAGTCATATAAACACCCCCTCCGCAACTGCAGGACCTAGGAATTAATTGGGAACCCCACTACCCTCAGCCCGTTCCATCATCAATAACGAAGCTATCTTCTTTCAGATGCTTCCCAGGACACAGAAGACAAAAGAATTTCACAAGAGGCCATAAACAGGGCAATTGCATGTGAAATCTCATATGCACTTATCCAGACCTAGGTATGGATAGCGCTTTTCTATAACGGCGTGTTTCGGCCTAGTAATGATTAAGTTCATGAAAAGAAAATGAATAAGAACAAGGATTAAAAATGGTGTTATCCATTGGAGCAAAACTACACAGTGTAAATCAACTCCTTTTCGATCCAGATTTATAGTATTTATCCCACCTCCCACATACTCCATACCTCTTAAGTGCTTTGCTACTTCTAACTCACTTGTTCAGCCAACAGATACTCAGTGAGTACTTTCTACAAGCCACGGCTTCCACTAATTGTTGCGGGCGTGAAAAAAATGAATAAACTCCCCCTGCCCACAAGGAATTTACAGTTGAAGAGGGGAGGCAGCAGGGCTAAAACTCACTAAGACATGATTGCACGTGTGGGACCTGAATCACACTGTTACTGGGGTGAGGAGACGAAGGGAGAGAGGGAAGGGGAAAATTTGGAACTTAAAATTTAAAAAAAGAATGTTACTAATTGTTTTTTCGTGGAATTAGGAAAAATAACAAAAATATTATCCCAATAAATGTCACTATGATACAGCCTTATCAAAATATAGTATTGGAGTAGTATAAAAGGGCAGCTAGGGTAGCTCAGTGTTACCACAGTGCTTATGGTGCTGGGTCTGGGGTTGTTTTATGAGTTCAAATCTAACCTCCGACATTTACCTGGGCAAGTCATGTAACATTGTGTGCCTCTGTTTCCTCATCTGTAAAATGGGAAGAAGAAGGAAATGGCAAATGGCTTCAGTATCTTTGTCAAGAAAACCCCAAATGGGATCACGAAGAGCCGACAACAACAACAACAAAGGTAATATAGGAGAAAGCTAAGCCTTCTAGCTAAGGGGATCAGGAAGCTCTCTGTGGAAGAACCATATTGATGTGAGATATGAACACTTAAAACATGAGGACTCAAAAAAGGTTCTGAGAACATTCTAAAATCAGGAATAGAGGAACATTCAATATGAATTAGCAATATGATAGAATGATTGAATGAAGAGAATGCAAATCTAGCCTGTATTAAGAAGCCTGGTGTCCAGTCTTGGAAGGTGATAGTATCACCACATGCTGTCCTGGTCATGTCATAACTATAGCACTATATTCAAATCCAATTGTCACATTTTTTAAAACTGTTGATAAATCAGAGATCATTTAAAGAAAGGCAATCAAGATGATAATGGGTCCCTGCCATATGAGGATCAATTGAAGGAAGTAGAAATGTTGAGTCTAGAAAAGAGAATGTATTGGGAGCATAATAATTGTGTTCCAAGTATGTGATTAGATATAATATGGAACTGGGGTTTTGAATACAAATTTTAGACAATTTGGGAGTTTATTCTACTTGGTTCTAGAGCTTTGAAAAGCTCCTTTTCAAATAGTACCCATTCTACTTAATGGATAGAAGTTAAAATGAGGAACAAAATGAGGCATTATATCAAGCAGAGGCTGGATCCTCCCCTTGTTGGCCATGTTACAACAGGAATGGATTTTTTGTAGTATGGGATTAGACTAGAGGGCCATGGATGTTTTTCCAGCTTCTTCTGTGATTCTGGGAATGGACAGTAGTGTAGATCACAGTGCATATAAAAAGGAATTGTGAAAATGGGGCATGGAACGTAGTCTATAGTCCGAGCTTGGAAGGTCTTGAATACGAAGCTAAGATATTTGGATTTTATGAGGAACTTTCTTGTCAGATTGTGCCACGAGCAGATCTGTGATTTAAGATTTTTCTGGATCCCAGGATCCAAGATCTCACATTAGAAGAGACCTTGGAAGCTATCAAGTTTAACTCCATCATTTTATCATTGAATAAACTGAGACTTAAGAATATTAAATAATTTGGCCAAGATCACCATGATGACAATAGATATCTTAGGATTTGAACTCAGGACTCTTTAACTCTAAAATCATTTCTCTTTTTATGTTCAATGTTACCTCCTCTTTAATCAAGGAGTTGCTTAAATTAGCAGAAACAAATCTGGAAACAGGTATATCCATCGGAAAGCTACTGTAAGAGTCTAGATGAGCAGTAATAGCAACCTGAATTGGGTTGATAACCATGGAAATCCAAAGTGAACAAAGAGTAGGATGCTACAGCAGACCCGGTATTTAGAGAAGGGAACCCTGATATTGTTCTTCAAAGCAATTCTTTACTGAGTGACCCTTAAGGCTCCCAAAGAATTTTCCAGTGGCTTAACCCAAGTGTCTGTTTCTACATAAGTCTAGGGAGGATTCAAATCTTATCACGATGTTAAGTACTGAGGTGACCTGCAGAACACACTGGAGTTGGAACAGGGCTTTAAACGAGAGCTTAAGAGAGTGCTGGAACATGTTGGTCAAGAACATAGATAAGCTGTTCACAAGGAGAACCGAGAGGAGAACCAGTCTCACCCAATCTCTCCAGGCTCCAGGCTGAGCCTCTGTCTTATATGGGGACTTGAACAAGAAACTTGTCTTTTAAGTCTGAGACTTAGCTTGAGGGGCTTTGGGGTGTAGCCCCAGAGTTGGCTCAGATCCGGGTGGGGCTGGGACAGGTCCGGACCTTCTATTGGAATTCAAAGGGACCAGGATTTGTGAGTCAAAGGGTAATTTACATTAGCTAGGGGGGTTGGGAATCAAAGATTGGCATCTTTCCCGCATCAGTTCTGCCTCCAAAATGTACTGGTGGACAAAACACCAAATTTGTAGTCAGGGAGATCTGGAATAAACTTGTGTCATACATGAACTAGTTATGTGATCATGAGAAATTGCTTAACCTCTAGGATCAATGAGCCTCTTGTAGTTCTCCATCAATGATCCTACCATCTTTGACTTGTTAATGACACTTGGGAAGAAGCACTGCTGAAGAAGCCCCTTTTGGTGCTTTTATCTAGAAGGGAGCCCCTTTCCAGTGTTTTCATCACTACACTTCTTTGGAAAGATTATGAGAGTCCCCAGTGGTGGTAGAGGTAGGGACTGGATGAAAAGAATACATTATTGATTGTCTTATAGTAAAGAAAAAAGCATGTCTCCTCCCATGTGGTCCAAGAAGCATCCATTTTCTTTGGGGATTATTCTGTAGGAAAGGATTTGACTTGTTTTATTGGCTCCGGAGAGGAATAACAATAGCAATAAGCATGATATTCAGAAAGGGCTGCTCAGCTCAACTTCCTATCAGTGAGACTCCTTTAACTAGCAGAGCCTCCTGTCTCATGGGCCGCCATCACCCAGCTTCCTGCAAGGACTAAGTGGCAGCTCATCGGGCATATGATAGAGCTGATCTTCTTTGGCAGGGTGATCTAGACGGCCTCTGAAGCCACTGCATTATCGATCGCAGATTTGGAACTAAAAGGGATCTTAGGGGTCACCTCCTCCAATTCTCCTCCTTTTCAAAATGAGAAAATTGAGGATCGCAGAGATAAAGTGATACCCCTTTGAACCTAGATCTTCCTGACTCTTAAGTCAAATGCTCCACCAACCACCTAATGCTTCCTTTCAGACATCTCTAAAGTTCCTCCCAAAACTGATGCTTTGATTCTGCATCTGCTATCTGTTAAACTAAGGATCATGGATTTAGAGCCAGAGGGACCCCAGAGTCCATGAAGGCAACCCCTAATTTTACAGATGAGGTAAATAAGGGTCAAAGAGGCTAAAAGTTTATCGAAGGATACCCAGGCAGGAAATTCATAGGACTTTACAACTAGAGCTGAAAGGGGATCCTTTGCCAGATGACAAAGGTGAGTCCCAAGGAGGAAGTGACTTGTCCAAGTTCACAATGGCAGTGTCACTATTCTCTGTCTATAAAGTCAGTGTTCTTTCCAAGGTCCCTTGCTTGCAACTGCTTTAGGGAAGATATTTGTATGTGGAACCACTTCAGGTCGCTAATCATTGAGCTTGAGTTGAGGCTACAAAGGGGTTATTCTCATAATGCCTTCTTTCAGAAATGCCCAGATTGCTCCAGTAATGGTGAATTACTGACTTGGCTGGCACCCATCCTTTAGGATGGGCCAGTTCCCAGTTTCCCATAGGGCGGACCATCTTTCTTTCACAACTCCTCTCTCTCCTAGGATCCATGCCTTATGGACCATGAGAGATAAATTCTGAGATGCAAGGATCTGGGTAATTAAGATAGCAGCATGATGAGCGTAGGTACATTTTACATTTCAACATCACCTAACAGCCGGGGACACGGTGGGAGGAGAGACTGGGCACCACACTGTAGCCTGGAAGGCCAAAGCCAAATATATTTTCCTTCCCCTGGGTGGCCACAACGTGGCTGGCTGTAAAATCCCATAATACCCTTTATCTGCCTGGCACTCGTCATGTCTCCTAATCATCCAACTGTGCTAGGCTTCTGGGATAGGTGGGATGGGTAATCTCAGAACCTGAAATTTTAAAAAGGAAATTATTTTTAAAAGAAATTTAGAGAAAAGTGAAATAAAACAAAGTCAAATCTCAAAAAGGTTTGGAGTTCTACAGATTTCAAATGCATTAATTAAATTAATTGAGTTCATGATTTTAAAAAATATTTTTCCTTTCATCATTGGAAAATATTTAAAAGGGGAAAATATGTTAAGGGCTTGGAACCACAGGATGCAGGTTCAAATCCTACCACTTCCTATATGAAGTTGGATGATTCACTAAATTTCTAAAGGCTTTAGGTATAAAATGAGGAGGTTGGATCTCCTGGTTTCTAAGTTCCCTTGCAGCCCTAAAGTTATTTATTACTCCATTTTCTAAGGCTTTGACATGCTTCCATAAGAACTATCTTTTGTGGGCTAGTCTCACTGATGATCATCTAAGGCAGGGGTCCTCAAACTATGGCCCGCGGGGCCAGATGCGGCAGCTGAGGACGATTATCCCCCTCACCCAGGGCTATGAAGTTTCTTTATTTAAAGGCCCACAAAACAAAATTTTTGTTTTTACTATAGTTTGGTCCTCCAACAGTCTGAGGGACAGTGAATTGGCCCCCTATTTAAAAAGTTTGAGGACTCCTGAAGGTATAAGGTGACAAGCTCACACCTGATTCCAGAGAACTTTCAGAAGTGTTTTCATATCCTCAGCTGGATCTCAGTAGGATACAGATTTAACCCACCTCTTCTATAGATTGGTAACTAAAACCTAGGGATTATGATGGATAAATATCCAAGGTAAAGAAGGACCAGAATCCAGGCCTAGTGATTCTTAGGTAATCCTTTTTCCACTACCCCACACAATATCCCAAAGCCTCTCTTCCTTTGTACCTGGTTATCTTCTCTCCTATTGAAAGAGGGAGATTTCTTTCCAGATTAAAGATAAGGAAGGCACAAGAGGGACAACAAGGGAATATTGGCCATTGGCTATCTCTGTCCTCCTCAACGATGATAACTTTGTGAAAACTATAAAGTCAAAAGCTTTACTGTGGTTTTTTGGGTGGCAGGATTTTAAAGACTTTTAATTTCATAAGTATCAAAATAGATAAAATAATTGAATATGGCTTTAGAAAAATCTTATGCATTTTTGTCATTTCACTCTCTCTCTCACTAAAGGCTCAAGGTCCTATCCACATTTGCCTTGATCACAGATCTACAGATAGGTTAAAAAATCAATTAGCCTGGAAAAAAATGCACAATCAGTCCACAACATGCCCACTAGCCCCTTCTAGTCTCTACAAGGGTAGAAACAGTGTTCCTGATAGTTTCTAATAACAGGACTTCTAACAGGCTAAAATTGCTATTGGGAAAAACAAACAAACAAACAAAAACAACTAGTATTTATTTACTGAATAGCTAGGTGGAGCAGTGGATAGAGTGGCCAGCTTGGAGTCAGGAAGACCTGAATTCAAATTCAATCTCGAACATTTCCTAGCTGTTGGACTCTGGGTAATTCTCTTAACCCTGTATCCCTCACTTTTTTCTTTTGTAAAATGAGCTGGAGAAGGACATGGCCAACCACTCCAGCATCTCTACTAAGAAAACAGCCAACGCATGAGGGAGGATTATACACAACTGAATAACAACAAATCTCAATGATTAGTTTCCTTCCGTTCAGAACATTCTGTGGGCTTCATTTATTAAAACTGGACTGGAATTATGAAGAGAGAGTTAGGAAAAGCTATTTTTAACTCTATAACATGTCCTGTTGCAATACAAATTAACTTTGAGGTAAGCTCTCCAGAGCCACGCAGAGCCAGTGGCCATCATCTGCTCTGTTTTCTTCGTCATGATTTCCTGCCAAGCAACAAAATCACTGGTTTCCCAATATGTCCTTAATTTAGTTTTAGGAAGGGCTGAGAAGTCAAACATACAATAAGAGAAGATTTGAACTATAGCATCACCATCTGCCTGACAGCAGGACCATTTTGCACACAATCCCATGTGCCAGAAAACTCTGCCTAATGTGCTGCCACGTTAACCCTTTGGACTCCTCAGCACCATCGCCCTGTCAATTCTCCCAAGAGTACTAGACAGGAAAACTGGGGGTCACTATTTGACTTCACAATGATTAAGTCAGGATGTCCAACTACTTGTCCTTTGTCTTTTGGACTTAATTTCTCATGACCTGGATTAACAATCTTGGGGTTATATAACTCTTAACATTGTTCACCAGATGGTCCTGATTCAACTTATTATGTTAAGATAGAGCAAAAAAATTGCAAAAGTTCTTAGGAACCTGGCTCTGAAGTTGGAGCATCTGGGTTCAAACATGACTTACCACCTGTGTGAGGATATTGGACAAATAATTTAATCTCTCTGTGCCTCAGTTTCCTCATCTGAAAAATAAGCAGGTTGTAGCAAGATGGTCTCTGAGATTGCTTTTCAGTTTTAAATTTGTGATTCCTTCAAAATACATTTCAATTTCTTGATATATTTTACCCTTTTAGATGTTTCTATTTGTGAAAGAGAATTAAAACACAAATACAAGCAGAAACACATGTCTTTCTCTCTCTGTCACACACACACACACACACACACAGAGAGAGAGAGAGAGAGAGAGAGAGAGAGAGAGAGAGAGAGAGAGATGCTAGAAGAATCCCATGTGCTGATATGGTCAGAGAAGGACTCAGGTGAGAGGTAATACTAAAGCTGAGCCTTGAAGGATGGATAAGGCTTATTATTCATTGTTAAGGCAAAATAATTTTTGGTTTCAATCAAAAATGAAAGCAGATGGATAAAAGGAAGATTACAATAGGCAAAAATAACAATCAGTGCAAAATCACAGAGATAGGAAGGGAAATCATTTTGGCAGGGAGAGGGGAGATGGTGAGGACAGTGTCTTGTCTCAGGTAAGAGTAGGGACTGAATGGCTTCATAGTCTTACACAGTCTGAGACTAGAGGAGGTGTGAAATGCTTTGTTGCGCATACTTAGTTTTTGAAAAGGACAATGATATCAGGAGGGTGATGCCCTGACTTGTAAGTGAATTGGATTTAAGTGAGGCAGAATTGTGCAAAGTCATCAATCCCATTCTCTCCTCCAGAATCATCAGAGTCCAATGGCAAGACATAGGTCGGGACCATTGGCAATATCCCAGGATGCAGCAGGAGACCTTGGCTTTGGTAAGCTCAGGTCTTTGCCAGGTCTCCACTTTGTCTGAGGCAACATCTATTCAGTAGTTAAAGGCTAGATTCAAATTGAGGTAAAAGATGGTCTTTTTTGCCTTCACAAAGAAGCAATCAGCTAGGGGAAGATTCCCAGAGTTTCTGTGCTATTTACACTTCCATCAAAACCCAAACAATCAGCGAGAGAGATTTGGCCTGGGAGCTGTTATCAGCCAATCAGGGAGAGCCAAAGGGATTTGGGTTTAAAGGCAAAGTCGAGTGACTCTATTGTGTCCCCTAAAGATGAAGGGCTGCTGCATTTCTTCATGCTTCCTGCTCTCCACTTCCTTCTTCCTGCCAAGGACAGAGAGGCAGGGGTGAGGAGAGGATGCCGAGGCATAGTGATAATTACCAACCATGGAGAGTGACTTGAGGCATAAGAAGTTGTAAGTGACTTGCCCAGGATCACACAGTCAGAAGTCATCAGATGTGAGACTGAACTTACGTCGTCCTGTTAACCCTGAGGCAGCCTCTCTGCCCATTCAACCAGATTTTATTTTGTGATCTTTATGAAGGCAACTAGATGGTATAGAAGTTCAAGCACTAGCCCAGGGCGCAGTACAACTGCGTTCAAATCCAGCTTCAGATATTTCCTTGTGTGATCCTGAGCAAATCCCTTAACATTTACCTCTCTCCTCATCTGTAAAATGGGGAAATAATAGCCTCTACTATGAGGCCGAGTGTGAGATCAAATGAGTTCATATTTGTAAAGTTCTCTGTGAACCTTCAAGCCCTATGTGAATACAAGCCATGACAATCGGCCTTAGCATCACTGACAAAAAGGAAACTGAAACTCAAGCCGATCTCACTGAAGAGATCTGAGTCAGGGGTCAGGGAACCTGGGATCAAATCCTAATCCTGTTTCTGATGCTTGTGCCCCTTGGCAAAGTCACCTCCCCATGCTCTGTTTTCTCATCTTTAGAATGAAGAACTTGGGCTACGTTGCCTCGGAGGTCATTTCCAGCTCTGGGGATATTATCCCAAGTCATTGAAGGGTTGGACTCGAGTCCGACATCCCTTCTTGCCTCAAATCTGTGATCTGAAGTCACTTAACTCCCTGGGCCTCAGTCTCTTTGTGAGAAAAATGAGGTAGTTTGTTGGACTTCGCGACCATTGGGTCAACGGTCCGATGATCTTAGTGACTTGAGCGCCCGGACCTCAGTTTCCAGAATGTATGAGACAAAGAGGCTGAAAGCGATGCTCTCTGAGGCCTTTCCCAGCAGGACCGGACGCTTACCGGACCATGGGATTTCTCTCAGAGGCCAAAGGACACTGCGCTTAGACGGAGGTGTTGAAGACTAACTCTGGTTCTGCTCCCAATAGTCCCACCCAACAAGGCAGGTTAAGTGGCCACTTTTCACCCACAAGGAAAGAACTGAATGTCTGCCATTGTGCTGGACTGTCCGGAGGTAGCTGATCATTTCCATTCATTTTGATTCAGTCCCACATCCGCATCTGT